>NC_058382.1:54913035-55221112 GCF_018350175.1 Felis catus | reverse complement strand
CCAGTAAGCGTGAAGCTGGGATCTGAATCCAGGTGTCACTCCGTCTCTACTGGACTTGAACTGGAGAGCTCTGGAAGAGAGACCCCAGAGTGGAACAGACACCAGAGCTGGCACCCTGGACTCACGGTCTCCCTACCCAGAAGAACCAGACCTCAGCCTGCAGCAGAGCAAAGTGGACACGACACTGGAAGTTCACGGGCCCAGGCCCCTCTCTGCTGCGTCATCTCTGCACCAACCACACGCCAACCGTCAGACGTCCGCCCCCCATCTCCCACATCCAGCTTGCTATTTCCCACCTTCAGCTCCTCACACACGCACCACCCTCCCCCCCGGGCTGGCCTCCCTCTTTCCTCCCAACTCCTACATATGCCTCAAAACCCAGTTTAAAAGGGCCCTCCTCCTAGGGGCGCCTGGGTGGCTCAGTCGGTTAAGTGTCCGACTTCGGCTCAGGTCACGATCTCGCGGTCCGTGAGTTCGAGCCCCGCGTCGGGCTCTGGGCTGACGGCTCGGAGCCTGGAGCCTGCTTCCGATTCTGTGTCTCCCTCTCTCTCTGACCCTCCCCCGTTCATGCTCTGCCTCTCTCTGTCTCAAAAATAAATAAACGTTAAAAAAATAAATAAATGAATAAAATGAAATAAAATGAAATAAAAGGGCCCTCCTCTGCAAAGCCTTCCCTGGAAGGGGGCCCTCCGTGCCGCTACAGCACACGGTATGGTGATCGGCCTCTAGCTCTCATCACAGTGCACTGTGAGCCCCCGTCCGCAAGGCAGCGACTGGGTCCCATTATCTCCACGGTCCCAGGGGCATTTAGGTCAGACCAGCGCAGAGTGGACGCTCAGAGGTGCGTGACAGACAGTGCAAACCAACGAGAGCTGCTCTGCCCTCGTTTACGTGTCCCCGACCGTGCTCAGGTTTCGTCTTCTCCTCGCCTTGGTCTACCTTTAGCGGGCTTTACTTTCTCTCTCATCAGTCGTGGTTGAACACACAGCTCTAAGTCAGTAAGTCCCGGGGCTGGGTCTGAAGGGGGGACAAGCTTCTGCCTCTGAGTGAAGGGCCGAGTTTTTCCACAGCTTATCTTCTGGCCTCACAGAGGCTCTTTGGGCTTTTTGGTGGATTCAGAGGGATGGCTGGAAATCTCACCTCCAGATCATGTGTGAGTGTACGTGTGCATGCACGTGTGTGTGTGTGTGTGTGTGTGTGTGCGCACAGATGTGTGAGATGTAAGATTTCAGGATCCTTCCTCCAGATCAGCTAAGCTGAGTAAACAGTGTAGACCAGGCTCTGTTGGATGAAAACTAGAACCTGCCTTCAGCAATCTGCATGAGCCAAGCAGGTCCTTAACAGACGCTTACAACATCCCATTGGGGCAGACGCGATCATTCTCCGTTTCACAGATGAGCCAACTGCAGCTCAGAGAGGTTGAGCAGCGTGCCCAAAGGCACACAGCTAGAAAGAGGCAGGGGAGAATTCAAAACCCCGATGTCCCTGGAATACACACGAGGGCATTCTGCTGCTGGAGGACGTCCCGGGGAGGAAGCCAGGCACAGTCAGGGAGGAAAGCACACGGACGTGCACTCACCTGCCAAACTGAGAGTGCTCAGGACGAACTGGGTGCCGTACAAGATGGTGAAACAGCAGTCCTCCTTCTGCCGGGCTGCCTTCGCGCGCTCAAAATCCTTGGAGTTCTTCCCGGGGCGGATTTCCTTGATTTCCATGATATCCACTGGAAGACAATTGAGAGGAGCCCATGAGAAGCTGGAGTTCACTCCGCCTGGGGACGCAGCCCGCGCCTGCACCCCGCTCACGCACAGCCCAGCCCCCTCAGCCCTGGCCTGGGGACAGGCGGTCCCGGCCCCTCAGCCCTGCCTGGACGGCGGGATTACATGCGAGCAAGTAAAAACCTGGCTGGTTGAAGCTACTAAGTACAGGGACAGTTGTTGTAGACCAAGAGACGCAGAAATAAGAGGAAATCCATTCTCCCCATAATCCCTGCTGCTGCTGGACTCCAACCCATTCCTGGACAAATTGGGCCAGGATGGCCACCTGGCCCAGGGGTGACCCCTCCCCCTCACGGATGGCCACCTGGCCCAGGGGCGACCCCTCCCCCCCACGGATGGCCACCTGGCCCAGGGGTGATCCCTCCCCCTCACGGATGGCCACCTGGCCCAGGGGCGACCCCTCCCCCCCACAGATGGCCACCTGGCCCAGGGGTGACCCCTCCCCCCGACGGATGGCCACCTGGCCCAGGGGTGACCCTTCCCCTCACACACAGGATGGCCACCTGGCCCAGGGGCGACCCCTCCCCCTCACAGATGGCCACTTGACCCAGGGGTGACCCCTCCCCCCAGACACAGGATGGTTTCCTGACCCAGGGGTGATCCCCTTCATCGATGGCCACCTGACCCACTGGGTGACTGCTTCCCCCACAGATGGCCACCTGACCCAAGGGAGACCTCCCTGCCTACCATAGGATGATCATGGACTGTCACGAGACAAACTCAACCGGTCCCTTCCTCCCCTTTTTTTTTTGTCAAAAAAGCAACTTTCCTGGGATAGACCCATTCCTGCTTCAGATGATGCTGATATGCCCTTCCTCGCCTACTACCACGACAAGCCAAAGAGGGGGCCCAAGGGTCCTAGGAATGACCAAGGTGCCCCACCCCGGGGGACCACGACTGCTTCAGGTATGAGCACATGGCCCAAACTGGGCCCCCTGCATCCCCCAGGGACTTTTTTGGCCAGAGATGTTTGCAAAATTTCTCTTGCTGCTGCCCCCTGGCCGATAAAACATGAGTCTGGGGGTAGCGGGGAGCATGCTGCCTGCCACGGACTATCCATTCCCACGGCCAACACCACGATCCAAGCCACTGGAATCTCTCGCTTGGTCCACCGAAGTAGCCCAAGTTACCAGTAGCCAGAGTCATTTTTATGAAATACAAACATACTCAGGCTACTCCTGGGCTTCGAACCTTCTGATGGCATCCCGGTGCTCTTAGGACTAAGAGCCAAGGCCCGGTGTTGACCCCGCCAGCCCCTGCACCCTCACCCCCCATGCTCCAGCCACCTGGTGAGCGGCCGGCCACCCCCACCACAGGGCAACAGTACACGCTGTTGTTTCTGCTAGGAATGCCCTTTGCCTTGTTAGCTCCAACTTCCCCCTTGGCATCTCAGCTCAACCACCATCGGACGCATAGAACACCCTCCAATTCCTGCTCTCATACTTACCAGCCCCTCACCCCACAGCTCAGAACAGAGGCAAGAGCCTAATGCTGTGACTCATGGAGTCAGAACTCTTTCCCTGGATGGTGCTCCCTTCCTCATCACTGTGTCCCCCGCCTCCACACCGCCCTCCCCCCCCCCCACAGCAGGGTGGTTGGTAAACAGTAGAGCCCAATAAATAGTTGTTGAACGAGGAAGGGGGCAGAGAGACCGGGGACAGAACCAGAGATGGGACAGAGGGAGCTAAACGCAGAGATGTGAACAAACACACGTAGAGAAACCCAACGGGGGAAAGAGAGACAGAGACAGGAGCAGAGGACAAGCCACCCAGCTGAGGAGGGAGGGAGATACAGACATACACACACAGTCAGAGAGGCAAGAGCAGGAGAGATGGAGACGGAATGAAAAAGAAACAGGCATTCTGAGCAGGCAGGTGGTCCTGACCATCCACCACCTTCCACTACAGCCCCAGGGAGCAACTCCGCTGTGTTCGGAGCCGGGCCCATCCTGGACAGGCTACAGGCACCACCTCCCCCCGCAACCCCGCCACAGTGGGATGGCTCGCCTCCGTGATGCCCTCCCACCCACTTCCCTCTCCCCAGGCTTGTCCTCGCTCCTCGCTCACCGGCTGACCAGATCTGGGCAGATCTCACTGAAGTGACTTAGCAATACCTGCCTTCTCCACCCCCCGACTCATCCTCTTATTTCTAGATCTGTGTTGTACCGCTCCTCACTTGCACGAGTGTGTTTCCAGGTTCGTCTACCTGTGGATGTACATTTCCCCCTCCCCCCACCAAAGCCCCAGGAGAACAGGGATCGCGTCCATCCTGCTCACCCCCAACTGGAGCCTCACGGACCCCCGCACCAGGGCCTGGCTCAGAGCAGGAACTCAGGTTCCCACGGAATGAAGGAATTAGGTTCTCAGGTGCCTTGGTTTGGCTTTCCCCAGAAGGGGACCCTCAGGGGAAGATGTGAGCACAGTGGTTTATTTGGGAGGTGATCCCAGGAACACCGTAGAGGACTGGGGATGTAAGACAGACAAGGAAAGCGGCCGAGCAGAAGGAGGATGCTAGGAATTGCACTGGCCGGCCATGGGCACCTGGAGCTGACCACACGGGGGCTGTGGGAGGCCTCACCCCACCAGGAAGCAAGACAGCCAGGGTATTTATCCCTAACCGCCATCTGCTGTGGGTTGAGGGCTGTTTCGGGGGCCTGACTCCCCAGTCCTCAAGCAGAGGGCTGCAGTCATCACACCAAGCTGGCTTCAATGTGCAGAAATGACTGCTACAGCCATCAGGGTCCGCCTGCGGGGGCCTTTGCCACATCAGGTAATTGATCCAGTAGCTTCTGTGCTATCCCCACAGGATGCAGGGATCAGTGTGTTGGAGGGGTCAAAGGCCCAGTATCTATTGCAGGCAGAAGAGTGATGGATGTGCACAAGTCCCAGCTACTCAAGAGAACAGCTTCTCGGGGCTCCCAGCCGAGGAAAGCCGAAACGTGGACACAGGACAAGAGGTCACTGCCTGTACGTGCTGTATCCCCAAAGGTGTCTTGGCTCAGCAGATGCATCTGGGATTAGAGACACTGCAATCTCTTTGAATGTAACGGCGTTATTAAGATTCCGTTCACATAAAATTCATCCATTTCAAACGTACGATTCACAGGCTTGTGTAAACATCCAGCAAAGTCAATTTAAGAACGTCTTCACGACCACCAAGAGAAACCCACACCCTTCAGCTGTCACTTTCCATTCCCCATCCTGTCTGCACACCAGCCCCTGGTAGCCACGAACCTACTTTCACTCTCTACAGAGCTGCCTTTTCTGGACATTTCATATACACGGAATCACAAGGCACGTGGTCTTTTGCGTCTGCTCTTCTTTCATTTACCATGAGATCTTCAACGTAAGCTGGGGCTAGTGCTTTATTCCTTTCTAGGGAGGGGTAATATTCCAGCGTGCAGATGGACGACGTTTTCTGTGTCCGTTCTTCCGGTGACAAGCGCTTGGATTGTCTCCACCTTTCGGCTACTGCGAATAATGCGGCAGTGAACGTTCGCATACAGGTTTCTGTTTGAGCACTTGTTCTCAGTTCTCTTGGGTATCTCCTGGGAGTGGAAAGCCATCCTCCTCAGTCCATACTCTCAGGGTTGCCGGTTTAATTGTGAGGTAACACTTTCATGCCACGGGGTTGTCCAGCCACCAACCGGGCCCGGGAAGGCGCTTAAACGTCGATGTCAAGTCAGCCGTGGATGGGCCTGTGGCTGAGGCCTCTGTGCAAAGGCAGGGGTGGGGCCACCACTCAGCCCTTCACAGCTGTCACTGCTACTTCCCAGGCCTCCGAGCAAGGAGGGGCCAGCTCCAGAGGAACCGAGGGCTGCCCACTATCCACGACCCCCACCCTGGTTACCGAGAGCCCCAAGAAGGCAGACAGGAAATGCCTCAAGCAGCGGGTGGTGCGGGGGGGGGGGGGTTCTATTTGGTAATCGGCCAAGTCTGAGGGGCCTGTTGGTCATCCCTGATATGTATCTGATCTTGCATCAGGGGCACCCTGCTGAATGATGATCCCACTGTCCATGGGGTACAGGGCACAAAGCGGGGGGGTCAGGCCTCCTTCGCTCAACTCGATCAATCCCCAGTCAGCTTTCTGACCTGCAGCTGGAAACAGAATCCTAGGGCCGGGGTTGCAAACTTGCCTCCCAAGTCACACAAAGTTCATGTGTGGTGCCTAGTGGGTGGACTCTGGAACCAGACTGCCTGCGTTTGAATCCCAGCTTCTAGGTGCTTCCAGCAGGAATTCACCTCTTTGGGCCCCCACTTCCTCATGTGGACAACAGGAGCAAGAATGGCCGCTTCACACCCTGCTCTTTAAGGACTCAAGGAGGCTGGGTGTGCACGTGTGGGTATTAAAGTAGCCCCCGGTAGGGGCACCTGGGTGGCTCAGTCGGTTAAGTGGCCCACTTTGGCTCAGGTGATGATCTCGGGGTCTGCGACTTCGAGGCCTGTGTCGGACCCCGGTGCCTGCTGAGGATTCTGTGTCTCCCTCTCTCTCTCTGCCCCTTCCCCGCTCGTGGGCACACTGTTTAGCGCTCTCTCAAATAAATATAAACATTAAAAAAATAATAAAAGAAAAAAATAGCGCCCGATAATTGTAACTAATAGAGATGTAGTAACTTCTAGGTGCTTGTTAGTGATGATGTTTTGAATTACTGATACAACTGAATAAAGTTGCTCTCCCGGAAGGTATAAGAAAAAACACCGTCTCTCAATTTCTCTGTTGTGGACATTGAAGGGGCACGTCCAGAAATACTGATGTGGAAAAAAACCCCACCGCAGCTCACGTAAATAGGATCCTGGATGTTAAGCGCCTGTGTCTGCACTTGTACGTACGTATCCACATGTATGCACACACACATGTACATACGTATTGTGCACAGATGTCTAACAACTCTATCTAAATACTCACTGTAACTTGCCATTTTTTTTTTTTTTTTTTTTTTTTTTTACACAAGATGCACTACCCAGATTACACCCACTGTAGATGTTTGTGTGCAGGGACTGATGAAAACACTGGTGTGTATCAGTCTGCAGGACAGGACCATATTCAGTAGTCCCAATGCTGAAAATCATCCTGCCTCAAGCCGAGTGTCCTGCCCACCCAATTAAGTCCTGCTGGAGTCCTAGCATTTACCTCTGACAAGCAAACTACCAAACTGAGTCCCGTTTAGATGACCTCTCTAGTATTTTCAACAGATTATGTCACGGCCATTTCTATTAAGTCACAAAGTAGAGGACAAGGGGAAAAAAAATTAAAATTCACAACCAACACCACATGGTATCCTACGTACTATTCGCAAGCATGTCCGGGAACGAGTTCATTAAAGCACCGAATAATTAGGTGGCTACCAAATGATATTTGTTGCCGTCAATGCTCTGTATTCGTGCAGAATACACAATGGGTTGGCTTTCAGATGTTTACAGGTATTAAGCAATACTGGAGAAATAGGTTTTTTTCCAATCAGTTGGTGATTCATCACCATTTATATCCACGTTTAACAGGACATACTACATGGCTATCTAAAAAAAAAAAAAGATGTCGTTACTTCTGTTTCCAGGAACACATTAGACTCAGCTAAAGAGAGATGCCTGTATCTGTATACATATATATGTGTGTATGTAAAAGCAGGAGAAAAGGTAGAAAAAATAAGATTTCTCCAACTAGCTGACAATAAGGGTTACTGGTGCGGAGGATGACGGGCTAACGGTGGGCTTGATCTGCCTGGGTTGGAACTTTTGCCAAGGGCACACACACATTCACTAAGATGACCGACTTTATTTTCAAAGTAGGCTCTGGTGGCCAGAGCTCAGACCATGCGCGCTCATGTGGTGGGGCTCAGCAGCCGTGTTTCCTGCTTGAAGAAGTGAGATAACACGGCCACAGAAGTGAGGCCTCATCTCTGCACAAACTTGGCTTCCCAGCATCACCTAGGGCTTTCCCCAGGTCCGACCACGCTCCCGGCTGCCCTCCCCACCCATCACCTGCAGACACACACTTGGGGCTCCAACCTCCGCCCACTCCCCCGCCCTCTTTCTTGGCCGTCCCCATGGCCCCATTCTTCAAACTGTTTCCTTTCCGGGCCACTCTCAGGCTGCCCCCCACTCCTAGAAACCCTCCTACCCTCACACCGGGCATGTGACTTTTTCTTTGATTCCCACACTTGCCCTCAAACGAGGGCAAACAGGCTTAAAGCATCGTCAGGGAAGCCCCAGTGGTATGCAAGGGGAAAAGGGACTGCTGAAGCTTGGCCACCTTCCCACACATACCCGCCCCGCCCCCTGCCCACCTGCCAGCCATTCAATCGGCCAGGTGGTTACTAAGCATCATGCTGAGGATGTACTGGGAAGAGACACACGGACGTGGCCCCGCCCTCAGAAGCCTGGGGAGGACAGACCCTCTCTGAACCAGCACACGAACACATAAGCCTCCAACCACACTGAACACCTCAAACGACGGGAACAGAGTCTACATGGGGGCTTCTCCCCACAAGGGGAAGAAAGGCTTCTCCGAGGGCATCTTGGTAGAGTTCTGAAGGCTGGAGGGAACCCCGGGAGGGGGGGATGTGGGGGCGGGAGAGCCCTGCGAGGCACCCCAGAGCTCGGGCAAATCACCTCCCATCTCGGTTCTTTCCTCATCTGCACAGTGATAGCAATACCTCCTTCACCGAGCTGCTCTGCAAACAAGGTGAAATTACACTAAATAGAAACCGCGTGGCCCCCAGGAAGAGGTCTCAGTCAAGGTTAATTTAGCTATTGGGATGCGTGTCCTTTCGTACCACCTTCCGACACCACCTTCACCGCTGCCAGCGGTCTCACCTTGTCTCACGGGTGCTATGTCTCGATGAAAAACTCTGCTTTGCCAAACCAAGGGTGCCGGGCTGTTTCGCATACATGACAGAGTGTAACCCTGAAGCTACATCAACAGCTGAGATGGACTGTGGGAGACACGGTTAGAAAAAGGTCAACGTGGGGCGTCTGGGTGGCTCAGTCGGTTAAGCTTCCGACTTCGGCTCAGGTCACGATCTCACTGTCCGTGGGTTCGAGCCCCGCGTCGGGCTCTGTGCTGACTGCTCAGAGCCTGGAGCCTGCTTCAGATTCTGTGTCTCCCTCTCTCTCTGCTCCTCTCCAGCTTGTGCTCTGTCTGCCTCTCAAAAATGAGTAAACGTTTTTAAAAAAAAAAAAGAGAGAGAGAGAGAGAAGAATCTAGCAGACATGTGCTTCAAGTCTGACTCTACCCTTCCAGGCTATGCAACCTGGGATGGGTTTCTTCATTCTGGCTTCGCCTTTACTTTCTCATCTGTAAAATGGGAACGAATATCCATCCCATACGTAGATACATCTGCAAGAACTTGGTAAAATGTAAACTGTTCCACGAGTTTCAGATATTGAAGTCCTTTGAAAGCCTAGGCGTTGGGGAGTGACAGGGGGCTGTCCTTGTCTTCTTTATTAAAAAATACAGTTGCTGGAACTGTACCATCTCCAGCGGGGAAGGTCCCAGCCTTGCGCTTCCACAGGAGAAGACCCTTCCAGGACAATAGCACTCAACTGAGTAGGTCGTTGTGACTGTCATGCTTGGCATTCACACAGAAATGCTGGATGAACTGCTTTATAGATGCTTCAGAGTTTTAAGTGATACTGGAGGAAAGGAATGAACTAGTCTCTCCAGGGACCCTTTCTCTCCAGAAGAGCAGCCAACAGTCTTCAACAGGAGTCCCTAAGAAGAAAGTAGGCATGCCCAGCTCAGTCTCCCTGTCTAGTTCTGGTCCGGTCTGTCCCCCAGGAACCATGTGCCCTGTTCTGCTCCCCGCCTCTCAGAGGGGGCTGCCTCCAAGTGGCCCGTGGGTGTCCACCAGGGCCAGAGACAGAGTCAGCGGCCCAGGCTCCAGAGACAGAATCCAAGCGAGACTCCCCAGGAGGCACACACCCAGAGCAGACCTTCTTTGTCACTATTTGTCACTGACCTGTGTTTCTCAAGTGTCTCCAAACTCACGAGAAGATGAGAAAGAGGGGCTTCCTGAACCGGCCAGCTAACACCCCAAACACCAAGCGTCAAAGAATTCTGTAAACACACACTCTTTCAGGGTCACTTGAATTTGATGTTTTTCCTCTCCTGCTGGAGACTCAGTGCGAATAATCCTGTCGTGTGGTAGGTATGTGATACCCTAAATGGTGCCCACATCTTGTTATGTCGTGTGACACAGTTTAACATCAATTGGAAAAAATACACATCTAGCACCATCTGTAAATTTAAATTAAAAAGAACGAGTCCATTTAAAAATACAGATCGCATATAAAACAGGTGGAGGGCAGGTATGACAAAAATCAGTAAGACCTTAAGGAAGGGCTCGCCACCTTATACACGGCCTGCTGACATTTTAATCTGCTTGGCTTTAAACCAGTCCCGTCTCCCAGAGTTACACGGAAGGCCTTCACTGTACCAAGATTATAGATAGATCCTGCCCCATCCCACCACCCACTGGACCAGTTGTTGATTTGGGTTGTTTTCTCTTTTCGGAATCATGTTTGCTTCTCACACCATTTCTCAGATGTCAGTCATGTGATTATCACCTCTATGAAGTTTGCCATGTCTGTATCCTGCTGGCACTGTGTGACATTGGTCTTTTAAGTCAACTCACCTTTTCAAGTGAAAAAAATATATATATGTACAGATGTATTTCAATAATGAGTTGTCTCTGGTAAAAAGAGACAACCACGTATAACAGGAATCGTACAACACAAAGGCAGTGGCAACAGGACGTGATGAAATTCTGCCTAGAAACAGCTGATGCCACAGACCAAGCCCTCAGCGTGGTTCCGAGTTATAAAAGGTGAGAAAGCAGAGGGTAGAGGGCGTGAGGCCGACCAAGCCGTGTTAAGACTCACACACGAGACAGAAGTCAGAACGGTGGTGACCTCCTGGAGGGGGTAGGTCCTGGAGTTTGGGGAGTGAGCTAGATCCAATCTGGGCAGTGGCCGGAGAGCATGGTCACAGAAGGAACCTTATACATGCTTATACCTCCCGCTTGTGCACTTTACCATATGCATACCTTACGCACAGAGTGAGCGTAGTTATTAAGAGACAGCACAAGGATCCTTGTCATGACGGATGGGGCTGTGGTGGCAGATACAGGAACGCGCACATAGTACACGTCAAACGGAGGAAACCTGGAGACGGTCTGTAGTGGACCGAATCAATGCCAGTACCCTGTGCTATCACACCGTATATAATTTTGCAAGACATCAACATTGGGGGAAACACAGTAAGGTCTCCATGAGCTCTGTCTGTATTAGTTCTTACAACTTTATGTCAATCTACAATGATCTCGAACTTTTCAATTAAAAAAATACGAAGTATCAAGAAGGAAAGAAGGAAAAGAAGGAAAAGAAGGAAAAGAAGGAAAAGAAGGAAAAGAAGGAAAAGAAGGAAAAGAAGGAAAAGAAGGAAAAGAAGGAAAAGAAGGAAAGAAAGAAAGAAAGAAAGAAAGAAAGAAAGAAAGAAAGAAAGAAAGAAAGAAAGAAAGAAAGAAAGAACAAACGAACGAACATGCTAATACCCAACAGATGATCCCCTTGACTCGATCAGAGACCGCAAAGGAACCACTCTCCCTCCCTGGGCAGGGTCTGCAAATCATGGCGCCCAAGACTAGGTTCCCCCAGGGACACTGTAGAGAGATTTCCCACCCCCTTCCCGTAGGCTACTTCTCCATCCTAGGAAGAGACTCTGTGTTTGCCTTGTGCCAGGATCCAGACTATTTCTAGCTGGGCCAGAAATAGACGCTCATGCAGCTCTCTGATAAGTCAGTCAGAAACCCAGAGGAAGTAGCCTGCAGGGGGCCTGGGGCAGGCCTGGCTCAGGGGCCCACTCACTCGCAAGGGCAAAGACAACAGCCAAGAACACAGTTTCTATGAACACCCGCCAGAAGTCTGTGCACAGTGCCCGAGGAAGGGCAAACGTGGACCCCTTTCAACGGCAACCTCTCATTTCGTCGCGT
Organism: Felis catus; assembly: GCF_018350175.1. NCBI lineage: Eukaryota > Metazoa > Chordata > Mammalia > Carnivora > Felidae > Felis > Felis catus. Next base: position 55,209,346 of record NC_058382.1, on the reverse strand, counting down.
CCTTCCCTAACCTCAGCCCGCCAAGCAGCCCTGCACATAAACATATGCTCACTCTTTCAGTCAGATGGTTTGCCCTTGTGTTTTTAGGAAAAGAAAGGTGCTGAGAACACAGACTATTAGCTCAACTCTGGCCAGCTGGGGTAGAGAAAGTTCTAGAAGCTGATTGATGCCGAATGCTCCCATGGAAAATGCCGGTCCTCATCTTCCTGCCCACCCCTTGGCTTCAGAGGAAACCAGAGAAAAGTGAAGGGAAGCCACATTTACAGAAACATCTAGGATGGGATCCCAACACGTGTGTGCTCATGCGAGGTTGACCTCACCATCTGCATTCCAAAAATGGGGAAACTCAGGCAGATTCAGTGACTTTCCAAGGCTACACTAGTTGAGCCAGGACTTCACCCCCAGCAGTCTTACCTCCCAAGCCTACTTTTTTTTTTTAATTTGTTTATTTGAAAGAAGAGAGAATGAGTGGGGGAGGGGCAGAGAGAGAGGAGGACAGAGGATCTGAAGCAGGCTCTATGCTGACAGCAGAGAGTGGGGCCCCAACGTGGGGCTCAAACTCACAAACCGTGAGATCATGACCTAAGCTGAAGTTGGACACCCAACAACTGAGCCACCCAGCCTCCTCCCAAGCCTGTATTCTAAACCATAACACAGGGAAAGATGAGTTCTTTTCTGAGGAAGATCCCGCCCCCAACCCTCGGGGGCTCAGATGTCACCCTGAGTCCTTTGGGATTCTTCCTCTTAGAAGCATCCCTGCAAGGACCCCAGCCTTGAAACCCTTACAGGCAGAAGAGGCTCTGACAGCTCCTGGTCTATCCAACACCAGGCAAGGGGCAGCTGGGTGGCTCAGGCAGTTAAGCGTCTGACTCTTGATTTCAGCCCAGGTCATGATCTCAAGGTTGTGAGATTGAGCCCCGCGAGCCTGCTTGGGATTCACAGTCTCTCCCTCTCTCTCTGCCCCTCCCCCGCTCATGGTCTGTCTGTCTGTCTCTCTCCCCCACCGCACACACACACACACACACCAAAATAAATAAATACACATAAAAAAAAAAAAAACCCAAAACCCAGTCCAGGGCTTGGCATCTGTTATCTCAGAGATGCCTCGTGCAGCCCTAGGAGGTAAGTGGTCACTGTTCCCAGCCCACCCATTTTCCAGAGGAGGAAACAGAGGCTCCAGCAGGTTGGGTGTGCTGGAGGTCTGAGCCAGGCCCATCCAGCTCTGGAGCCAGGGTTCCCAAACACCACCCACACTGGCTCCCACACAGAGGCACTGGCACACAGTGACCTACCAACTCCACTCTGCCAGCAGAAAATGGAGCCCTGCCAAGGTCAATCCCAGGGTAGAAGCACCTGATATGGAGGGAGAACAGACCAGAACCTCCTTACAAAGTATTTATTAGGTGCCAGAGATGACTTCACCGTCTCCTCTCTCTTCCTGCCAACCTTGGGAACAAACCCCCATTTTCCAGAGTTGGCTTAGGAAACTGAAGTCATTCCCTCGGCCACCTGCCTGGGCCTTGATGCCAAAGGCAGCAGGGCGGTGACGCACAGGCGTCTCACAGAGAGCCGAAAGCCGTGGGCAAGGTGGCCGTGCCCTTTCCCCTTCCTTTTTCCATTTTCGACAGAGCTGTTACCACAACGGCCTCTCGGAAAACCCTGGGATGACCGGGTTAGAATCCGGCTAAAGGTGGATCCTTTCTCTGTAACCAAGTCTCAGCAGGTAGACAGAGATGCCACAAGCATTGAGGGCTCCCGATGCCAGAGTCAGTCGTTAGATAAGAGAGGCAGAAATACGTTTCCATCTTGTTAATGATCAACAGGACCGGCCGGGGGGGTTTCCAGACGCTGCCCCTCAGCGCGAGGCCCTCCCGCTTCACCAGCAGAGACTGGGTCATGTTGGCCAGAACACTGGCTCAGGACCCTCGCCACAGCCTGACAGGGCAACAGTCAAGGGGAAGGGATTCAGAGGGACATGGACAGATGGCCAGAGAAGGCCCTGGTCTCCCAGAAGCCTCTCCAGATGGGTGCCCCAAGGTGAATGCCCCGCACACCCACACTGGCCCCTTTGGCCTAGAAAGCCTTCCTTGGAGACACAAAGCCCTCATTCTTTCAAGCGAGGATTTCATCCTGAGCCCGTGAGCCTTCATGGGGTCCCCGAACCCCAAACATGGGGCCTCCGTGCTGCATAATTTTGGCAGGATTCAGCAGGTTCTCCAAAGAATCCAACAGCAGGAGCAAAGGGCACTCATCTCGGCTCAAGGCTCCCCTCTCTGGGGAAGGCCTCCCTTCCTCTTCTCAACTTCCTCTTTCCTCTGGCTCTCGTATCTACTGTAATTACTTGTCTCCCTGACTTGGTGCCGCGGCCCCAGCACCATGCGAGCCGGGTATGCAAGGAGCCACGCAGTTACGGTCGGGGGTGTGCTGGTTCCTCCAGCAAGGCAACACCTTCCTACTCTCACCCTGCTCCCTGCGGGCTCAAGGGGCACCCTCGGTCCCCCCGTCAGACCCAAGGCAGGAGGGCTGGCCTATCTCACTCTTCGGCTTTGCAGGAACGGGTCTGGCCCTCGCCAGGCCTCCAGGCAACTCACATCAGACTGCTCCCAGAAGTTTAACTAAAATGCCAAATTGTGTTCGAGAAGGAACACAAGAGCAGGTGCTAAGAGATCTGCCTTTACTCCTCTGTGGTCTGACCTGAGGATTATTCCAAGAAAGGGGCTACCGTGCGGAGCGGAGGCCGAGAGAGGGATGCGGACTGTGTCCACGGCCACGATAATAATGGCTAATATCCCCCAAGCGTTCGCACCATCAGGCATGGGGAGAAAGCTTTACATCCCTCTCCTCACTTGGGCTCCCCATCACCACGATATTGTTATTATTACTCCCATTTCACAGAGAAGACTGAGGTCAAAAGACTGTCAAGCCTGCAGCTGCTACCAGGCTCCAAGCTCCCAGCCCCATGGTGGGACCTGAGGGGCTCCAGCAAGAAGAGGCCCCACCGGAGTCGATCCCTTCTGCTGGGGAAGGGCCCTGCTGCCCCTGCTTCGCCTCTGCAAATGAGTCTTCACTGTGGTTAGCAAGCCAGCCCTTCATTTCCCCACTAGGCTCAGTTTTGCAAACCAAGGTCAGGGGTTGGGGTGGGGGGGGCGGTGGCGGGTGGTGGCAGTTCCTGTTACAGCGAGCGAGAAGGTGACAGTCTTCCTTCCCTTTCAGAGAAGGCAGGATCGGGGCAAGAGGGCTCCCCCTCCCCGCCAGGCTGGTCTGCCCCAAGTCCCCTCGGTACAAGAATCCAAGTCCAGCCCAGGGGACACGAACACTAGTCTGACTCCACAACCTGGGCCCGAAACCCACAACCTGACTTGCCCTGGACAAGAATTATTTGCCGGGGACTGGCCCTGGGCTCCAACCACGAGTCAGGCAGAGGGTCCGAAGCCCAGCCCTACCATGTCACAGCCACAGAACCTCTGGCTTCCATTTATCCCCTGAAGATGGGCACCCGAGACATAGGGCCAGGCTCATGGGGCAGACGGGAGGATTTCTGGGGACAACAGCTCACATCAAGGAGCTCAGAGGGTGCATTACCCAAAGCTGTGCTACATGCTTACTGCCGTCACCCACAGACAATGGGGAACGCCCACCCACCCGTTCACCCAGCAAAGAGCTGCTGAGGGCCCATGTGCCTGGGACACTCGTGGGAGCTGACCTTACCAGACAGACCAAACCCCTGCCCTCGAGGAAGTACATTCTAAGGGGGACAGATAAGCAAATCAAGATCTACTACAGCACTTAATGCTACCAGATGTAAGAATTAAACCAAAGCAGAGTGAGGCACGGTGGGTGAGAGCGCAAGGGAGGAGTTCTGGTACCAGGTATGATCAGGGAGGCCTCCTCAGAAGAGGTGTTCCCTAAGCTGAAGCTTGAAGACAGTGAGGAGAGATCCATAAGGGCGTCTGGGGAAGAATATTCCAAGTAGAACCAACAGCAAGCGCAAAGGCCCCAAGAGGGAAAAGTGCGCGGGATGTTCTAGAAAGAGCAGGAGGTCACTGGCCGGGACACACTGTGCATGTGTGTGTTCCCTGGAGCCTTTATGCTCCCCACTGCCCGCCCATCTCACCTCTCCTGCCTACACGCTCTAATCACGCCAGCTCTGCGTCTATACATTCCTCCGCGCCCCCTGCCTGGAGCCCCATCCCCTCCCTTGATGCATCCCTGGGCAAGGGTCTTACCATTATTTAGTTCTACCTTCCTGCTCATTTCTGTAACCACAGAGTTCAGGGAAGTGCCTAGCACCAAGCAGGGAGTCAGTCAAGAGGCAGGACAAGGCCCCTGGACGGCGGTTTGGCAATCGTGGATTCTGGTGATAAGGCCCACTCCCTCCCGCCAGGCGATTCTACCTCTCAGCATAGACCCGCAAGAAACTCCCACCTGTGCCAACTGCAGCACTGCTTGTAAAGGAGGAAGGGAACCCGACGGGAATGTCCAGGATCAGAAGAGAGAGCACACTGGCTCCCGTCATCGGTGGATCGTGCTACGGTAATTAAGAAAACATCCATTTGTATTCGCACGGATAAGTCAAAACCCCTCAGGGCAACGGGGTATTCTGAATGGATTCTGGAACAGGAACAGAACGCTCGTGGAACAACTGGGAGAATCCAAATAACGTCTACAGGTGACAGGTGCGTTATCAACGTTAATTTCCTGGTTCAGAGAAATTCATCAAGTACCATAGGATAGGGGAACGCGGAAGGAGAGAGGTGTGTGGGAACTCTGCTAGCCTTGTAGCTTCTCTGTAAATCCAACATTATCCTAAAATTAAAAGTTTATCTTGAAAAAAAAAAGCAGGAAAAATTTATACAAATGATAACAATTTATTTAAAAGACACAAACCAACCACCAGGGGTACCGTGATTCCAGGTAGTCCAGTATATGAACAGTGTTAAACATCAAAGAGAAGGGTGCCCGACCACTTCACAAAATGTTATTTCTGGGAGAAATGACAGAGGCTTTATAGCTGTATCTCTGATGTTTAATTTAAAAAGGTCTCAGGGCCCCTGGGTGGCTCAGTCGGTTGAGCGTCAGACTTCGGCACAGGTCATGATCTCGCGGTTAGTGGGTTCAAGCCCCACACGGGGCTCTGTGCTGATGGCTCAGAGCCTGGAGCCTGCTTTGGATTCTGTGTCTCCTCCTCTCTCTCTGCGCCCCCCCCCCCGCCCCCCCCCCGCCCCCAGCTCATGCTCTGTCTCTGTCTCTCAGTAATAAAATGAATGTTAAAAAAAATTTTTTTAAAGGTCTCAAGAAAATAGGATGAAGAAAATGCTGAGCTGGTTAGAACTGGGTCACTGTGCATAGGCAGCATTTATATTATTTTCTATGCCCTGCTATGTATGTTTGAAATATTTCATAATTTAAAAATTCAAACACCGGGGCGCCTGGGTGGCTCAGTCGGTTAAGCGTCTGACTTTGGCTCAGGTCATAATTTCGCTGTTCGTCGGTTCTGACCCCGCACTGGGCTATGTGCTGACAGCTCAGAGCCTGCTTGGGATTCCTTCTCTCTCCCGTCTCTCTTTGCCCCTCCCCGACTCACACTTTCCCTCGTAAAATAAACAACCTTTAAAAGTAAAGAACTCAAACACCTATTAAAATAGTCAAAAGAAACAAAAACTCACAAATCGATGAATACCAGAGAAGCAGAAAAAGGCAGAGCTGAAGCACATCCCTCACCAACGTTAAAACCTGGATTCTAGAATTCCCTGTCAATTCCTGGTCTGGAAACATTTGAGAGATTCAATGTTCATGAGAGAATTCATTCAGCGATCCCCCTGAAGCCAGGCTGTAGTTGTTGAGATACAGCCTCACCACGGGATGTCGGGACACCATGTATTAAAACGTGCCCTGTGCACACCCGGGAACTCCTCTTCCAGAGGCCCATCTTGCAGAAAGATCAGCACAGGTGCACAAAGAGTGAGGTACAGGGGGTTTCCATCCTGCCTGGCGGGCAGCCGCCCTCTGGAACCCCCTTCAGCCATCGAGAAAGAATGTAGCAGACCTGTGTGTCCGTACAAGGCGGCTGCCCAGAGGGGAAAAGGCAAGCTGCAGAATACACATCATGCGGTCCTGTTTGTATTTAAAAAACCATACTTGGGGCGCCTGGGTGGCGCAGTCGGTTAAGCATCCGACTTCAGCCAGGTCACGATCTCGTGGTCTGTGAGTTCGAGCCCCGCGTCGGGCTCTGGGCTGATGGCTCAGAGCCTGGGGCCTGTTTCCGATTCTGTGTCTCCCTCTCTCTCTGCCCCTCCCCCGTTCATGCTCTGTCTCTGTCCCAAAAATAAATAAACGTTGAAAAAAAAAATTAAAAAAAAAAAAAAACCATACATGAGGTACCTAAGTGTGCATGTACACAGGTGGATAGACACATAGGAAAGATGTTTTGAAAGTACACTAAGGGTTGGGGCTCCTGTCTGGCTCAGGCGATGAGGCAAGCAACTCTTGATCTCAGGGTGGTGGGTTCGAGCCCCACGCTGGGTGTGGAGATTACTTTAAAACAAAACATTTAAATAATACATTCCTGGTTAATATCGGTTACCTCCAGGATTTGGGGGAAGGAAGGAAAAAACATTTTTCCAATTCTCATATTGCTTGAATTTGTTAAACAGGTATTATTTATTAACAAAAGGGCAAGAACGAGGCCCATTTGTCTGTTTACAGTGACCAAAAAAAAAAAAAAACCAAAAAACAAACAAAAATCAAGAAACAAAAAACCTGGAAACATAGTGAAGATACAACAGCTGAATTGTGGTTCAGCCACACAATGTGGGTTATTACGAAATCAGTCAAGAGGGCATATTAGACTATTTGCGTCAGGTGAATTGAAAGAAATTTCCTGAACAATTATTCAAGTGACAACAGCAAAATGCTGCAGAGATGGTCAAACCATAAAGAAAAGCAAAGAAGCCCCCTGAAGAGAGAAGGATGATTGGGAAGACAAACATGGGGCTTCTAGATTTGAGTGAAAGTTACATGGTAGTTCATCTTATAATTATTCATTATACTGAAAAACCTGTCACTTCAAAAAAGTAGCTGGAAAACACAAAATAATCCATACAGCACAGTCTCTATAGTGGCCACATGCCCACAGCTCATGGACCTCATCTCCAGCCACTCTGCTCCCAACATCCTCCCTGCCTTCCCCCCCACCCCAAACACAGCAAATGTGCTCTGGCCATAGGACCTTGGCACTTGCCATGATTCAGAACCCATTCTCTTGCAGCACTTACTCTTCCCTCTACATATGCCACACTGCCCTGGTGCATCTCCAGACTCAAGCCAAGTGTGAACAGAACCAACACAAACAAATAAGAAACCAAAACTGTGGGCTAGGTGGCAGGAGGCCTCTAGTGATGAACCCATAGACCCTGGCCCTTCTCAGTTCCTTTTTTTTTTTAATTTTTTTAATGTTTATTTTTTAGTTTTGAGAGAGATAGAGAGCAAGCGAGTGAGCTTTGGTGGGAGAGGCATCAGACAGAGAGGGAGACATAGAATCTGAAGCAGGCTCCAGGCTCCGAGCTGTCAGCACAGAGCCTGACGCGGGGCTCAAACCCCTGTACCCTGACATCATGAACTGAGCTGAAGTCGGATGCTCAACTGACTGAGCTGCTCAGGTGCCCCAAAATGTTCTTTTTCTAATTTTTAAAAAAAGTTATTTATTTTTGAGAGAGAGAGCAAGCGAGCGCGTGCAAGTGGGGGAGGGGCAGAGAAAGAGGGAGACACAGAATTGGAAGCAGGCTCCAGGCTCTGAGCTGTCAGCACAGAGCCTGACAAGGGACTCAAACCCATGAAAAGCACGATCGTGATGTGAGCCGAAGTCATATGCTTAACTGACTGAGCCACCCAGGCGTCCCCACGCCCCCCCTCCTTTTTTTCTTAAATCCAAGATTTGGCAAAGAGAAGGAATGCAAATTGAAAGGAAAGAACTTCACATTCATTGCAACCTTCCACATAACACACCCATCCCCAGGCAACGAGAAACGTCACATCTATCCGCCTTCACGGCAGACTCTGGAAGGCCGGTGCTGCACAGCCAGCTTACACAAAGGAACAGGGTCCCAGGTGAGTTTTAGAACCTGCACGAGGTCATCCCAGGAGATCTTCCCAGGATCCTCTCCAGACCCCAAAGACCCACCGATCACAACTGTGGCTCATACAAACAAAGGAGGAAGCACCACGTGACAACTCAGCAATAAAAATCATGAAAATCCTCCCCAGTCCACACAGATTTTAGAAACCATTGGCTGGGGAACTGCATCTGGCAGCAAATTTGTGTTGTCAGGTCAAGATCATGTTGTTTATTTGTTCAACTGAGTCAGTCTTTAATAACAATGAAACTTTACAGGAACAACCTATGTTTTCAGTCTCACATCTGCTGACCCTGGGCCTGTAGAGTGGGGTACGATTTACCCACCCTTTACCAGGCATGCGTGGGCCCCCCACTGAACACAGTTCCCACCCATCCTGGCGTCTCACCCATCCTACAGCCTGTATGTTTTCTGAGACCCTGTCTTTCCACTTATTTGGGTCATTGAGCCTTGTATCCCACAGTAATGGAGTTTCTGATCCCTCGTCTGGAACAGAAGAGGTTGGATTTTTAAAGCAATAAATGGAAGTTTTTTTTTAAGTTTTTTAAAATTTCTTTTGAGAGAGGGAATGAGCACAGGAGCATGCAGGGGAGGGGCAAAGAGAGAGAGGGAGAGAGAGAATCCCAAGCAGACTCTGCACGGTCAGTGCAGAACCGTGAGATCCTGACCTGAGCAGAAAGCAAGAGTTGGACGCTTAACCAACTGAGCCACCCAGGCGTTCCAATAAATGGAAGATTCTATTCTCGGGTCTGAAAACTTAATTGCAGCTATGCAGAAGCAGTCGGTGCTCTAAATGTCAATTGACATAGCAGACAGTAATTGACCAGGCGCCTTCCCTTGCACACCGTGAAAAACACTGGTGAGTCTTCATTTCAGCATAAGGTCAGCAAGGAAGTGCATCCTTACGCCCCACAAGCACAGTGACAGAAAACCCATGGAGCACGAGGCAATTCCTCATGGGAACTAAGGAGGCTGAGTGCAGAGACAAGTTCTGGGCCAAGTGTCCTGGCTTCAGTTATCACATGGGTTGTCTGCAGACTCCAGCAGTAAAATCCAAGACTCCCAAAGGGATATGGAAAGAAATTTCCAAAAAAAAAAAAAAAAAAAAAAAACCCAACAACCCAAGAGTTGCTCAAAATGGTCTCAGGCTGCCTTGAAAGATGTACTGGAAAAATCATGGCAAAGCTCTTCCAGCCAAGTGGCTTCAGGAAAGTCACGCTCCTTTTTGGGATTCCATTTCTTACTCTGGAACATGGGCATAGAAGGATTTATAACCAAGGACAGAGGTTAACAAGACCACTCAGAGGGCACAGTTAGTAAGTGGCTTCTCCATCCACCACCACCACCATTTACTGAGCCTGTTATCCTAAGTGCTTTTTTATAAATTAACATTTAATTCTGAAGCATCTCTATGGGATAGGTCTTACCGTTGTTCCCTTTCCATCAGTGAGACAGAGGTATGCAAGATGAAGACTTGACTTCAAGGTCACACTAGCAGGTGCAAAGCAGGGATATGAACCTATCAAGTCTGTCTTTGGGGTGCACCCTTTGGCCATGACGCTTACTGGCCCCTGCTACCTGTATGAACACACAGATTGTACTGACACCTTTATCTGTCCCCTCTATGTGTGAGCTGGGATTCTAGACCTCTGCCCCTGGCAGGGGGAAAACAGGTCTCCAAAAAGGGATGAAACCCACAGACCCCAGAGGTGAAACAGAGAGGGGGCAGGAGGACTCTGGGGCAGGTAGCTGAGTGGGGGATAGTGTGCCTCTCACCATGGTGGGGAAAATGGTGCAGGTTTTAGTGGGCAAGGCCTTGGGGCACCTGGCTGGCTCAGTCAGTGCAGCATGTGACTCGATCGTGGGCTTATGACTTTGATCCCCTGTTGGATGAAGAGATGACTTAAAAATAAAATCCTAAAGAAAAATGAAGGGGAAGGCCTTAATTTTTTTTTTTTTTTTTTTTTTTTTTGGCAACACTTTCCAACATTTCGTTTTAGACAGGTTGAGTGTGAAGGACTCACTAGATGCCCAAGGAGACAGAACCTGGAGATGGCTGGACACTTCTGGAGCCCCTTCTCCAAGCTCAACGTTCGTCTCGTTCCATGACTTTTTCTGAGAACCCCGCTGTGGCCCCGGTCTGAATCCCACGCCCTTCCCTACGATCCCAAAGCACCCTGCATGCACCGTGCTAGGATCTTCCCCTTGTCTCCCTCTCTGCCCACTTCCACAGAGAACCCTGACGGCCAGGGCCTCACTTCACTCAACTCGGGGACCGCGACACCAGCAGAATGTCCGGCACATGGTCGGGGCTCGATAAGAATTCACCCAGCAGACGAAGGAAAGGCACCTCAATGGAGACCCACATTTGGGGGGGATTCGTTTCCCGGGACTGCTGTAACAGACGTCCGGCAATGTACTGGCTTAAGACAACACAAACGTCCTGCCTTCCAGCCCTGCAGATCGGCCTTCCAAAATGGGTGCAGACTAACATAACTGTGTAGACTAACATAACATAACACCATAGACTAACATCGCTGTGCTCCTTCCGGAGGCTCCGGGGAGAATCTGTTTCCTTGCCTTTTCCAGCTTTCAAGAGGCCGCCTGCATCTCGTGGCGGTGGCCCCTCCTCGATCTTTAGGGCCAGAATCGTTCCATCTCTGACCCTGACATTCTGCCTCCCTCTTCCAGGTTTAAAAACCGCTGTGAGAGGACGTGGGGCCCAAGCCCAACACCCAGGATCATCTCCCACCTGTGGCTCCTTAACTCAGTCACATCTGCCGTGTGAACTCACACATTCACAGGCTCCGGGCACTAGGACAGGGACACCTTTGGCGGCCATGGTATTCTGCCTACAGAGGGAGTCAGCGTCCAGTGAAAGGGGAGGTCATGGGGAAAGACAGCAGGAGCAGAGGTCACACAATGGGAACCCACACGATGATCCCAGCCAGGGGACAGGTTGCCCTTTCTCAGCATGGGAGTGGTTTCTTCATTTTAACAGGTATTCCTGGATTTGGATGCCCAACCTCCGACACGCCCCATCGCCTCACAAACGCAGCACAGGAGGAACAGGGAGGAGGGCCCCAGACTGATCCAAACAGGATCCCAGCAGAGGGTCAGGGAGCTGAGCCCAGGTTTGCTCCCCTGAGGAGGCTGGCCGTGGTCTCTGACCCTCACAGCTCCGGGGCTTGCTTGGTGCCGAACCACACTAAAGCAATCGTTTGCAAACCTTAAATACAAACCCACAGCAGGCAAGGAAGCGCGTGCCTCAGAGAAAGCAGGGGCAGCACAGCGCTGTGGCTGTGCTACGCCCGGACGCCAGCCTGGAGGCGGCTCACACACCCTCCAGCCTCCGCGGGGGAAGACAGAGGACGCCTCTGCAGCAGCCACCCCAGACACAGGGGCTCACGGCCACCTGCCCACACAGACCCGAGCTCCAAGGCCTGGCCCCAGAGCGGCCCGAATGCCCCACGTCCCTAACTCCAATCAAACGTCTGTCTGAGTCAGAGGATCAAAAACCTACACGTGAACAGAGGTCCTATCATGAACCACAGTAACAAAAGCCTAGCATGCCAGGCTTCCTTCGGGGGCTGTAACAAATTGCCACAAGCTTACTGGCTTACTCTCTTCCAGTTCCAAGGCCACAGTCACGCGGGGCTAAAACCAAGATGTGAGCAGGGTTGGCCCCTCCTGGAGGCTCGAGGGAAGAGACTGGTTCCACCCGTCCGTGAGCAGCCTGGCTGGCTGCACTCCTTGGCTCGTGGCCCTTCCTCTACCACTGCTGTTTCCTCTGGCCCTCCTGCCTCTTTCCTGTTAAGAGCCCTGGGAGGACACCAGGCCTGCCTGGACCATCCAGGATGATCTCTCCACCCTCAACTTAATCACATGTGCAGAGTCCTTTTGCCAATCAGGTAACACATCTTCAGGTTCCAGGGATTAGGACGTGGACATCTTTGGGGCCATGCTTCACGCCTACCATATACGCCTCTCCAGGGACCCGCAGGCAGGAGTGGATTATCTCAAAGATGGTTTTGGAAACACCTTCCGAGGAAAGCCAAAGCTTATCCGTCCCCACAAGTCTACCTAATGGAAACAGGCACAAGTTCTGGGACAAGGAAAGAGAAGAAGAAGAAGACAAAAAGAAGACAATCCCTATTTGCAGCTTCCCTACCATGTTTCCAATGCAGTACAAGGTACTTTGCATACACACTGAGCTCATCTTTGCCGGTTAACACGGGGGAAAACTGTGGCTCAGAGAGCTTAAGGAACTTGCCCGAGAGCACACAGCCTGCACATGCAAGATCTGGGATTTGAACTCAGGCTGGTCTAGCTCTCATTGTGCTGCTCTGAAAAAAAAAAAAAAAAAAAAAAAAAAAAAACAATAACAAATAAACAAACCTAAACTAAACTAAAAAACCAACTTGGATCTTCTGGAGGTATTTTTTTCTTTTGATCTCAAAAAGTTGTTCACAATAAAACCTTTCCTTCTGGGTAAGAAAGTATGCAAAGCATTTGCCGCAGCCCCCACTGGCCTGGGGCCTGAGCAGAGAAAGGTCTATTTTGGAGCCGTGTGCTCCAGTGATCTGCTCACTTGGCCGACGGCTCACTACCCGCTGCTCAGGTTTTTTTTTTTTTTTTTCTACAGAGGCCACTTCCTGAGGCTCAAATGAGGCAACGGGTACGTCTACCCAGAAAGACTAGAGCCAGACTCAGAGCAGGACACAGGGCTGAGCAGATCAGAGCCCGAGGACCCACCTCAAAACCAAACCTGCCCATCTCCGCAACGGCTGCCCGTTAGCCGGTCGCCAAGACGCACGGTACCCGAGCCCACGACGAAGGCAGAAGCCACGAAGGCTGTCCTTTTTGACCCTCTTGTTCACTCATCCACGTTATTTGCAAGGGCCCAAACTGGAAACTCCCATATCCGCCACTACGTTTTGGATGCCGTCTGTCACACAGAAACAGACAACCGAAACCATTGTTGTTACCAGCAACAACCACCACCGTTTTACGAAGCACCTGCTGTGTGCCAGGAATTCTTCTAAGTTCACTGAATCCTAACCATCCAATAATGTGGGTACAAGTTCCCCCCGTTTGACAGAAGGGGAAACTGAGGTGCCCCGGGTCACCCATTAGGAGACTAGGGTAAAATGGAGGGCTACAAATGACCACCACTCCACGCCAGAAAAGAAGGGACCACCCATAGCCCCAACAGCACTATGAGCCCCAAGAAGGTTATGCTGAGCCCAAGAAGCCAAACACACAAAAACACATACCATGTCATTCACGGATGTGAAATTGTAGAACAGAAGAATAAGCTGAGAGTTGTAGCAAGCAGGTCAGGGGATGCCTGGGGAGAGGGTACTAACTGGGACAGGACGGAATTTCTGGGTTGATGGACGTGTTGTCTTGATCAGGATGATGGGTATGTATGCATCAAAGTGTACTCGACTTCATATTTAAAATGCGTGCGTACCATTGTATGTAAATTATACCTCGATAAAGGTCATTTAAAGTTTAAAAAAAAAATACCAGGTACGTCCTCCAGCTCCCAGAAGATCAAAACCCTCAAAGATGAAATTCAATATCATATATACGTATATTTTTTATGTTTATTTACTTTTGAGAGAGAGAGAGAGAGAGAGAGCGTAAGCGGGTGGGGGCAGACAGAGAGGGAGACACAGAATCCGAAGCAGGCTCCAGGCTCTGAGCTGTCAGCACACAGCCCGATGCGGAGCTCGAACTCACAAACCGCAAGATCATGACCTGAGCTGAAATCAGACGCTTTACCGACTGAGCCACCCAGGTGCCCTGAAATTGAACATATTTATAGAAAAGCAATCAAATTCCATTTTGGTTCCAGTGATCCCTGGATGGTAGGCCATGGGAGAGATTTTTCTTTTATCTGTGTTTTTCTGTATTTTTCCAAAGTTTCGACAATGAACGTGTATTCCTCTTGTACTGCAAAATAAAACCACAGCCCGAGGTACCTGGCTGACTCAGTTGGTTGAGTGTCCAACTCTTGATTTCAGCTCAGGTCATGATCCCAGGGTCATGGGATTTGGCTCCATGCTGAGCTTAGAGCCTGTTTAAGATTCTCTCTCCCTCCGCCCCTTTCCCCCACTTGCACGCACGCACACGTGCGCACACACACACACACACTCTCTCTCTCTCCCGAAAAGAGAAGGGGGAGGGGGAGGGAAGAAAAGACTGTAGCCCATGTAATTTTCAAAAACTAAAATAGCAGGGCATCCGACCGGCTCAGATCATGATCTCATGGTTCATGGGTTTGAGCCCCGCATCAGGCACTGTGTTGACATCTCAGAGCTTGAGGCCTGCTTGGGATTCTGTGTCTCCCTCTCTCTCTCTGCTCCTCCTTCACTCACTCTCTCTCTCTCGGTCTCAAAAACAAACAAACATTAAAACTTTATAATAAATAAAAAACTACAATGGGACACAGTCCAGCCTTCCTGAGGTGGCCCAGGTGACTGTCAGGTGACTGTGTCCCCCAAGGAAGGGTAGAAGAGCAATGGACAAGGAGTCAGGAGATGCACCTGGCTGGGCCTCAGGCTTCCTGGGTGCTTGGGCCCAACCGTTAGCTCCTCTGAGCCTGTCTGTAAAGGGGACTCATGAGTCCTCCTGCCAACTCTGCCTTGTCATCTGGCTCTGGAAGGGACACAGAGCAGCCTCCCCCCAGCCCATGCACCCCCTCAAAGCAGCCTTCAGCCCCACAGGGGATTAATGTCACATACCCAAGCTTTGTCATACCCCAGCAAATCCTAGCGGCCGGCAGACCAAGTTTTGGACCCCAACTCTGACCCTCGCTGGCTGTGTGGCCTTGGGCGACTCACTGGGCCTTTCTGAGACTTGGCTTCCTCAACTGTCAATCAGGAGGTACATTATAACCCACTGTAATGGTAGGGGAGGGGAGGCTGGGAAAATGAAATGAAATGATGCTACTGGGAATGCCCCTAACTAGTATTAGTTTTTCCTTTTCCTTTCAAGAGTCCCCCACCAAAACCTTAAAAAAAACTAGGACTTCCCGCTGATTTATGGAAGAGGAAGCAAACCTTCCCCATTCATGTTCCATCTAAACACCAGCCCCCATGCCTTCCACCCTCCTCCCTGACATCAGGGTGATGGGCTAGGCACCCCTCGTCTTCCCTGGAAGTTCACAAGGGGCGCGTCACAGAAGCTACTCCAACCATCCCCCACTGCCTGGGAGTGCCAACCAGGCCTGCCACGTGTGACGAAGGCTGTGCCCGGATGAACGGCTCCGGCTTGGCGGTCGCCCAGGCCCTGGGGGCCTCCAGAAACACAGCCCTCTCCAGACACATGGTTCCCGAAGCAGAGGCCCCCAGAGCTCTGTTTCACTGCAGCCAAAGGGTATCCCTGACCCCAGGCAGGGGAAGAACGATGTTCGCCCCCTCAGACAAGTCTGCAGTACCCAGACGGGCCGGCCATGGCGTGGGGCACGATGGCACAATACACCTGATGCGGAGACGGGAGGGGCTGACTGGAGCCGTCGACAATCCAAGCCAGAAACGCCCTCACCAAGGAGGAAACCAAAGGCGACACAGAGGGTGGAAGTGACCTGAACAATTGTGAGAGCTCACACACCAGCTCACTGAATTCTCACAGCAACCCTATGAAGTCAGTACTAGTCTCCACACTTCACAGATCAGAACCCAGGCCACAAAGAGGAAGTGACTGAGCCCAGGTCACGTGGTCGGAAGCAACAGGGAGATGACAGCCAGGTCCCTCTATCTTGCACCCTCCCTCCCAGACTCAGGACTTCTCCTTTGAGTTCTTGACCTCAACCCCAGCGGTTCACTTAACCCCTCCCCCTCCCCCCCAGTAATAAGAAACCAGACCAGACGCTCTATGACAACAGGGAGCGTGTCTGGATTTTGCACATCGCGGCCTGAGCCTGACATGTCGGGGGTCCTCGATAAGTGTGTTAAGTCACAGAATCACCACGTATCCTCTGATATTCTGCACACACGTCTGACGTCTTCACGAAGAGCAGGTACACCGTGAGCACTTGTCTTTTACCAACAGCGTTTACTGGTGCTGTAGTCACATGAAACACAGTTGATAAAGGGAGTTCAAAACCACTCCAGTGCCCTGCATGCAGGAGTGGACGGTGCCCCTCGAGATGACGACGAAGAATGAAGAAGGCACTGTGGGACACTGACAGGCACGGTCATCACCCCTCACAGCAAGAAGAGGGGTCTGCCTCCCTCTCCTCGGATCTGGGCTGGCCTCGTGACCTGCGCCTCGACCAGTCAGATGAGGCAGAGGTGACAGCAGGTAAGTTCCGAAGCTCCCGTCTTCTGCCTCTTCGAAGGTTTCCCGGAGACCGCCACATTAGGAAGTGGGGCCAGCCTCCCGGAGGAGGGGCCACGTGCAGAACAGAGGCCCCCAGCCAACAGCCAGTACTGACTGCCAGCCGCGTAAGCCGGGCGACTCGCGACTTCAGCCAGCTGAGGGCACCCGCACGGGAAGGCCGGTGAGAACGCCCATGGACCGTGCAGAGTAAGAGACGGCTGCAGTTCTAAGCCACGAAGTTTGGGGGCAGTTGGTGACATGTCAGTAAACACCTGATACCCAAATCATCACTTGTCACCCGCCACTGTGCGTTCAGCACTCACCACGTGCCAAACATTCTTCTGGTCACTCACGTATTAACTCCTTTAATCCACCCGACGTGATGACGTGGGCACTGTTTTCCCCTCTTTCATTTAAATCCAAGTGAGTTAACATGTAGTGTAATAATGATTTCAGCAGAATTTAGAGACCCATCACTTACATACGACACCCGGGGCTCATCACAAGTGCCCTCCTTCATGTCCATCACCCATCTAGCCCCTCCCCCCACCCAATATCCCTCCAGCATCCCTCGGTTCGTTCTCTGTACAGTTTGCCTCCCTCTGTTTTTATCTTAGTTTTCCTTCCCTTCCCCTGGGTACATCTGTTTTGTTTCTTAAATTCCCCATGAGTGAAATCAGAATATTTGTCTTTCTTGGACTTATTTTGCTTACCATAATACACTCCAGTTCTATCCGCATTGTTGCAAATGGTTAAGATTTCATTCTTTTTGATCACCGGGTAATACTCCATTTTGTGTGTGTGTGAGTGTGTGTGTGTGTGTGTGTGTGTGTGTGTGTGTATGTGTGAAATCTTTATCCATTTGTCTGTCAATGGACATTTTATTCTCCCCTATTTCCATGGTTCTCCCCTATTTTCATGGTTTTTTTTTTGAGAGAGAGAGAGAGAGAGAGACAGACAGACAGACAGACAGACACAGAATGCAAGCAGGGGAGGGGCAGGCAGAGAGGGGGGACACCGAATCCGAAGTAGGCTCCAGGCACTGAACTGTCAGCACAGAGTCTGACATGGGGTTCGAACTCAAGAGCCGCGAGATCATGAGCTGAGCCAAAGTCGGATGCTTAACTGACTGAGCCACCTAGGTGCCCCTATTCTCCCCAATTTTAAATTAAAGGGTAAACTAAGTGAAATGACTTACCCAAGGTCACCCACCAATGAGCATTTGAATGCAGGCTATCTAGCCCATGCCCATGATCTTAATCTCCTACAAATAATAGCTTACATTTATTCAGCTTTTTGTTGTTGTTGTTGTTGTTTTTTGCTAGTAAAATTTTTAATTCATTAGAGTCAATGAAATACATAAAATCATGATAAAATTAGTGTTGTGCTTATTTTTTATAAAATATGAACACTTTCTTTTGAAAAATGCATTTTCTTGATTCTTGCAGTATTAATCAAAATGAGAAAATAATTAAAATATATGTTAAATATTTTAATTTAGGCTATGATTCAAAATTTTAATTTAGCTATATGGTATGCTAAATAAAAGATTTTTTCAAAGCCAGCTGACATATAAATTAAATGCTGCCTCAGTCTTATCCCCAAATGACTTTCTCTAGAATTCTTGTGCTCTTATAAAATTCTATAATTTGTATGAAGGAGTAAATACCAAAATACAGTATCAAATTATTCTCAAATAAAATTTTTAAAAGAGGCAGGAGAGGGGAACTGCTCTACCATATATAAAAGTGTATGATACATCTTTATAAAATTAAATACTGTGATCTTGGTGTTAGGTTAAGTACACAGATCAATGGAGTACAAATGAAAATCCAAATATTGTATAAAAAGGTGGTATCTTAAATCTGTACAGAAAGACTATATTATCCAGGAATCATCTTTCAAAACAAAACAAAACACTGTATTACTAAGGTAAAAAAAAAATCATGTCAGTAGCTCAGATAGTTTTCAAAAAAATAACTTTCTAAACAAACAGAACCTTAAACAGATAAATAAATAAACCTGAAATTGTAGAAAATAAATACAGACATTTATTCAGCTTTTTGGATGCTAGGAATTGCACCATGTACTTCACACGAATTAACTCACTAAAAATTTGCCACGATCCGCAAGGCAGCTCTGATTATCCTCGTTCTGTGGATGAAGGGAAAAAAAAAAAAAAGTCCAGAGACGTGAAGTCACTCGCCCAAGGTCACAGAGCCAGAGAGAGGGCACTCGAGGAGTGGGACAGGGCGGTTCCAGTGGGCTGGTCCTTAACCACTACTCGCTATGTGCCTCTTTCTGTAACAGCAAAATCCTTGGAGTCTCCCTAATGGACACTTTCATTCTGCAGCCACACAGCTGTCTGCCTCCTGATCAACGCTGCCCACTTCTTTATCCAACACAGAGAACACACCAGGCACCCAACGTCCTACAGCTCACCTCCAAGCTTAATAAAGAGGCTAGAGCACCATTTGTAGTGTTCGAGCATCCCAAGAACAGAATCCATGAACTGTAGATCTGGAGAAGGATTTCACGAAGAGTCCATGTGTTCTCAAACGGAGACAAGAAGATTGTGTTGATTTTTAAATGGATGTGATGTTCCAGTGTATGTGTGCATTTGTGTGTGTGTGTGCGCGTGTGCTCAAGTGTGCAAGCTCATGCCTGTGCAGAGGGGCATGAAGAACGGGTTACTATGGAGGCACCCACATGGCAGGGTCAGTGGCCCGGCATGGTGGGAGCGTGTCCCCAGAACCTCTGTCAAAGGGGTGAAGGGCACCCTTCCTTCCTATAAGCCTCCGGGCAGCACTGACCGGGACAATGGAAGGAAACACACCCCCGACAGTCAGGGGGATGCACGTGAGGGCGTGTTTTCACACTCACACACACACACACACACACACACACGCACACGCACATGCACGCATGCACATGGAAAAGGAAGACTCCCCTCGAGCCGGCATAATAGTGAAACGATGACATTTAAAACACCTTTTTGTTTTTAGGGGAGGACAGATGCTTTACAGACAGTAATTCATTCCATCTTGCTAACTGCCTAGCGACCTAGGTTTTACTATTGTTTCCATTTTATCCACAGGGAGACTGAGGCCTGAAAGTGCCCTCCTCAGAGAGGCCCTTTGCTGAATATCCCTAAGGAGGGTTCTCCCCATCCCCCTTGAGTTGTCTTCATCAGGCAGGACAGCCTTCATCTTCCTCCTGGATCATCCCTCTCTTCCCACCAGCCTACAAGGTTCACAGAAAGGACTTTGTTGGGTCATTTGCCTCCATTTATTAAGCACCCAACACATCCAGTGCCTGTTGCCTTCTAGGCCCTGACTGCGGAATTGTGAAATGGGTAGAGAAGCAAAGAAACCCGGCTCCGAGAAGCCCCATCACCCATCCACGGAAGTCACAACTGGAACGTGGCCCCGGGCATCCAAGGAACAGTGCCCCTCCCTCCCCCGTCATCTCCGGAGTAAGTCATCATTTCTAGCAAGGAACAAGGTCCCCGTCTCAGACTCGGGAGGTGGCCCCGTTCTTAGCCCCAAACTGGGGTAACCTTCCCAGTGCCGTCTCTGAAGAGTAACTTGAACAGCACTACAAGACGGTGCACTGATGACCTATGAAGATTCCCACCAAGACAACCCAGAGAATCGAAGGAGACACGTCCACAGACGCCGGAACACCAGGCATCAAAACCGGATCCCCCACAACGAGGTGGATCCTCAGTCTTCCAGATGGCTTTTGAGCCCCAATGGCCTTGAAAGAGCAAGAACCCTCAAACAGGGTAAGTGAACAGGAGGCAGGCAGGGGTGGAGCCACCGGCCGTGGCTATTCTCAAGATGCAAATTAGGAAGCCGTCCAGGGTGGTCTCGCAGCCCCCAAAGCTTCCTCCTGGAGGGACACATCACCCAACGACTCTATCGTCTGCCCCTGGCATTCAGAGCGCTCGGCCAAGCGTAAGCACCTCGTTGTCCTGTGGGGCCCCCAACCCACTCAGGCCGAGCCCCCCGGATGAGGGTCAGGAGGCTGGGAGGCCACACCCTAGCATGGGCCCACCAGAGAGAGGAGAGACCCCTCCCCACTCCCTGTCCAGAAGAGACAGAAACTGCTCCCCCTTCAACAACCTCCTTCAGCATTAATGGTCATCGCAGGGAATGGTGCCACAGGCAGCTTATTCTAAGCCTTCTGAATTCCCGAACTGCTGACAATGACCACACATTCCTTTCCTAACTGGGAGGAGAGAAACACTTACAAATTAACCTCAGCAACCGGAAGGTTTCCGTCCTAGAAGGAGTTAGGTCAGGTTGAAATCATGACCGCGACAGCAGCCCAGGTCATAAAGGTAACCCCACGTGAGCATCGATTTCCCTGCAAAGGTAACCCCACATGGGCACTATTCAGACAGAAAAGAAGGTAACACACTGTAAGCGTTATTTCGAGCAGCTGACATTTTCTGAGCACTTACTCCAGTCCAAAACCTGGGCTATAAACCCTGATGTGCATTAGCTCACCCCAACCGTAAGGGGTGAGACCATTATGATCCCCTCCACAGAGACCAAGAGATGGAGGGTCAGAGGGGCTACATCAACTGCCCACGGTCACCGCAGCAAGGAGCAGTGGGCCCAGGACAGGAGTCTGGATCTTTGCTCCCTCTCATCTCCCGCTGAGCATCTGGCAGGGCAATTCCTGCTACACCCCCCGCCTTGTTGATCCCGAAACAAGACTCTCACTCCTAAATGCTCTCCCTTGAAGACTATATCCCCATTACCTGTCTCCGCTAAAACAAGCAGGTCCCCTCAGAAGACTTGATTTTCCACTCAGGGGAACCAACAGTGGACAGAAAACCAACAGCAGAGAGAACTTCCATCCCTGGATCTGACCCCGTTCCTCCCACCACTTTGTGTTCCAGCCCCAAAGTTTGGCATAAGCACATAGACCCTGGCCTGGGTTCCCCATCCCTTCCCTCTGTCTTTGTGGAGGGGACCCTCTACCAGAGCTGTTTTCTAGACCTCTGGATACATCCAAGCTCAAGACCCAGAGAGGCTGAGAGATGCCTCTGGCTACCATGGTCTCTGTCACTGGTGGACCCAAGTTGGCCACTAATTCTTCACCATTCTTGCCATTAGGGGATGGAATCTGCCTCCCCACCCTTGAGGCTGGGCTGGCCTTATGATGTGCTTTGACCAAAAGAAAGTACAAGTCACACTGTGCCAGTTTCAACCCCAAACTAGCCATGTGGAGGGAGGCAGAAAGAGGCTGCCAGAAGGAGCACCAAGGGGCAGACAAGGGAGGAGAGCCTTGGTGGAAATTCCCGCCCAGCCATCAGCTGAACTGGCTGGACTCGAGGACTCGAGCCAACACCGCATAGGACCCATCACCCATCACCCAGCTGAGCCCTGCCCACATTCCCGACCCACAGAATTACTGTTTCAAGCCCTGTGTCATGACACGGTTTGTTATACGGCAATAGGTAATTAAAGCACCATCCCAAACTGGCTTCCAGGCATCCACTTCTCCGAAGGAGACTGACATCGGGAAAGCCCTTCCTGTTCACAAGCCCTGGACGCCCAGTCAGCAAAGCCATCCCCTAATGCTGATACCGCCCACAAAAGCACTCAATTAAGCCCGAGCTCAAGACCTCACATACCAGTGTCTATGCTGCCCACCAACACACAAGGTAGACGCCAACGCTGTGTCCGTTATTACAGATACAAATACTCAAACGGGACGTCTGATACAGAGCAGCACAGCCGTCAGTCAAGCCCAGGCTCGTCCAAATCCAACCTGCTCTCACGTGCCATGTCACGTGACCTCCACAGCACATCAACCACCGCAGGATCGCCACCAGGAATGCAGACCCTTGCCCTCGGGGACACAGGTCAGATGCAGCTCTGAGCCACAAAGCATGCCAGCAGTCTGCAAAGCCCTACTGCTAGATCAGTCTGGTGGCCGTTTACTGGGCTCCCATCAGGTACAAAACCTCCCAGAGCACTCAGGGAGCAGGAAAACTCACCTTCGTTTTTGTTATAAATGCATTCACGTCCATATTTAACCTATGTTTGCCCCTCCCCAGCACTGTCCATGAAATTAAAGATCATGTCCATTTTTCTCAACAACTGCCCTTGGTTTCTCGATAAGGTTACTAAATGAATGAACGGGGGGGATGAATGAAGCAATGACAAATGAATGCAAAGAGGTGACCAGTTAGTGGCCCCTGCGTGTGACCAGTCTGATAGGTACAGCCTGATGTGTTCTCCTGACCACACACCTCCAACACCAGCTCCCCAAAAAGCCTTTACTACTTTGCAGTAGAAGAGGCTAATGCTAAAGAAACAACCTTCTTCACTCTCAAACCTGAGGTCTGGCACCTCCTGGGACTGTGGAAGAGTAGGTGGAAAGTTCTGGAAGCAGGACTTTGGGTTGTGTGTTTCACCATGAGACTTCCAATATGTGGCTTTTGTGGCAGGAGACTGTCTCTCAAGCCTGAAGAGGAAGCCAGATGCACACTCTCCCACCTGTCTTCTGGCTAGATCTGATCTTGTTCTTCTAGAATTCACATCCCTGGTCCAAGTGGTGGGCACCTCACAAAAGCAGAACCCGAGTCTCCCCCATGGATTGACATACAGTCTATCATTCATGGTGGTTATATTCTGTAAAGTCACCATCAACATTGAATTAGAAAATACTTGGGGCGCCTGGATGGCTCAGTTGGTTGAACATCTGACTTTTGATATTGGCTCAGGTCATGATCTCACAGTAGTGAGATCGAGCCCTGCATCAGGCTCTGTGCTGAGGGTGGAGTTTAAGATTCTCTCTCCACCCACCCCCCTCTCGTGCACTCTCTCTCTCTGAAAACAAACATTAAAAAAGGAAAAAAAAAGAATTAGCAAACATCGAACCAGTGCTTTTGAGGAAATACGATCAAGCCTCTGGTCATGATGTTTTTATGAAATGTTCAATACGTAACCTTGTTTCTCGTGTGTTTTTGTTTAAAGACACCTTACTTAATATATATCATTGAGGGGTGCCTGGGTGGCTCAGTTGGTTAAGTGGCCAACTTCAGCTTGAGGCATCATCTCATCGTTCATGAGTTTGAGCCCCGCACCGGGCTCTGTGCTGACAGCCTGGAGCCTGGAACGTGCTTCAGGTTCTGTGTCTCCCTCTCGTGCTCATTCTCTCTCAAAAATAATAAATATTATTGAAAAAAAAATTTAAAAAAAAAATAATAAATATTAAAAAAAATGTTTTTTAATATGTATAGATCATTGATTCATTAACACTGAACTCACAACAGCACTGTGTCCAATTCATGCCTGAACAAAGCTTAATCTAACACCTAGTAATTTCTCCGTAAGTCGTATCACAGCCTTCTTGTGCTTGGGAACACCAGACTGCCCTTGGGGGGTACTGTAAACAACAAAAACACCCCCAAAAGCCCCAAACTGAGAATAAGATGGCACGCAGCTGTCTGAGAAAAGGACAATTATTACCAGTTTAAGAGCAGGACGCCTGGGTGGCCCCGTCAGTTAAGCATCCGACTCTTGGTTTTGGCTCAGGTCATGATATCACGGTGTCGTGCTGTGCCGACAGCATGAAGCCTGCTTGGGATTCTGTCTCCCCCTCTCTCTGCCCCACCCCTGCTCACGATCTCAAAAATAAAAATAACATTAAAAAAAGTTTAAGAGTGGACACAAGAAGGAAGCCAACTAGGAACACGCATGTCGGGTGACTCAAAAATTTTCCCTCCATGTCTACAAAGTACTACCAAAGTGCACAAGATTTGGTTCAGGGGTTACAAATAAATTTTAGGGAGGAGGCAAATTTGGGACTATAGGATCCACAAACACAGAGGACCAACTGTGAATGCTGAGAGAAAGCAGCACCCTGGGCCACACGATCTGCTCTACAGATGAGGTCTGTGCAAGGACACAGAAAGGAAATTCGGCGGGCCGAGGAAAGATGAATGCCAGAGGCGGTTCAGGCTCCTGCTCCTCAAGGCCCTGGCCCCTTGGATTCCGTGAGTTATAGAGCCTTCTTCTCAGCCACACGTTCCAGGAAGGCAGCTTCTGACCCCACCAGCCAGAAGACCCTGACTTGAGCGCTGGGCAGTGGTAACTGGGCCGTCAGATACACTCTCTCCAGTCGGGACAGGGGAGGGACAGACGACTGGGAAATCAGCAGCCGGAGGGGAAAGGCTTGTGCCTGCGTACTCCCCAGTCAGCAGGCTGATCAGTGCCACCCAGCACGCAGGCCACGCCCAGAGGAACGTTCTACCGGGGCTACCCAGTAATTTGCGGAAGCCTCTGGCCCCGCGATCAGGTGTCACATCTAAATCTAGGACAGACGCCCGGGCAGATGGCAAAACCAGCAGACACACGTGATCCCACGTGTTCGGTGTCTGTGGGGAAGATGAAGCCACCTGTCCTCACGAAGCAAGATATGGATTTGCCATCACGATCACCATGGCAGCTGCCACATGGACAACACTTATGTTTCTCGGGGGAGAAGGAAGAGTGTGGGGATTATAAAGGAAGTGGGTAATGCAAAAAAGGAAGGAGGAGGTATATTCCAGAGCTATGCTGTCCGATATAGCAGCAACGGCCAGATGTGGCTATTGAGCAGGCAAAAATGAACTGGTCCAAACGGAGATGTTCTGTAGGAATCAAATACACACTGGATTTTGAAAACTCAGACCAAAAACAAAAATGTAATATATTACATGTAATAATTATATCATGCCCATGTTGAAATACTTTAGATACACACAGTTACATAAATATAATAAAATTATTTTCACCTCTCTTTTTTCTCCATACCTTTTTTAATGTGGTGACTGGGAATTTAAAACTATAGGGGCACCTGGGTGGCTCAGTAAGTTAAGCTTCCGACTTTGGGGCTCAAACCCACAAACCACGAGATCATGACCTGAGCCAAATCAGGCTCTGCGCTGACAGCTCAGAGCGTGGAGCCTGCTTCGGATTCTGTGTCTCCCTCTCTCTCTCTGCCCCTTCCCTCTCGCATTCTCTTTTTCAAAAATAAACTTTTAAATAATAATAATACTAAAGCTATACACATGGTTGGCATTGGCAGTTCACATTTTTCTTTTGCACAGCACTGGTCTAGAAGTAGCCCAGTTCAGCTACAGAATGGAGAGGTGGGTGGGATGGGGGGAGAGCAAATAAAATATCTGCTCAGATCTTTTGCTCACTTTTTAATTGGGTTTTTTTGTTTTCTTACTGTTGTGGGTTTTTTTTTTTTTTTAATGTTTATATATTGCGAGCGAGCATGAGAGAGTATGGGGGAGGGGCAGAAGGAGAATCCCAAGTCAGCACAGAGTCCAACATGGGGCTCGATCTCACAAACCATGAGGTCAAGACCTGAGTCAAAATCAAGAGTCCAATGCTCAACCAACTGAACCATTCAGGTGTCCCCTTATTGTTGTGTTTTTGAGAGTTCTTTGTATATTTTGGAAACAAGCCCTTTATCAGCCATGTGTTTTGCAAACATTTTCTCCCAGTCTGTGGCTTGTAAGTTTTTATAGCACCTGGTGATGGGGGAAACTGGCCCTATGCTGTTCCTCTAAAAAGCTTGGTAACCTTGGGCCAGTCACCCAAGCTCACTTACTTCACCGGCACAAAGGCATAAGTCACGGGCTTCGTGTGATGACTGCAGACTATACGTGGATATCCATACACATGATCACACAGACACACACGTGCTTACAGTGTTCAGCAAGGGCAGTAATTCCTATGCCAGTAGTGCCTCCCAATTCCATTTCCCCGTAGGGGGTGGCCACTGGCCAAACAGCAGGCCAAGAGGCTCAAGTGGCCAGTTGGGAAGTCAGAAGGAAAGAGGACACCCTGAGCCAAGGCATTCAACCTTTAAATGAGGGAAAATCTATGCCACATCTCACCCACAGCATCCAGGTGATCTTGAACATTTACTATGGAGACTTAGGCTAAAATGGTCCTTTTGTCCCCCAAAAGTCGATGTTTAAAAGTTATAGTTCTGGACTCGAGCCAGGAATCACATCCCCAATGATCAGCACTCATACCTGTGTGCTCCTCGCTAACCTGAGTTTCCTTACTTGCTCCCCCATGGGAAGCACCCAGGTGTCAGCGCCGGACCCAGGAGAGTCAAAGTACGAGTGGATGCTGCCACAGAAACTAAGTGTTTGATGGAAAAACACTGCATCAACCAAAAACCGTGTAAGGAGTTTTATTTAAAATAGAACAAGGATCCATCAGGGAAATGCTAATCAGGACCACAAAGAGATAGGACTTCACCCCCACTAGGATGGCTATCGTCAAAAACTCAGACAGTAACAAGAGTTGGCGAGGGTGTGGACAAACTGGTGGGAATGTCGAATGGCTCAGCCACTGTGGTAAACAGCCTGGCAGGCCCTCAAACAAGTCAATACAGAGTTACAAGGGACCCAGCAAGTCCCCTCTTAGGTACATACACAAAGAAGGGCAACTTATTTCCACAAAAATCTGTCCACAAATGCTCACAGCAGCATTCCTCATCCAGCCAGAAAGTGGGAACATCTTGAAGGTCCATCGAGTAATGAAATGGATACACAAAATGTGGTCTCTCCTAACAATGAAACACTACTCAGCCATAAAAAAGGAATCGATCACTCATAGACACTGCAATGTGGACGAGCCTTAACATATGTTAAGTGAAAGAAGTCAGACGTTGGGGCGACTGGATGGCTCAGTCGGTTAAGCGTCCGACTTCAGCTCAGGTCACGATCTCTCGGTTGAGTTCAAGCCGCACGCCAGGCTCTGTGCTGACAGCTCAGAGCCTGGAGCCTGCTTCAGGTTCTGTGTCTCCCTCTCTCTCTCTGCGCCTCCCCCACTTGCACTCTGTCTCTCGGTCTGTCTCTCTCTTAAAAAAAAAACTTAAAAAAAAAAAAAGAAAGAAGTCAGACACAAAAATCTACATATTAGGATTCCACTTCTATGAAACGTCCAGAGAAGGCGAATATAGAAACAGACAGTAGATTGCTCCTTTACAAGGAAAGAAAAGGTGGTGGCTCAGCAGCGTACATTTATTGAGCGCCTACTGGAAACTCCTGGCGTTACAAGTGCAGAGACAGACAAGACGCTCCCTGCCTCGGGGAACTAGAATCCAGCCCCTTCCCTGCGGACCACTCTGGGGCAACCCTACGCAGATTTTTGGAAGCAATTACAAAATGAAAGGTCATGCAAGGCCTCCCTCTCAAGAAAGGAAAAGGACACCCAACTCCTCCCTGGAGACAGCCTGACACACAAATGAGCTGAGCCATCAGAATAACTGGAAGTATATCCAGGCTGCCAACCTTAGACGTTACTAGACTTGCCTCGACGTCAAACTTCTCATCCAGCAGATCAGGAAAATATCAACCTCACGGGGTTGCTGGGTGGGTTAAGTGGGGACCTATCAGAGGCCTTGGCCCACAGTATGGGTTCATACGTTTTCCTACCACCATCCCAATTGCTCAGGTTTTTTGTTTTTAATGTTTATTTTTGAGAGAGAGAGAGAGAGAGAGAGAGAGAGAGAGAGAGAGAGAGAGAAGAGGGGGAGAGAGAGTAGGGAGGATCCAAAGCGGGCTCTGCGCTGACAGCAGAGAGCCTGACATGGGGCTCAGATTCATGAACCGTGAGATGAGGACCTGAGCCAAAGTCGGACACTCAACCAACTGAGCCACCCAGGTGCCCCCCCCAGGTGCCCCCCAATCGGTCACGTTGATGCCACAGTGAGATCCACGGTCTTCAGCCAAAAGAGGAGTCGTGCTTCTGGTTTCACATCCTGGGACAGAACAACTACCAAACGAGGAAGAGGAACCACAATGCTCACAAGACCTTTCACTGCCTGTGAATTTAACATCTGCCAAAGATATAAAAGCTGACAGATGCCCAGATGCTAGCAAGGGGGGGGGGGTGGTTACAAGTCGGCACGGCCTTTCTGGGGACCACTGCACCCACAGCCCAGGACACAGCCTTTCCTTCCTCCCAGAAATTCTTCTAGCAATTCATCCTATGGAAATTACCAGGGATGTGCCTAAGAGTTAGCAATAAAAATACTCCCAGGATCAATGTTAGACATAGCAAACTAATAAGCTACATGATACCCAAAAATATAAAACGGATTAAAAAATTAAAAATAAAAGATAAAGGGCAAAAGCTACAACCAGTTATAACAAAACAGAAGGCATATGCTCAGAAAGATTTCCACCATAGGAAATAACCTAAATTACCATCATCAAAAGAACAGGTGTCCTATCAGGGGCCCTTATGGAATGAAACCTAAATGCAGTTAAAAGAAAGCCACTGATATCAATATGGATGCCTAACAAGAGACTGTACGCTAATTAAAGACGCAAGTTTTCACAGTGTTAGAAAATGCACGGGAGTAATTATCAAAGTGACATCCTGGCTTCCCTAGGGAGGAAGGCGTATAGGTGAGGACTTAGCTATATGCACTCTCTTCTTAAAAACCAAGATCCAAAGCAAATATTATGATTTGCCTAAGTTGGATAGGAGGCTATAGTCATTTCCAGTGGCTGCTGTAACAAATTAACCACAAACTCAGGGAGTTAAGACAACACACATGATCTTACTGCTTTGCAGGTGAGCAGAATGGGTCTCCCTGGGCTGAAACCAAGGTGTCAGAAAGGATCCCTTCCTTCCGAGGGCTCTACGGGAGAATCTGCTCCTGTGCCTTTTCCAGCTTCTGGAGACGGCTTGCATCCCTTGGCTTGTGGACCCCTTCCAACTTCAAAGCCACTCATTTCACCTCTCTGCCCTCTGCTCTGTCATCACATCTCCTTCTCAGACTCTGACCCTCCTCCCTCTTTCACTGATAACAACCACTGTGATAACACCACTCCCCCATCCATAATCCAGAATAATCTACCCGTCTCAAGATCAAGTTAATCACATCTGTAGAGAGCCTTCTGCCATAGAGGAGAACCTAGTCACCAATTCTAGAGATTACGATGGGAACCTCTTGGGCCGGGGACTTTGTTCTACTTACCAGAGTGCACCGAAATAATAATCACCACCCCCACCATCACCAGTGATGGTGTTATTGAGTGCTCTGGGATACTTGTGAGGCACTATCCCAAAGTGTGCAACATGTTCACCTAATCCCCATGAGAATCCTCTAAGGAAGGCACTACTGTGATCCCACTCTATAGATGGGATCTATACAACGGGAGGCTAACTTGTCCATGGTCACCAACATTTTAAGTGACAGGGCCAAGATTTGAACCCAGGCTGTCAGGCCTTAAGAGGACAGCTTATAACAAGAAGTGGTCCCATGGGGTGCCCGGGTGGCTCAGTCGGTTAAGCATCCAACTTCCGCTCAGGTCATGATCTCACAGTTTGTGAGTTTGAGCCCCACATCGGGCTCTGTGCTGATAGCTCAGAGCCTGGAGCCTGTTTCAGATTCTCGGTCTCCCTCTCTCTCTGCCCCTCTCCTGCTCACTCCCTGTCTCTCTTTCTCTCTCTCTCTGAAAAACAAACATTAAAAAATTTTTTTAAGTGGTCCCAATGTAGCACTAAATGGAAAAGGCACGGTGCTAGAATATTGCATTT
The DNA here is from genome assembly GCF_018350175.1 of Felis catus. NCBI lineage: Eukaryota > Metazoa > Chordata > Mammalia > Carnivora > Felidae > Felis > Felis catus. The sequence goes on along the minus strand of NC_058382.1, from coordinate 55,179,297 downwards.
TATAAAAATCATTTATGTCTTGCAAAAACAAACGAACAAAAAAAAACAGAAGTGTGTAGACCAACTTTTAACACACATGCCTCTGGTCAGGGGGGAAGGGGCTGTTACCCTCACCCAGTTATCGTTAAAAATATGTCTGCTGGGGGGCCTGTGTGGCTCAGTCAGTTAAGCACCCGACGCTTGGCTTCAGCTCAGGTCATGATCTCACTGCTGCGGGTTCGAGCTCCACATTGGGCTCTGCGCTGGCAGTATGGAGCCTGCTTAGAATTCTCTTTCTCCCTCTCTCTCTGCCCCTCCCCCCCCCCAATAAATAAACTTTAAAAAACATGTTTCTGCTAATGAATATATGTTACTTCTTCAAGGAAAACGAAGTCAGAATTAATCAGGGCAAACGCAGGTCAGAGGAGATCAGCTCAGAGCTGTCTTCAATAGGGAACTGGCCGTTCACGCTTGGCCACCCCTGTTTGGGTCCTTCTTAGCTCCCCAGGGACACAGGCCCTCCTCCAGCCAGGCCCCAGGCCCTCACCCGCAAAGGCTGACATCACACCCCGCCCCCACCATGAGCCCCACAGGGCCTTCTCTTCCTGTCTCTCTCCCGCTGTGCGGACACTAACTTTGCCAGTCTCCCTTCTACAAATTACAAAGTGCCATGTTCTCCCTCCTTGAAACAGAATCCTTCACACACTAGACACCTCACCCCGGCCCCCAAGCCCACTCCCGCCCTTGGCTGTGACTGCAGCTTGGGTCAGGTGAAAGCTTCTTCCGGCCGTGCTGGAACTGGCATCATCACTGTTGCTGTTTCCAAAACACCACGGCCCTGTTGACACTCCTCTTCTCCAAGGTCAGACTACCCCAGCCTCCAAGGACAGAGGCAAGGGGCGGACACGCTGGCCTGCCCAAGGCTCGAACCCAAGGGACCTTAACCCTAAAAGTCCGTCTGCGTGTAGGGGCCACACCACAGCCCCTCGAACACTTCCCAGAACACACAAATGCAGGCAATGACGAGCCATCAGGGCAGCATGAGCACGAGGCACCCCGGTCAAGTACAGACCAGGCGATTACGTGCATTTACAAATTTAATCCTTGCACCGAACCCACCAGCAAACTCTGCCATCATCCCAGCTCTCACTTGAGAAGCCTGAGGCACAAGGGGGCCTGGGGTGCTCAGCGTCATGCTGCCAATAAGCTCAGGGCTGTGTGTGTGGTTCAAAAGGAAGTTGTCACGGAGATGCTCTACCTTAACCCAAGATACTGCCATCTCTGGGGAGAAAAGGGGGAGTACAGACTGCAGGGGGGGGCATCGAGGTCCTTTCCCCCATGTGTCCACCGTTCACCCCGGGCAAGGTGCTGGGGATCCCACACTGGAAAGCTGAACGGACCTGCCCCTGCCTCCCGGAGCCCACATTCTGGGGTGAAGGACCGCGGAGGGCCTGGCTCCAAGTCAAGCATTGCCGGGCGGCAGGAAAAGCCACCACCAGGATTTCTAGCTTCAAATGCAAAATGCACAGCACTTCAGTCTCTTCCAAGACAAAACAAGACCTGTCACTCTGCTACCCTGCTATGTGACAATGCACGCTTATCTCTAAGATCCACTGGGTGGCAGGCAGTGGGGAGGAGTTTCTTCCTAAAATCAATCACTGAGCGATCGCTCTTAACAGCTCCCTCCCTAGACATCCACAAGAGATCTGATTTGCACCAACTATTCAGGAGACTCTAACGACACAAAGTGGGGTACACACCCACCCCAGGGCTTACAGAGATGCAAGGGACAGAGGCTCCCTGCACCCGGCTCCCTGGCTTCTCCCAGGGGGATGTATCTACACTCCAGCTGCCTCTCCTGTCCTCACCAACAGCCCCAGATGGAGCTCCGAGCTGGGACACCAAGTTTCCCAAGAGCCGGATGAAAAAGACCCATGTCCACACCCCACAGCCTTGGGAGCACCAAAGGGACCAACCACAACTAACTCGACATGCACAGCGTCCTTCAAAGGGGAGGCTTGGTTGCTGGGAGGAGAGAATTCAGGGTATATACTTGCAGGAGACAGGAGAGAAGCCTGAGCGGTAGTAACAACAGCAAACCTTCCCAGGTACCTAGGTGGTTTCCTACGGGAGCACATCTGACCCTCCTAACAACTCTTTAAGGCAGGCACTACCATTCTTCCCATTTTACAGATGAGGAAACAGAAGCACAGACAGTTAAGTCTCTTGCCCAAGGCCACACAGCTAAAAAGCCATGGACTCTGGATTCAAACCTAAGCAGGCTGGTGCCACAGTACACACAATTATCCAAGGCCAATGGCCAAGACGAATGTAGCCAGGAAGGAAGAGGACGGTTGAAGGAAAGCCAGGGCCCCTCAAGTCCTTCACGGCCAACTGCACCTTGCCCAGAATACCTGCGGCCAGATGGACACCTCAGTGGCCGTGCTCACCCCACTGCCGTTCAGTCCCCTTTTAAAGGGGAGTGTATTTGTGGGGCGCCTGGGTGGCTCAGTCGGTTAAGCGCCCGGCTTCGGCTCAGGTCATGATCTCACAGTTCGTGAGTTCGAGCCCCGCGCCGGTCTCTGTGCTGACAGCTCAGAGCTTGGAGCCTGTAAAGGATTCTGTGTCTCCCTCTCTGTCTGCCCCTCCCCAGCTCACGCTCTGTCTCTATCTCTCAAGAATAAATAGACTTAAAAAAAAAATTTAAAGGGGAGTGTATTCATTTGCTAGGGCTGCCGTAACAAAGGACCACAGACTGGGTGGCCTAAACAGAAATGTACTGCCTCACAGTTGTGGAGGCTGGAAACCCCAGACCACGGGGTGGGCGGGGTTGGTACCTGAGGGCTGGGGGAGATGATCTGTTCCATGCCTCTCCCCCATCTTCCGGCACTGCTGGCCACCTTGGTGGTCCCCTACTTGTCAAGGCCGCACTCCCACGCCTGCGCCCCTCATGGCGGGACCTTCTCTCCTTGTGTGTCTCCTCCAGCACACGGTTATATTGGATGAGGGCCCCACCGGACATCAGCATGACCTCACCTTAACTAATATGTCTACAAAGATCCAATTTCCAAATAAGCTCACGGTCTGAGGTACAGGGGGTTAGGGCTTTGATACAGGAAATTGGGGGGGAGGTCACAACTCAACCCATTACAGGGACCCACCCCTGCCCGTAAGTCCTGAAGCTTCCAGACTATGCCCCCCACCAGGAGAGGCCAACTACCAAACCAAAGAGGGGATGCTGGCTTCGAAATAGCCAATCCCCATGCACTGGCTCAAGAAGACCCAGCCAATCACAGGCCTCCCTCAGGAGTCCACTCTTGGGAGGCTGGGAAACCACAGGCTTCACGGAGGAGGCCACCCAAGGAGTGAGGATGGAGAACGGCTTTGCTGGGGAGGACCCAACCATGGCTGCAGGGAAGCTTAACAGGGGCGAGGAGGCCCGACCATGGAGAGAAGCCACTGTCTGCGGCTCTTGTCAGACAGATGGCAGAGTCCTCAGTGCCACCATCCCCCCTTCCCATGAGGCCCACTTACCGGGTAAAGTTGTCTATGTTCTTGGATTCCTACAAGAACTCCACCTGCCCCCCCCCCACCAAGTCCCTACAATCATTCTGTTCTCTAGCCATCAGTTGGGTTCCTACAGCCACCTCTGCCCCCTCCACAATTAGGGGCCACGAAGAGCCTGGAAGATGCCTATCAAACCCACTTCTCATTCTGAACGGCACACAGGCTGGTCACATTTCCCAGCAACCTTTGCAGCACGTCACATGCCAATTCCTTGTCAGTGGAAGTTGGGAACCTTCCACCTTGCAGGCCCAGGCCATCAACACCTCTTAAGGCATCCTCCACTCTCCCTCTTCCCCCACATGCTGGCTGGACACAGAGGATCCTGAGGCAGCCTCAGATGTCTTAGAGGGTACCTAACTACCCCACAGCAGAGCCCCACCCCTCAATCCCACTGTTTCAGGACTTGGTGAGAAACTTGTATGAAGACATCTTTTGTCACTGCACTTCGCCCCTGACTAACACAGAAGCTTTGCTGCGGTGTCCTCTGCCTGGACTGCTCTCCCCACAGAGCCTCCCATGGCTCCCTCCTGCTTACCCATCAAGTCCAGGTCAAGTATCACCTCCACAGAGAGGCTTCCCCGAGATCTACTCTACTAAAATAGTCTTCTTCCCTGGCTACTCTGTCACAGTGCCTGGATTCTTACCTTCCTAGCATCCATCACAATCCCAAATGCTTGAATGATTAGTTTGGCTTTTTCTGTCCTAGGAAACTGTAAGTTGCTTTATGCATCTCTGTGGCCCTATTCGACACTTTATTCCCAGTGACAAGTCTAACACCAAACACACACTCAGTCCTTTGAGTATTTGCTAAAATCAACAAAGGAACAAATCCTAAGAACAACAAGTAATCGTTATCCAGGACAGAAAACAACCCATGAACAACCACAGAAATCAATTCCTCAACCGTCCAGCAGCCAAGCAGGTCGGAATCAAGGTCAAGAATAAAAAGGTCAGTTCTGTTTTTCGTACCAGCGGTCTCTGTCATGGAGAATATATACGCCAGAAGGCGATCAGGAAGGAAAATCACTGTATAAATGGAAGTTCTAATATTTATCTCATCCTTTCTCCAGTACCATTTCCCTTTATGTTTGATGAGGACAATGACAAGGATCATGACAAGGATGCCAAGAGCAGCCAATACTTGAGAACCTGCCTCTGCTGTGCTCAGCAGTGTCGAGAGCACTGCCTCTGTATTACTTCAGTTAAGGCTCCCAGAAGTCTGATGCAAGACATTCTTTCATTACTGTTTTTACAGGCGAGGAAACAGAGGCACAAAGAGGTGACAAGTGGCCCAAGATCACACCCCAGTGAGGTGGCAGGGCTGGGAGGAGATCCAGGCACTCAGACTCTCAAGTCCCTGCTATCGTCAACCATAACCACACGTCTAAACCAACAAATAAATAAGTTTACAGACACGGAGGGCACTGGCTGAATCTCCTTTCTGATGGGATGTTTGACTGAAGGAGGGTGGGGGCCGCTTTCAGACAATGCATTTCTTTGCAGGCGGGGGATGATGCCGGTACAAAAACAACCACTTCTCCACTCTTTCAAAAACATTTCGATAACAACTTGCAAAAATAATCATTTTTTTTAACGGCTTCGAAGCCCCAAGATGGATTTCAGAACTAGTGGGGATAAGAACCACGCTGTTTCAATGGTCCTGGCTCTGTCAGCAGCTGTCCACACTGTGTGGTCTCCCGGCACGCCTGTCTCCCTGCTAACCAGGGCACTTCAAGAGGCCTCTTCCTCCTGGCATCTCCAGCACCCAGCCAAGCGTGTCCTCTGCACACATAAGGAATGACGCATTTCCCTCCCATTGTAAAAATGAGAACTTGAGTGGAACTGCTGTTCTTGGGTCCCCAACAACATGCTTCTCCATCACACACAGAACTGAAACATCAGAGATCACCCAGGAAGAGAAACGAACACAGCAGGAAGAAGATATGAGACTCCGAAGGCAGACAGCATGAATACAAATTATAGCTCTGCCTGTTCGTGGCTGTGTGGCCGTGGGCACGTCACCTAGTCTCCACAGGACTCCGTGCCCTCATAAACAGAGCTTCCCGGGGTCACTGTGAAGAATTAACGAGCTGTTGTACGTGATGTGCTTACACAGGCACCAGTACACAGACAGCACTCGTTAGAGGCGGCTCCCGTCATCGACAACGTCATCGTCATCGCCAGGCGGCCACGCCAAGGACCCAAACCAGGGAAACAGAACAGCTCCTATTTTTGAGAATCCCTCATTCACCAGCAGCCGTACCTTGCCAAAAATAAGCAGATGGAGAAGACATGCGTGCAAACTTCAGGACAGGAGCCTATTCAGTAGAGATGGCCATGGTCCACACCCTCCAAGGCGGCCCATCGCCCCACCAACCCTATCCAGACTCCACAAACAGGTGGCCCTGCGTCAGCTCCCGAGGCACATTCCAGGCCCCCCAAATGCAGAAGATGTAGCAGGGCCCTAAAGGGTGAACTCAGAAAGGCCCCCGAGTGGGCTCCTTTCTAGCTGGAGACTCAGCTGATGCCCCTGGAAGCGAAGAAAACGCACACACAGCATCTCCCAGCTGGCCCATGGGCTCCCTCCCTATATTCCAAGGATCTCCAGGAGGCCAGGGTTGGAAGGAAGCCCGGTCAGCATCTTACCATCACCCTTGGAAAGTAAAAGGGAAACTGAGAGCCAAGAGGTGAGTGGCTTAAGATCTAGTCTTCTTTAGAAGCCAGGGCTTGGGGGCGTTGGCAGGGGAGGCACGCCTGGGTGGCTCAGTGTGTTAAGCATCTGACTTTAGCTCAAGTCATGATCTCGCGGTTTGTGGTTCAAGCCCCGTGTCGGACTCTGTGCTGCCAGCTCAGAGCCTGGAGCCTGCTTTGGATTCTGTGTCTCCCTCTCTTTGCCTCTCCCCCCACTCATGCTCTGTCTCTTTCTCTCTCTCAAAAATAAACATCAAAAATTTTTTAAAAATACTTATTAAAAAAAAAAAAAGAAGCCAGTGCTTGGGACTCCCCACCAGTTTCTTTTTTTATTTTATTGTGTTCCATTTCAATTATGCAATATTTCCCACGTATTAAAAAAGCACACTGGGGCACCTGGGTGGCTCAGTTGGTTAAGCATCCAACTTCAGCTCAGGTCATGATCTCACAGTTTGTGAATTCGAGCCCCACATCAGGCTCTCTGCTGTCAGCACAGAGCCTGCTTTGGATCCTCTCTCTCCCTCTCTCTCTGTACCTCCCCCACTCACACTTTCTCTCTCAAATATAAACATTAAAATCTATTTTTTTAAAGTACATTAAATAAAGTCCACTTAATTCTTGCCTCTTTTAAAATTCATGTAATTCATATTAAATAGGATCTATCACCTCATTTTGACAGGTAAACTGAGGCACAGAGTGGCTCAGATCACATACTTAGCAGGTGGCAGAGCAGGGACTTGAGCTATAGGTCTGGATCCAGAGTCCAAATGCACTCACTGGCTCCAAGGTGGACAGCCACTACCAGCTCCTTTCCACCCTGGACATGCATGCCACCACTCCTCAAGAGGGGAGTCCCCATTCCTTGAACCGGAGTTGGCCTTAGTGACCTGAACTGGTGCGAGTGATGCTCTGGGACTCCTGACACTAAGCAGCTTCTGCCTGGGACTCTTGGAACACACCCTCTGGGGGATGCCAGGCACCATGTAAGCCCAACTGCTCTGGGTCCAGCAGCAATAGACACTCATTTATCCCAACTAAGCCTCATCTTCCACCCATCACCACCAAGGCCCCAGACATGGGAGTGAAGATTCTGGAAACTTCCAGACCAAGTGACATACCAGTTGAGTATCACCAAATGACCTCAGTCCAGGTCACAAAGAATAGAATCACCCAGCTGAGCCCTGCCCAAATCTCTGACCCACAAACCTACTCGCTCATATTCAATGCCACCTGCTGATCCTGCTTCAGGACAGCCATCCTGCAGGCCACCCAGCAATTCTCTCCTCTAAGTCACCACCCAAGAAGCTCCTCCGGGAGAGGCCTCCACCTATTCCCCCTCCTCTACACCCAGACCAGTAAGAACCCTCCTTCCTCACAGGGTACCCAGCCTAGACCCTCACTGTGATACTGATCACACGATCCTGCACTGGCCGGTTGCTAAGTCTGCTCCCCGCCAGGGCAGGGGATCCATCCTTCCTCCTCTCCCCCCGCAGCCCAGAACCCAAGAGGACAGCAGATACAGGCTGAACACATGAAATCGCTCCATCATGACAGGGTCCAAAGAGAAACCCTATTCCGGCTCTAAGCAAACCAACGCGTGACGGGAGACCAGGGTTTCTCTACCTCAACACCACTGACACTTTGTACGGGATTATTATTTGTGGTGCAGGCTATCCTGGGCATTGTAAGATGTTTATTTAGCAGTATCCCTGGCCTCGATCCACTAGGTGCCAGGAGTACAACACTCCCAGTTATGATGGCTAAAAGTATCACCCAGGGATTGCCAAATGCTCCCAGTGGGCCAGGGGAGGAGTGCCCTGCTGTAGACAGCAGGACCCATGTGTACCTACTGTCACCCAGGCCTGGGGGGCCGGGGGGGACTGTGTGATCCATGTCCAAAAGTCACACACCACTCGCCAAGTACTCCCAAACCACATGCCTGAGCTCCCCCGTGCTGGCCAGCAGACCTCACAGTCACCTGCAGGTTCATGCTGACCAGAAGCCCAGAAGGAACGCTGCGGCTTGGAGATCCCCCTCAGGAGGTCACCCTTCTGACAGCACACCAGAGCCACGGCCCTGAGAGTCTCCCATCAGGGACCTGAAGGCTTGCTCTGAGCAGTCAGGGAGCACCATTCCTGAGCTCTCTATCCCAGAACGGGCTTTTTCTGTCCCTTTACCACAAACACATCCATCTCACACAGGACTGGCCGAGCAGGTTCCAAAATGCAAATGTGATCACCTCATCCCTCTTCTGGAAAGCCATCAGTGGATTCCCGCTGACCTCCAATAAAAGTCCAAGCACCCAGGCAAGACTTTGCCACCCCAGACAAGCTGGACGCCACTCATCAGCAACAGCAGTTGCAAAAATGCAGCAGCAATTCCCACTGGTTGTGGGCTAATCCCCTGTTAGTGACCATGGTGACCCCCCTCTGATGTATTAACCCATGTATTCACTCCCAACCATGATTCTGCAGGGTTATGGACACCAATATCATTTCCTTTCTAGACCTAAGAGAATTTAATTTTGGAAAGCAGATGTAACTTGCCCATGGTCACACAGCAAAGCCTCTCAAACGGTGCTGAAGTCAAAGCCCATGCTGCTTGTTCCTAATGAAACACTGTTAGCTCCACGTGGATTAGAATCTAGTTACAGCCATGTCTTCAGTACCTAGGACAGTGCCTGGCAGAGAAGACATTGAAATACGGAACAAAGGAAGGTTAGGTGGTCATCTCTGGAGCAGCATACACCAAACCTGGCTAGTTACCAGGACCACCTGTGGTGGGGTTCTTTTAATGTTTATGTATTTTGAGAGAGAGAAAGAGAGCAGGAGCAGGGGAGAGGCAGCGAGAATATCCCAAGCAGGCTCCACACAGCACAGAGCCCAATGCGGGGTCTGATCCCACAAACTGTGAGATCATGACCTGAGCCAAGACCAAGAGTTAGACGCTCAACCGACTGAGCCACCCAGGTGCCCCTGGGGAGCTTATTAAAATACTGAGCCCCAACCTACCTAGTGAACGATAGTCATCCTCAGCCTCTCCAGGGAGAGGGAGAGGGCAGAACGGCGTTTAGTTAACAGAAAGAAAACCTACAGACGTGGATTTCAGGTGCCAAAATCTGGTCTCGTGCCCCTTAGAATGAGCTTCCCAAGAACGTTCCAGTAGGTTGTACTTTTAAAAGCCTCCCACGCTCAGTCAGTTGAACGTCCAACTTCGGCTCAGATCATGATCTCATGGTTTGTGGGTTCAAGCCCCACAAAGGGCTCTGTGCTGACACCTCGGAGCCTGGAGCCTGCTTCAGATTCTGTGCCTCCTTCTCTCTGCCTCTTCACCCACTGCACTCTCTCTCAAAAATAAATAATAAACATTAAAAAAACATTTTAAAAAAGCCCCCCTGTGGATTTCTAATGATCAGCCGGGCTTGGGACCCACTGTGCACTCTCAGTATGGCACCCTGCATTTACCAGCAGTGCCCGTTGCACACTCCCCAGGTCCCCACCTCCACCCCAGCTGCAACAGGTTTCTGGGCCACTTGGGAGGTGGAGTGTGGCCAAATGCAAGCAAAACTGGGGGGAAAGTCAGCTGCTTAAACACACGGGTGTTTTCAAAACAGGGCTCAGGTTCTGTGCCACTGGAGACATACCTGGCTACGAAGCCAGGAGAAAATTTTTGGAAAGCTGTTTAATCGAACTCACGGTAAGAGCCATCGAATGAAGAGCTACGCCAAGCTAGCAGAGGTGACCTGTGAACGGCAAAGTTCAGAACCCCGCTGAGGTACAGATCAAGGCTTGGGAACAGGTACCGTCCTACCTCATGGGCTTTTGTGGGGTGCTGCCAAACTCCCCCCAAAGGAAGTCAGCCTTCAGATATACCCTCTAAGAATAAAAGGAGCAAAGACAGCCCCCACACACCGCTGGTGGGAATGTAACAGGCTGCAGCCACCTTGCAAACAGTCCGGCAGCTCCTAAAAAGGCTACACAGAGTCACCAAAACAGGACCCAACAACTATGCTCCTAGGCACAGACCCAAGAGGAATGAAGACACACACCCTCACAAGAACTTGTACACAAACGCTCCTGACACAATTCACTGCAGCCATGAAGTGGGGACGGCCCAAAGGTCCATCAATGAGTGAACAAATTGTGGAAAATCCACACGAGGGATTATTATTCAACTGGACAAAGGAATGAAGCGCAGACACGCTACAACGTGGATGAACCTCAGGGTCGTCATGCTAAGGGAATGAAGCCAGACACAGAAGGCTTCACATTCTAGAATCCCACTTACAGGAAGCGCCCCCAACAGGGAAATCAACGGAGACGGGAAGGAGACTCGCAGTCGCTTACGGCAGGGGAAGAGGGTGAGGGCGACAGGGAACAGGTTTTCCTTTCGAGGTGACTGCAAAGGTTCGAAACATGGTTGGTTGTGCAGATGCATGAATACACTAAAAACCACTTCACTGTTCGTTTTGAATGGGTGAATTGTATGGTATGTGAGTTATCTCAATAGAGTTTTTGCAGAAAAAGGAGAAAAAAGAAGAAAAAAGAAAATAAAAAGAAAAAAGAAAAAAAGAAAAATTTGCAGCAGCTGATAACAAAAAACTTGAAATCGCCCAACTGTCCATCTGGAGTAGGCGTGGGGGGGGGAGGGGCAGACCATTTCACGAAGCCAGATGTTACGAGGCTGTGAAAGCAGCAGTTAGACCAGTGGGATGATCAGAACCCACCTCCAAATGATCTTTAAATTAAAAAAAGAAATCTGAGGGTGCTTGGGTGGCTCAGTTAGTAAGTATCCAACTTCCACTCAGGTCACGATCTCGCGGTTCGTGGGTTCCAGTCCCGCGTCGGCTGTGTGCTGACAGCTCGGAGCCTGGAGCCTGCTTTAGATTCTGTCTTTCTCTCTCTCTGCCCCTCCCCAGCTCACACTGTCTCTCTCTCTCTCTCAAAAATAAACTTTAAAACATAAAAAAAAAAAATTAAAAAAAAAAGAAAGAAATCAAAGTGCAGAAGTTTAAGTAGTAAGGACCCATTCCTGGAAAAAAACATGACCCACGCATTTCACAAGCATAGAATACTCTAGAAGACAAAAGAACTTGGTAATGAGCTTGACCACCCCGGGGGCACAGAGAGGGACTGGGGAGGAGAGACATTTATTTATGAATTGTTTGATTTTTCCAAGCATATTTTAATTTTTCAATTGACATTAAAAAAAAAAAAGAGTCCATACAAAAAAATGCCAATTAAAGCAAGTCTCTGCAACTGAAAATTGCTTAAGTCTCCTCACTCCGTTTGTTGACAACAGCCTTAGAAGCTTTAGGAACTGAGCCAATTGCCCAATCTGAGGCGGGTGGGGAACGAAGACACCACCTCCCAGGACTGGAGCTTCATTTAAAAGCTCCAGAATATTCTGACACGCTCTGTCCCCGCGGAGCGAAGAGCGAAGGCCTCTCGTTCTGTGGTTCATAGTAAAACAAAACAGGCCTATCTGCCTACCAAGCCAGGATTCCTGCAGTTCTGTCACTTGGTCCTTACGAGGGCAGAGCAGGGCAGGGCGCTTGACCGGCAAAAGAAACCAAAAGGACCCCGATGTGGTCAGGCAGGGAGCACACCCCCGCCAGCCCAGGTGAGCCATCTGAATGTCATTTCCAAGTTGGCCCCTGGGGCCTCCGTTCCTCCGCTCCCCCCCCACCACGATTCTCTGGCTCAACTTCCCCCACCTACTCTAAACCCCAACAGAGACCCAGTCAGAACGGCCACGCTTCCATTTCCAGAATAAGACACCAAACCAACAAGCACAAGAGTAAGTGAAGGCAGGAAGGGCTACTCACAGAAGCCTTCAATCTTGTCAGCCGTCTTGCTCCAGGCCACCTGCCGCGTCTCCATGATCACCTGGACAGTCCTCCGCTCCGGGGTAGACTTGCGAAAGCTGAACACGGTCATCACCGTGCCCAGCTCCAGGGTTCTCTTGATCTGACTCTTCTCATATTCAGGAAGGGTGTCCATGTTGACCATGGCGGTCATTTTCGGCAGAGGACGCGGTGGGAGGCGTGAGGGAACAGGACGCTGGAAAGGCAGAATGAAGGAGTGAATTGGGTTTGGGGAGGAGGAATTCGTTAACTAACGGCCAAAATCCTGTCTCACGCCCAACAGGAGGGGTTTTGGAAGATTCTCCAGGCGGGGAATCGTGGACCACTCAGCGCAGACAGGACGCACAGAGGTTGAAATACACGTGGAGGTGTGGGAGGAGCCCCTCTGACCTCAATGACTCAGCTGTCATCCCGGCTTTGAATAACCAAATCACTCCAGCCTGGCAGGGAACCCGGCCCTCCCACACTCTTCCAGGCTGTAGAGTATTTGAATAGCCAAAGCAGTCCAGGCTGGCTCCACTCCCCACCCCCAGCATCCTCTTCTCTTCTGCCTAGATTTCCCTCCCCATCTAAGTGAACTTGAGAAGAGAAAAAAATACTATTAACTAAACCACTTCAAGAATGCGTCTGTGGAGACCTCTGCACGGAAACGGAGCCACAAAGACAGAAAACATCGGGGCCCAGCAGCCTCAAGTTCAAAGTTCAAGTCCTGGTGGGGATTTTGGCCGACCGTGTGGCCTGGGCAGGCTGCACAACCTCTGAAAGCCTCGGTCGCATCCCTTCTAAAATGGGGTCGTGGGGACAGTGAGGAAAGCCTTCACTGCGATGCCACCAGCAGGACACTGGCCTTCTGCTCAGCACACGGGTGTTCTCGAACAGCACTGATGCCCCCGCACAGAGAGGTGCTGGGCCCCAAATCCTGGAACCAGCCGGGTCTGGTGGCATTCACACCTGTGTCCAATCCATCAGCAGATGCAATTCATCTTCCCCAGTCACGGGCTCCTCCCAGGATCTCACACCTGGATTATTCTAATCGCCCACCTGGTCTCCCTCTTCTGCCCCAGCCCCCTCCAGTCCAGTCCAGACCAGTAGCTAGAAGCCCTGTTTCCAACAACATGAAATCATGTCACCCCCTCTGAGCAGCCGGCTGCAGTCATGCCCTGACCCCTCACTCTGCAGAGGGGAATCAGATGGAAGGCTCTCTAGGGGCAGACCCTCCCCACCCCTATGCTGTACTTCCACACTTGTGAAGGGGGAGACATAACAGAATCTCGGAGGAAGTTCTTGGATTAAACCAGGTAGAGAGATCTTGGAGCCCTTACAACAATGACACAAGTCAATGCTCCCCAGATTTTGCTATTGCTACGACCGCCATCAATTTTTCCGTGCATCTTCATTATTCACCACCCACCACCCCCGCCCTAAATCCCACAGGATCAGGAGCCCACAGCTGTTACTCTGTAGAGAGGCAGGTGTTCAGCCAGGGCCATGCGGGCCTTCTGGAGGCCTCCTGCCAAGCCACTCAAAATCAGGGCCTCCGTTCCCTCATCTTAAAATGGAGGTAATACCAGCCTCAAGGGGCACTGGAAGGACTGGAAGCTACGATGTATGTACAGCCCCCAGCACTTAGCAGGGCCTCATAATATTCACCAGTCAGCTGTTCAACATGTGGAGTGTCAACCCTATGCCAGGAACTGAGCTGGGGACTGGCATGCAAATGAGGCGAGGGGGAGTGGGGAGAGGCCCAGGCCTTGCCCTCTGCCCCCTTCTTCCCTCCAGCTCACGCCCATAGCCAAAGGCAGCTCCACAGGTATCTGGCAGCTGGAGATCAACTCATGAATTACACCTGCTCTCTGCCCACTTAGAAGCAGAGCTGTCAGCTCAACCCCTACTTAGGACAGAGAAAGCTTCTGGGAGAGGAAGGGATCTGAATCCAATCTTTTCAAAAGGTAAAGCAGAAGGGAATAGTGTTCTCATCAGAGGAACAGCCTTAAGCAAAGGCCCAGCAGCAAGACAAGTAGGCCACAAACTCCACCCAAAATGAGCCTCCTGCCCCATCACCCTGTAAGCCATGAGGGGGGACAGGGAGACCAGGTGCCTGGGGCCAGTCTCGTCCTGGTAAACCAGCTGTTTATTGGCTTTTTCCCAGGTCCCAGCACCTGCTATACCTGGCTTATCTCGTTTATCTCAATAAGAAATACCAGAGGTGAAAACACAAGTCCTGAGAGGGGAAATTACATAATCAAGGTCACACACAAATGTGGCAGCACCAAGGGCAGAACCCTGTTCTGAATCCCACACCCTGACTCTGTTAGTACCCGTCTTGTGGAACTCAGAATCCCGTGGCAGAATCTGGCTAGAAACAAGCTAGTTTGGTAGCCCCTCATCCCTCTCAAGTTAAAGGACTTGTCCAAGGTCACACAGCTAGAAAGTGGCAGGAGCAGGATTTGCACCTGATCCCAGCTCTCACCATGCTGACCACCCTCAGCCATGCGCCTCTGGAGCTCCCTCCCAGGGCTCCAGGCCACCATGCGGCGAAGCATAAATAGGAAACACACCCCTTCACACCTCCACCTCTGATTACACCTGCCCGCCAGGAGCCACCAGGGCCCTCAGTTTTTTCTGACTCTGGCTCTGAGAAGGGCTTGGACTTAAACATTCCCGGATTCTGGTCACTTCCAGCTCGGAAGCCCAGTGGACTGGCACAACTGTAAACATCAAGTCTGCCCTGTTGCCTCTCGCCAGGAACTGGAAACAGGCCCTCATGGCCACAACATCCTGGGACTTAACAAGATCCAGCCAGCTCCCGACTCAGGCTCCCAGAGTTTGATGCTTCAGCAGCTAAGGCAAGGGGTCTCCCAGGCCTTCTCCCCAAAGGAAGGCACCAGGCAGCAAGGACAATTCCCATTTTTCTTCTGCTTTCAAGAAAAAAAAAAAAAAAAGAAATAGCCTTGAAATCCCTTTTTCCTGTTTCTCATCCTCCCCGGGTAACTTTGCAAAAGGACTTACGGTGTCTGAGATTTAATAAGAGGTTTTGCCATTTCTACTTTCCACGTCCTTTCCATGCTTGAAATAAACTTCCGGCAGACAAGGACCCAGGACTAGGAAGCAGGGAAGTTTTCTTCTCTTCCCTGAGCTCAGAAGAAACGTTAGGCCCATAAAGGATTTCGTATAAAATCCCACAGGACAATTCTGTTGAGCTCTGCACACATTCCTGAGAGGTAGCTGCCCCTCTCCTGCAGCCGAAAGGAAGGAAGGTGATGCCACATCTCACACCCACCATCTCACACCCACCCTGCAGAAACTCATTTTCACTGGAGGGGCGGCCACTGCACCTAAGTGTGAATGAGCTCAACTCTCTTTTTTTGAGGAGACAACCTGTGAGCATCTATTAAAACATAAAACATGCGTACGCTTTGAGGAGCAGTCACCTGTGTGCAGAAGGAAACACAAAGATATTCGCAGAAGCATTATTTGTAAAAGAAAAAAAAAAAAACAACTGGGAAAGAGGTCCCTTAAAGAAATAAGGGGACATGCACACCAACGATTACTCAGTAACTATCAGAAACCATGGGGAAAATTTATAAGCAATTGGATCCAGAAAGATTCATGAAATGGATGGGGGGGGGGGGGGGGAGTTGCAAACCAGTAAGCATCATAGAATCGTTTTTTTTGAAAGGCTGTCTGCTTATAAATCCAAGGAAAGTGGTTACTTTGCGGGGAGGGGGGGTTCCCTGACTTTTTCTTAACTTAAGTGGTAACATAAGGATGAGCTTTTTCTTGTGTTTTGCTGTTTTCCAAATTAAGAAGTATTTTCAAATTTTCTTACCGGCCATTTTCCACCAACTGCACCCAGCCAAAGGGCTATTCGTGGGGTGCCCGTTTTGCCTCTTGTAGAGAAGCCTCAAGGGCTCAAGGTGGGGGGAGGGGGAAGGTGTGTAGGAGGGGGAGATAGAGGTGGGGCGGGGGGACGGGTTGGTGGGGGCGGCAGCAGCGGCACTAGGCAATTTCGGCATCAACGAAATCCTCAGGGAGTACCGTCCCCGCGCTGGTACACACCTTGGTAGCAGGCTAACTGCTGGGCCTGGCACGGGCTACAAAATCGGTAAAGCCCTCTCTGCAGAAGCGTGGCTGAGGATAATGGCCAAGCCCTAGGCAGGGCCCTTAGCCAGAGGGTCAACCACGAGCCAGGCACCCTTTTCATAGACAGGCCTCAATTTTCCACAGCCCTGGAATGTACGTTTGGGCAGCCCCAGTATCCAGGGTAAGGAAGTTCAGAGAGGTTCTTTAACGTGCCCAGGGTCACACAGCTGGAACTGCAATTCAAATTAAGGTGATTAGCAAGGCCACCTGTTTCCTTGCGCCACGTCACCCCCCTCAGCCCACCAGACTCTTTCCGCGTAGTTCGAGATCGGGGTGCTAGGAGAGCCCCTCCCCGTTCTCCGCAAGAATCCAGGCGCCAACCCCCCAGTCTAAATGAGACGCGGTTGCCCCTCGAATTCTTCCGCTATGGCGGTGATGACCTCGTTGGGACTCCAAAACGTAACCAGGAAAACGCACAGACGAGCACACATAATTATGCACACACGCAGTTGTGGGGTGGGACAGGGAATCACGGATCCCCCCCAAACTCTCCCGGTTTCTCCTGGGTGAGGGCCGCGCCTTCCGTGGTATCGCGCCGCCAGCCACCCACCCACAGCCACCTGTGCAATACGGGGAAGTGCCTGGGGCCCGCCCGGCCGCCCGGACTCAGCGAGCCCCGGCCACAGACGCGGCCGGGAAGCGGCGCACGACCCCACGGCCACGGGAGCCTTGAACGCCAACGCCGGCGCGACCCTCCGACCGCCAGCCGCGCCGCATCCTCCGGGTTCCCATTCAAAGCCGGGGCGGTCCCCGGGCACCGACCGGCGAGGCGGCGCCGTTCCCGGTGAGGAAGTGGCCGGCGGCCAGGCCCCGACCCCCGCCCGCACTGCCCGGGCCCCGGGCACGGCGGGCTGGGGGGCCCCCCGACGGCACGCCCCGCTCCTGCCCGCCGCGGCGCCGGACTGTCCGGGCGCGCGCGTCCCCCGCCCTCCCCGGGCGCCCGCGCGCGCTCCCGCCCGGCCCGGCCACTCACCTGGCCGAGCCCCGGCCGCGGGTCCCGGCTCCGGGCACTCCCTGCGGCGCGCGCCCTCCAACGCGGGCGCTGCTACTTCTGCTTCGGCCGCGGCCGCGCGCCACGTGACTCCTGGGGGCCGCCCCCCGCGCCCCGGCCCGCCCCCCGCGGCCTCCCGGCGGCCCTGCCCCGCCCGCCCCGCCGCGCACCCGGACACCGACTCGGCGCCGGGGACCGTGCCTCCGCGGCCGGGGGAGAGGGAGCGAGCCGCCCCAGGCCACCGGCGAGCCGGAGAGAGGGAGCTTGCAGGCGGCGGCGTAGCATTTATGGAGCGCCTGCTGGATTCAGGTGTTCTCCGTGCGTTTAACAAACTCCTCTTAATTACCTGGAGTGGGCTGTTCCCGGCCGAATTTGAAATCGTCACCGAGGCGGCGCTGGTGTCACAGCACCTCTTACTACCCTGGGCAAACCACTTAAATACAGTCGGCCTCAGTCTCCCCATCTGTCAGATAGGATCAAAACAGTTTAAGAAACGTAGAACCGGAAATTGATCTCCCAATTTCCCAATGAGAAGATTTTTTTTTTTTAATGTTTATTTTTGAAAGACAGACAGTGAGCAGGGGAGGGGCAGAGAGAGAGGGGGAGACACAGAATCCGAAGCAGGCTTCAGGCTCCGAGCTGTCAGCACACAGCCCGACGCGGGGCTCGAACCCACAAACTGTGGGATCATGACCTGAGCCGAAGTCAACCGACTGAGCCACCCAGGTGCATCGAGAGTTTTTTTTTTGTTTTTTTGTTTTTTTAATGGCTCACTTTGTAAACTAAGTGTATGGAAGACGTAGTCAAATGCCTAATTACTGTATTTAGTTGATTAATTTAGCTGCACATGCCTATTTGCAGTCACAAACCGTATGATGTAACTTTTTTTTTTTTTTTTTTTTTAGAAATATGACTTTTCCATTCTTGGGTTTTGTGAATCCATGTTATTCAAACTTTTCACGTGCATCTTTGACACAAGTGTCTTCTTGGCGATTCCAGCCAGCTTTACGGTCACCTACAGCTCTGTCAGAGCACATCAGTTTTGCTCCTAAACTGTTGAGTTAGAGCATTTTGTGAACTTATGGATGTTGCCCCGAGGGAACATGGTGTATCTGAAGTCACGGGTCACATTTACCAACTTCAAAAATCCATAGATTCATTTCCTTCCCTGCCCCATCTCAGGAATGTACCAATTACTGTTCACGGACAACTTACTGCAGTTTTCTAAAGAGATCTTTGAAAGACTTGTTATGATGTCAGCCACTTGGAATCATGGGGACAATTTCCAAAAAATAATGGCTAACTCTAGGTTAAATTTCTTTGCCTTTTTTTTTTTTTTTTAAGTACTTCACCTTATATTTATTTCCATCAATCTTTCTGGCACTTGTATCTTGGTACCTGTTATATAATGTGCATGAGCTATCAGTACAACCGCACATATGTGCAATTTATTCTTACAAAATCCGCCTGTTATAGGGAAGCGTGTTCAAGCTCCTGCTGATGAAATGACACTGTGTGCAAGCAGAAGTTTTGGAGGCCACTCCTGGAGCCCTTGCTCCTAACCTCTGTCCAAACAGATGCTAATCCTGGCTGGAGCTTTCTCTGGTCCCCTGGGGTCAAGCAACGAAAGAACATGTAGTACATGCTTCAAGTCAAAGAACTCTCCTTTAACCTGATTTGTGCGCCTACGGTATCTTTGGGGTTCAAATACCCATGGTGTGTGAGATGATGGTCATAGTAGATGCCAGGTTGCTTTTTCATATTTTTAATTGTCTGTCTTCTTCGTCTCATTGTTTACCTTCAGGGGAACAGGAATCCAGTGCAGGGGCGCCTGGGTGGCTCAGTCGGTTAAGCGTCTGACTTCATTCAGCTCAGGTCATGATTTCACGGTTTGTGCGTTTGAAACATTAAAACAAATTTTTAAAGGAATCCAGTGCAATGAATGGGAATCTCTGGAGCTTCTCACCTCTTTTTCTTAAACCTCAGCTTGTTTGTTCAAAATAATTGACACATGGGCCCCTCCCTGCTTCCTTCTGGGAGGACTCAAATACAAAATGACATTTCTTTTCCAAAGCACAGTAGGTAGGCGGAGAATCCACCCGGTCAAAAACAAACAAACAAACAAACAAACAGTGTCCCATGTAGGACTCATAAGTGTTCAGTTGGGGGGGAGAGGGGGAGGATTTAAACCCAGAACCCAGGTCTGCCTGGTGCCAGTGCCCAGGAACACATAGGCCCACTGCCCACTCAAAGCATTAACAGGAGGCATTCAGGCAGGGAGAAGTGAGTTTGCAACCACCCCACACAGATTCTCAAATGGGTCAGGAAGTGACCTCAAAGGGTGGAGGGAACTTTCTTTTCCTTTTCATATAAAAAGAAAGAAGAAGGGGCGGTGAGGGTGGAGGGGGCATAACCCAAAAGAAAATGGTCTTTTCATCAGAATTGTCTCAACTTTTTATCCTGTGCTCCTCACCCAGCCTCAATATGCACTTGTTTGTTGTTGTTGTTGTTTTTCCCATAACCCTCTTCCATTTACTAGCAGCCACGGTGCACTGAACCATTAGGCCCTCGGTGTTTCTGTTTCCCTCTCTGCAAAATGGGCATAATTGTACTTGTCTCTCTGGAGAGATGGCAAGGATTAAATACAACCTAAAACAGGTATCCTGGGTTCCACCAGCAGAGCTGACCATTCTTAATACTGTGATGGGAAAGAAGAAAAGCCCCGTGGCACAGTGGGAAGGTGTGGCCTTGAAGAATAGGGAGACCCGGGTTCAAGTCCCCAGTCTGCCCCTTCCTTAGCTGTGTGACCTTAAGCTGGTCAGGCACCCTCTCTGAGCCTCCAGCTTCCCCATCACACCATCCTTTGAGATGTCCAGAAGAGGCAAATCTGTAGAGACAGCAGATTCGTGGTTGCTTGACCTCAGGACTGAGGTCATGCGGGTCCTGGAAGGTCCAGGGTTTCTCTCTGGAGTGATAAAAAAAAGTTCTAAAATTTTGTGAAGACAGTAGAAAAGTTCCGTGAATACACCAAAAGCTATTGAACTGCATATTTTTAAAGGGTCAACTGTATGGTATGTGACTTATATCTCAATAAAGCTGCTAAAAAAAACAAACAAACCCTACCTTAGAAGGTTGTTTAAAGAATTCAAGGTAATGGGCAGCGGAGGTTATCACAACACAGCTTCAGTCAGTAACACCTCTTGTTCTAATAATCATTGGTGTACAACAGGCCTTCCCGACCTAGGCCTCTTCCTTATCCCAGCCACCAGTAAAGCCCCTCACCCCACCCCAGGGAGCACGCTGACCTACCCGTCCACCCCCAGCGCCAAAAAACGATCAGAAAGTCCCTGAGAGCCTTTGGTTTGGTTTCCTTTCCTGACATTGTTCAGAGAAATGCATGTCCCCTGGGGACAAGCCCAGTCCCAGCTGCTGGCTGGCAGGCCTCTGTGAGAGGAAGTACCACCCAGAAAAGCCCCCCAGACCTCGGCAGGGTTAAGCGGGCCCAGCAGATTGGGGGTGGGGGTGGGGGAGGGGCAGGAGGGGGAGGGGGCAGCTCTTTTGCTCTTCAGCTTGAGGCATAACTGTTATACAAAAAGTTGTGCTTAATTAATAGATACAATTTTTATTTATTTATTTATTTAATATATGAAATTTATTGTTAAACTGGTTTCCATACAACACCCAGTGTAATAGATACAATTTGATAAGTTCGGACCTACGCATATACCCATGTTACCATCAAAGGTCCCCCCCCCCTTGTCGCTTTGTCATTCTGTTTCTTTTTGGGTTACATTTTGGGTGTGCATGTGTGGTAAGAACACTTAACACGATGTCTGCCCTCTTAACACATTTTTTGATGTGCGATACCGTCTTGTCAACTGTAGACACAATGTTGTGTAGCAGAGCTCTTAGAATTTGCTCATCTTGTGTGGCAGAGACTCTGTAACCATGGAACATCTCCCCGTTCCCCTCTTCTCCCAGCTCCTGGCAACCACCATTTCTGTTCTTTGCCTCTAGAAGTTTGCCTTTTTTTTTTTAATGTTTATTTATTTTTGAGAGAGAGAGAGAGACAGAGAGAGAGTGGGGGAAGGGCAGAAAGAGAGGGAGACACAGAATCCAAAGCAGGCTCCAGGCTCTGAGCTGCCAGCACAGAGCCCGATGTGGGGCTTGAACTCACGAACCAGAGATGGTGACCTGAGCCGAAGCCGGATGCTTACCTGACTGAGCCCCCCAGGCGCCCCTAGAAGTCTGCCCCCTTTAGATGTGTCCCAGGAGTGGAACCATGCAACAGGTGCCCTGTGTGACTGGCTTACTTCGCTTAGCATAATGTCCTCCAGGGCCATCCACGTGGCTGCAGACGGTCGGCTTTCCTTCCTTTTAAAGGCTGAATATCCATTGTATGTACATATGACATTGTCTTTATCCGTTTACCTATCGATGGACATTTAGGTTGTTTCCATGTCTTGGCTGTTAGGAATGACGCTGCCATGAATATGGAGTGCAGATATCTCTTCATGGTCCTGTCTTCGATTTTTTTTTTTTTTTTTGAGAAATACATACCCAGAAGTGGAATTGCTGGATCATGTGGCAGTGCTGGTTTTAATATTGTGAGGAACCTCCTCGCTGATTTCCAGACAAAAGTGGCTGCACCAGTTTGCATTCCGACCAACAGTGCAACCGGGTCTGCTTCTCTCCACATCCTCACCAACACTTGTTACCTCTTTTTTTTTTCCTATACTGGCTACTCTAACAGGTGTGACGGGGTTTTCATTTGCATTTCCCTGGTGATTAGTCATGTTGGGTGTCTTTTCATATACCTTGTTGGCTTTTCTTTTGTCTCCAATTTTTTAAATGTTTATTTATTTTGAGGGAGAGCAAGTGGGGGAGGGGCAGAGAGAGACAGAGAAAGAGCATCCCAAGCAGGCTTCATGCTGTCAGCCAGAGCCTGAAGTGGGGCTCAATCCCCCCCAACCTTGAGATCATGACCTGAGCCGAAACCAAGAGTTGGATGCTTAACCGACTGAGCCACCCAAGGGCTACCCTACCTTGTTGGCTTTGGAGAAATGTGTCTTCTTTGGAGAAATGTCCGTTCAAGTCCTTTGGCCACTTTTAAATCAGGTTGTTTCTTTGCTATTGAGCTGGAGGAGTCTGCTGTCTAAACTGAGGCCTGCTTGGAAAAGTTTCTGGTCCCATGGCTTTTCTTTCAGCTTCTCAAGCCTCAAGTTCCTGCTGGGGCTCATTTATTCATTCATCAAACACTTGCTGGGTGCCTTCGCGGAGCCAGGAGCTGCTGGGCTCCAGGGAGACAGCAATAATCAACGAAGTCCCACCTGGAGAGAGTATATTATAGGTGGGGCCTCCAGAGTGAGACTGAGAGAGTTCGAAACCCTGTTCTGCCCCTCACCGTCTGTGCGGCTCTGCACGGAACTGCCATCCCCTGTGAGGCTCAGTTTCTTCATCAGTGTTAGGGTTGCTGTGCAGGAGTGAGTCAGCTAACGTGTGTCCAAGTCCTGGGCACCACTCCTGGTTAAGTGGGACCCCGGAGCCGACAGGGCCGTCATGCAGTCATCGCTGTTGATGGATGACATCTTACGGACACACAACACGCTGTCTCTGCTGTGCCGAGAACTGGCTGCAGGTGGGCCTCTCCCAGGCCCTAGGCCTCGTGTAAAATCAGGAGGGACAGTTTAAATCCAAGAGCAACTGTGGAGCAGCTGCTGAGAACGCAGGACATGGAGACAGACAGGCCGCGGTGTGAATCCTGCCTCTGCCACGTTCCTACCTTGTGTCCCCAGTGCAGTGACTTAGTCTCTCTGAGTCTCAGTTTCCCGATCCTCCCTCTCATGGCTGGAGTGTAAGTTAGGATGTGCCCAGCTGCCACAAAAAAGCCATCTGGAATCTCATGCCGCTGGAAGCCCGGGAATGGTTGGGGGGGGGGGGGGCAGTCAGGGAGCAGTCAGAAGTTCAAATACATCAGCAGGTCCAAGATCCTTTCCATATCTGCCTCTCCTGGCAGCCAGACCCGAAAGGGGAAAAGCCAGAAAGAAGAACATTTTCCCCCAAAGCCCCCAGCATGCCTTCTCTTCCGTGTCATTGATTAGAAGTGGGTCACAGCCCATTCTGCCTCAGTCATTCTCCAAGGAATGGGATTCCACATCTGGCTGGATGCAGGGGACAGGGTCAGCTTCCCTCAAGTCACGTGAGGCTGCCTTGAGGGTGTGTAGCAAAACAGGGGAACTGGTGGTGGTGGCGGTGAGTGTCAGAGAAAGCTCAATCTGAGGATGGGGCTTCCCTTTTGTCCCCACTACAGGCCAGCAAGCCCCCAACCTGGTTCTTGCTCAGTCCAGGGGCGGTGCTACAAAGTCCCATAGACTGGATGGCTTCAAGCAACAGAAATGTATTCTCCTGCAGTTCTGGGGGCCCAAAGTCTGGAGTCCCAGTATCGGCAGGGGTGGTTCCCTCTGGAGGCTCTGGGGGAGAACACACCCAGGCCTCTGTCTTTGCTGCCAGCGGCTGCCCGCCATCCCCCCCCCCTCACCATCCCCCCCCCCCCCGCATTCCTTGGGCTGGGACTCCACCCCTCCCACCTCTGCTTCGTCTTCAGTGATGGTCTTCCCTGTATCTGTGTCTCAAATCCCTCTCTCCTTTCTCTGGTGAGGACACTATTACTGGATATAGAGTGGGCTTTAAATTGAGATCCTTCATTACGTCCTCAAAGACCCTATTGCCAGCTTCACAGGTACAAGGGGTTAGGACTTAGATCTTTTAGGGGGAGGGTCATGATTCAACCCACTATACCCTGTGTTATATAAGGCAGGGAGAGACATTTACTACTCTCTCCAAGGAGAGACAGCAGGAAGAGGCATTTACTACTAAAGAATAACGAGAGCTGGGTTAGAGGGATAAACTGAGGGGCTGGGAAGACTTCTTGGAGGAGACGACCTCAGAACTGGGTCTCGAAGGATGCAAGAGAGCTTTCCAAGAGCACCACAGAGAGACAGAGAGCAGCTTTGTTATACTCCAAGCTGGTTAGGCAAAGCTGATCAATGCCCTTAAAGTCAGAATAGTGTTTCTTTTGGGGAGGGGGCAGAAGGAAGGGTCTTGGCGGCTGTGACATTCTCAGTTTTGATCCTGTAGTTACAAGGGCTGGTCACTTGATGAAAATGAACCTTACACTTACAACTTGTGCAACTCTATGTATATCTCAATAAAAAAATAAAGATTTTATTTTTTAAACTTCATAAAGTTTATTTATTTTGAGAGAGAGTGTGTTTGGGAGTGGAGGAGGGGCGGGGGGGGGGGGGAGAGAGAGAGAGAGAGAGAGAGAGAGAGAGAGAGAGAGAGAGAATCCCAAGCAGGCTCTGTGCTGTCATCTCTTGAGACTGTGAGATCATGACCTGAGCCGAAATCAAGAGTCAGATGCTTGGGGCACCTGGGTGGCTCAGTCAGTTGGGCGTCCGGCTTCGGCTCAGGTCATGATCTCACAGCTCATGAGTTCCAGCCCCGCATCGGGCTCTGTGCTAACAGCTCAGAGCCTGGAGCCTGCTTTGGATTCTGTGTCTCCCTCTCTCTCTGCCCCTAACCCACTCATATTCTGTCTCTGACTCTCTCAAAAATAAATAAACATTTTTTAAAAATTAAAAAAAAAAAGAGTCAGAAGCTTAAGTGACTGAGACACCCAGGCACCCCCCAAAATAAATATTTTAAAATGGCTGCTCAATATGTTAACAGGTCATCTCTGACTTGTGGTTTCAATGTTTTCCAAATATTCTTTACTGAACACAGTTTAGTTATACTGGAAAACAAAAACTATGTTAGCTAACTTTGTGTGTGTGTGTGTGTGTGTGTGTGTGTGTGTGTGTGTGTGTAAACTGTTTGAAAATTAAGGCTGTCATTCAGCAGAATGGTCACTTTAGAAGATGGTGATGTAGGCACCTAGGTGGCTCAGTCAGTTGAGCATCTGACTTCGACTCAGGTCATGATCTCGTGGTTTGTGAGTTCGAGCCCCGCGTCAGGCTCTGTGCTGACAGCTCGGAGCCCCAAGCCTGCTTAGGATTCTGTATCTCCCTCTTTCTCTCTGCCCCTCCCCTGCTTGCACTCTCTCCCTCTCAAAAATAAATAAACATTTTAAAAAGTAAAAAAAAAAAAAAAAAAAAAAAAAAAGATGATGATGAGAGGTAAGCTGAGGGAGGTCCCAGGGTTGTGCCACATTCTGTCTATGTGACACTGGTCACACCAATGTGTTCCATGTGTGAAAACTAATTGAACTGTACACTTATATTAAGTGCACTTTTCCACATTATGTTATGCATCAATAAAAACATTAAAATACGAGGTAGTTAGCTGAGAAGTGGAAAAAAAAAACATTTAAAATCTTTGCGGTTTACCAAAATCAGTAAAAATTTATTTAATGCCTACCTTGCGCCAGGACCTTACATTCAGTAAATGCATTTAGTCGTCACAACAAAGCTGGGAAGCTCGATTATTTCCGTGTTTATTTTACAGATGAGGAAACTGAGGTTCAGAGGCATTAAATGACCTGTAGAGTTGGCCTCTGAAGGCACGGGGCTTATTTCCAGTGGAGTTATTTCCACGCCTACAGAGGACTTGGGTCTCCCCTGGGGAGTTCTCAGGGAGGTCTGAGATGCACCCAGATATGCCGCACCTCATGAATCAGAACCCTGGGGGTGGAGCCTAGGGATTGCATTCTAAACACCCCCACCCCCACCCCATGATTCTTTTGTACTCTCTAGTATGGGTACCAATAGCTCCCACTGAAACAACAGTGAAAGAGACAACATGATGAGCCTTTTCAGAGATGGAAAGCAGTCTGGGCACTTTGGGCAGATATACAGAGGTGTGAGCCATAAAGATAAGGAGGTTTTGCTGGCAGATTCCAGAAAGACCACCTCATAATGAATTCCCTCAGGAGAGGGAACATTGATTAGCCTTCCATCCATGGAATCTGAGACAAATTCTCCTTAGACACCAATTCAGTAGATCACCCATTCAGCTCACAAGCATTTACGAAGTACCTACTATGTGTCAGGCACTATCCTAGGCTCTGAAGACAAGGAAAGATTCATTCTCTATCAGGAGGTCACAGCCAGGTAGGTAAAAAGAAAAAAAAAGGTTACAGAACTGTTAAAATGGTGACACTAAAAACAATCGACAATACCCTGCGTTGTAGAGCATGTGGAGTGGCTGGTGGGAAGCCAAACCGGGCAGCCTCCGCGGAAAACAGCTGGGCAGTTTCTTAAAAAGGTGCACGTATGTTCACCGTATGACCTGGGAAACCCACATCTAAGTATTCACCCAAGGGTGATGAAAACAAATGTCCGTGTGAAAACCTGGACGCCAAGGTTTACAGCAGCAGTGCTCATAATCACTGAAAGTAAGAAACAACCCAGATAAATGCCTTTCACAAGTGAAAGAATAAACAAAGTATCCAGATGCTGAAAGGGCACTCGTAGCCAGAGGGAGCAAACTGGCAACACCAAGGAGGAACCTCGAATGCACAAGGCTAAGTGAAAGGCCAGAATCAGAAAGCCACAACAGTAAGATTCCACTGATCCGACGTTCTGGAAGAGGCAAAACCACAGAGAAAATTGATCACCCAGGCGCCTGAGTGGCTCAGTCTGTTGAGTGTCAGACTTCGGCTCAGGTCATGATCTTGCAGCTCAGGTCATGACCTCATGGTTCGTGAGTTTTGTGAGTTCGAGTCCCGTATGGGCTCACTGCTGTCAGAGCTGAGCCTGCATTGGATCCTCTGTCCCTCTCTCTCTCTCTCTTCCTGTCCCCTGCTCCCTCTCTCTGTCAAAAATAAATAAACATTGGGGGCGCCTGGGTGGCGCAGTCGGTTAAGCATCCGACTTCAGCCAGGTCACGATCCCGTGGTCCGTGAGTTCGAGCCCCGCATCAGGCTCTGGGCTGATGGCTCGGAGCCTGGAGCCTGTTTCCGATTCTGTGTCTCCCTCTCTCTTTGCCCCTCCCCCGTTCATACTCTGTCTCTCTCTGTCCCCCCCCCAAAAATAAATAAATAAATAAACAAACAAACAAACAAACAAACAAACAAACATTTGAAAAAAAAAATAGATCCCTGATCACCAGGGGCTAGGAGCTGACTACAAAAAGCACAAAGCAACTGGGAGAGGTGATGAAATTGTTTTCTAGTTTGACTGTCATGAGATGACACAACTATATGTATTTGCCAAAACTCATATAC
The DNA here is from genome assembly GCF_018350175.1 of Felis catus. Classification (NCBI taxonomy): domain Eukaryota; kingdom Metazoa; phylum Chordata; class Mammalia; order Carnivora; family Felidae; genus Felis; species Felis catus. Next base: position 55,151,835 of record NC_058382.1, on the reverse strand, counting down.
TATATACCAAGAAGAGTGAATTTTACTGGGTGTAAATCATATTTTACTTAAAAAAAAAAAAGGATACAATACAGATAAGGGCTAGGTGGGGTTTGAGGGAGAAGGAATAATTAAATGCAGGTTTGGGAAAACAGGGTCAGCAAGGCTTCCTGAAAGTAGTGAGTTTCCCTCTGAGGCCAGTGACAGGCGAGAGCAGTCAGCTGAGTGGGGACAGGGGGAGGGAGGGCGGGTCTCTGCAGACAAGCATGGGCGATACACTCTGGTCAGGGACTCAGTTCTGCCTGAGTGAAGGGTGTACGTGCCCGGAAGGAAGGCAGGGCTTGAGACAGGCTGAGTCTTGCTAACACATTTGGACTTTACCTGGGGGCAATGGGGAGCTACTAAAGGTCTTAGAGCAGAAGAGTGACCTGGATGATTTCTGGCTTGGAAAATCCACCGTGTGAGCAGGGGAGGGTGGGAGGAGGGAGCCAGGCTGAAGGCAGGACGACTGGTCAAGACGTTCTCTCTGCGCGGTTGTGCATTCTAGGTACAGACATTTTTGTGCCAGGCACTGTTACAGGAGCTGGGGGTGGACCAAAGAATTCCTGTGGCTCTTACTTTCTAATGGGGAAGACAGACCGTAAACCAGGAAACAGATTACCAAGGTCATTCCAGATGGCGGGGACAAAGTGCAAGGGCTGTGACAAAGCAGATGGGTATAACGAGGGAAGTGAAAGGGAATTTAGATATGGCAGTCACAAAGCCCTCCTGGAGAAGAGGTCATCTGAGCAGGACCTGAGGAGGAGGAGAGGCCGGCTAAGTGAGCATCTAGAGAAGGAACTTCTCAGGCACATGCCAAGTCCCCAAGAGGGGTGCTGCTTGCTTTTGAGGGGCACACAGTGGGTGCATCCCTGAAAGCCATGAAGGGGGGAGCAACTTCCCCCTCCCAGGGGTCTCCCTTCTAGCAAAAGATGCACAGAGCCTTCCTCCATGAGTGGCTGTGTTTCACGCCCCTGCCCCACATCCTCCGTATTTTGGGGGAATGAGAGTTTATGGTCCCAAGTGTGGACAGGACAGCCTGAATCCATGAGGGAAATTTTCCTCTTGGTTCTAAAGGTCACAGCTGCTGCCACTATAAACAGTGCCCATGTGGACAGAATCACACCAGCTCTGGAGACATGGAACTCAGGACGCACCTGGAAAGGCCATTCCGGATTTTCAAACTTGAAAAAAAATTCTAAAAAGCCCCGAGCAAGAAACACACTTCAGCGTCTGGTGACTCATCTGTTGCTGAATCCTCGCAGGTCAGCTGGGCCCTGTCCAGCACCTCCTGGCACGCCACCTCCCTCAGCCGCCCAGCAGAGGTGTCCACAGGGGACCTTCTGTCACAGACTGAACCTTTGCATCAGGTCTGAATTAAGCTGCCAACCAGCCAGCAGACTATGGACTTGAAAGAGACCGAAGTATCACTGATAAGGTAACTGCTTAAACCACAGAAATTGATTCTGTAGCTTTCAGGAGGCCAGAAGTCACAAACCAAAGTGTCAGGGAGGTTGGGTCCCCCTGGAGGCTCTGAGAGAACCTCTCCATGCCTCTCTCCTAGCTCCTGGTGGCTGCCAGCAACCCTTGGTGTCCCTTGAGGAGTAGACACATCCCTCCGATCTGTGTCTCTCTTGCCACATGGCGTTCTCCCTGTGCGTCTGTGTCTTCTCTTCTTTTTATAAGGACATCAGTCACTGGACTTAGAGCTCACTACAACCCAATATGAATATCTTACCTTGATGACATCGGCAAAAACCCTATATCCAAATGTGACATTTTGAGGCTCCTGGTGGACATGAATCGGGGAGGACACTATTCAACCCAGGACACCAGGCAAAAAACGAGATGGAGAAAATTGGACTTGCCACAGGCCTCTTAGAGAACTGGAATTATCGGAGAGTTCAGCGTGTGGCTGGAAAGGTAACTGCCAGGGGTGATGATGAGACCCCCCCAGGACCCCACGTGCCTGAGTAATAACAGGTGGTGGCTCAATGGCCTTCTGAGGAGGGGGAATCCATCCAAAAGCCAGCTGTGAGAGACTGTATTCTCCAAAGACATCTGCTCTACGTCTCCTTTCCATCTGCTCTATCATGTGACATGGATGTTCCTCCACGGAAGTGGCCGATCTTTGTAACTTTGCGTAACTGCTCAACAGAACGCGGCAGAAGAGATGGCGCGTGACAGCTTGTGCTGGCTCGGGACATATGCCTTAGGAGCCCCAGGCTGACTTAAGAAGGCCAGCTACCCTGACGCCACCATGCTGGAGGGACTGCATAGAGACATCATGCAGAGACAAAGTCCCAGGGAGCCTCATCTGCTCTGGTCCCAGCCCAGGCAGCAGACACAGGAGTGAAGAAGTTTTTCAGACAACCCCAACCCAAGTCAGCATCTGCCTGCAACTGTACGGGAGACTCTGGGCCACAATTGCCCCCCGCTCCCTAATTCCTAACACATAGAAACCATGATAGATCATCAATGCTGTTTTAAGCCAGTAGGTTTTGGAATGATGCATTCCACAGCAATAGATAATGGATACAACTGATATAATTGTCAAGTGGGCTTGCAAGTTTGGGGCAGAGCAGAATTGTCCAGGACAGTGGAAGAGAGTCCTGTCTGAACAAGTATTTTATTTTATTTTATTTATTTATTTATTTATTTATTTATTTATTTATTTATTTATTTATTTATTTTAATGTTTATTTATTTTGAGATAGAGACAGAGCATGAACAGGGGAGGAGCAGAGAGAGAGGGAGACACAGAATCTGAAACAGGCTCCAGGCTCTGAGATGTCAGCACAGAGCCTGACGCAGAGCTCGAACTCACGGACCGTGAGATCATGACCTGAGCCGAAGTCGGACACTTAACCGACCAAGCCACCCAGGCGCCCCTGAACGAGTATTTTAAATGTCCATTTGAAGGGACACTGTATGATCAGCCTGTCGGGGTGGGGGGCATATTTCAGTGTGGCTGTTCCCACTGTCAGGAAACCCCTGCTCTCCCTCTCACTATTCCCTCTACCTAACAAATTCTGTCTCACCAAACAGGACTCAGGCCATTGTGTTATGCGGAAGGACAACACAAACTACACACACATATTATTTAAGCTAACAGTTGAGAGTTGCTTTAAAAAGATAATAGCAAGGGGCGCCTGGGTGGCGCCCTCAGTTGGTTAAGGGTCTGACTCTTGATTTCGGCTCAGGTCGTGATCTTGTGGTTTGTGAGTTCAAGCCCCGCCTTGGGCTCTGTGCTGACAGTGCACAGCCTGCTTGGGATTCTCTCTCTGCCCCACCCCCACTCATGTGCGTGTGCTCTCTCTCTCTCTCTCAAAATAAATAAACATTAAAAAAAGGTAATAGTGACATATATACACATTTGCCATTACTCTCACACACATTAAAATTAAGATGTGTGAACGACTGGAAAGGAACACAGATGGATACGTGTGATAAAACAAACACAGCAGAATGCTCATGGTGGAATCCCAGGTGGCATGGGTGGGATAGATGCTTGCTGTACAATTTGTTAAACTTTTCTGTGTGCTCTAAAACACTCATAATAAAACACCGGGAAAACAGAAAGAGCAAACAACTATATAGCAAATACGGTGGGCCAGGTACGGTCCTAAACTTTAACATCTGATGACTTGTTCCACCCTCAGCCCAACCTCCTGACGGAGGTTTGATTATTATCCCCATTTTACTGACAAGGAGGCTGGTCGTGCAGAAGTTCAAATCACGCCTAAGGTGAGAAGGCAGATAAGAGACAGAGGTAAGAATGGACCCAGCCAGACAACCCCAGCACTGTCCACTCCTGGCCCTTACAACATATCACCTCTCACTCATGCAATGCTTTTACAATCAGAGGAATTATAATTTCATAATTAAAATACACTTACCTTCAAGTCTGATGCCGTTCTTTTTGGCTGCCCAGTGAAACCCGCCCTCCTATGTCTGGGGACGTCCCCACTGATGAGGCCACACCGTTCCAAGGTGCAAGTCAGAACTTTGCTTTCCCAGACTCCCTAGCAGCTAGGATGCAGATATTCCCAGCTGCCCCGTCAGTCAGGTGCACCAGCACCAGGCTCGTGTTCAGAAGCTGGCGACAGGAGAAGCAGGTGTCAGAGGACGCATACCTGGCAAAGGCAGTGACATGGGCACCCAGTGTCCAGCAGCAGCAAGACCAGAGGCTGCAGCCTCTGAACCCAGAAGAATCAGCTGGGCTGTCTCCACTGGAGCCATCCAGTGCCTGATTTTGCTTTGCTTCAGGCGGTGTAGATGCCAGACTTGGGTCTCTGCCCTTCTGGAGAATACACAAGCCACCCAATATGCTTCAATAAATTCCTTGTGTTTGCTAACACCACGATGGGTTCCTGTGCTACCTCCTACAACTGCTGGACAGGGATCTTCAGGGTGATTCCTAACTGTGTAAAGAAAATTGTGTTGACTCGAAAGCCTGTAAAGAGGCTGTGCTGAGTGGAATGGCTAATGTCCTACAACTTAAGGGGAAATTGATTTGTATACGTATGTATGTATAAGCTATCACCGAAAAATCTGCAAGAAAGCGATACCAGTGGCTATCCCTAGCAAAGAGTCTGAGTGCCTGAGGCTGAGGGCAGGAAACTCATATTAAACCTTTAAAATTCTGGGGGTGCCTGGCTGGCTGGGTCAGTGGAGCGTGCAACTCTTGGTCTTAGGGTGGTGAGTTCAAGCCCCACGTTGGGTGTAGAGCATACTTAAAAAAACAAAAGTCAGTAGTCACTAATAGTCAAAGCCAATGTTTACAGTTCTCTACTTGTGCAAATAATTGCCTGTTAGAAAATACATAATTGAATTGATTAAAAGGACAACAAAAGGAAATATGATTAAATATGAATCATGGCCTCTGGGGAGTTATTTTTCTACCTCTTTATACATTTCTGCATTTTTAAAAATATCTTAATAGTAATAAAAAAAGGGGGGGGCGCTTGGGTGGCTCAGTCAGTTGAGCGTCTGACTTCGGCTGAGGTCATGATGTCACAGTTTGTGAGTTCAAGCCCCGTGTCGGGCTCTGTGCAGACAGCTCAGAGCCTGGAGCCTGCTTCGGATTCTGTGTCTTTCTGTCTCTCAGCCCCTCCCCTGCTCATGCGCTGTCTCTCAATCATAAATAAGTGTTAAAAAACAGTGAAATAAAAATAAATAAATAAATGAAAATGTTTCTCTTAGGGGCGCCTGGGGGGCTCAGTCGGTTAAGCGTCCGACTTCGACTCAGGTCACGATCTCACGGTTCATGGGTTCGAGCCCCGCATCAGGCTCTGTGTTGATGGCTTGGAGCCTGGAGCCTGCTTCAGATTCTGTGTCTCCTCTCTCTGCCACTCCCCAACTTGTGCTCTGTCTCTGTCTCTTAAAAATAAATAAATGTTAAAAGAAATTTTTTTAAACAACGATAGTAATAATAATAATAAAGTCACACTGAAAAGGAACTGGAGCCCACAGAATGGGAGAAGACACTTGAAAATCATGTATCTTAGAAGAGACTTCTATCTTGTATCTAAGAACATACAAAGGAGTCTTATGACTCAAAAAGACACATAAACCAGTTAAAAATGGGCAAAAAATCCAAGCAGACATTTTTTCCAAACATACGAACAGCCAATAAAACATGAAAAGATGCTCAACATCACTAGCCATCTAGGAAATGCAAAATGAAATCACATGAGACACCACTTCACACAGGGCGGCAAAAATAAAAAAAGATAGTGACAGGGATGCCTGCCTGGCTCCGTCATTAGAGGATACGACTCTTGATCTCAGGGTCGTGAATTCGAGCCCCATAGTGGGGATAGAACTTATTTAAAAAAAAAAAAAGGCAGGGGCTTCTGGGTGGCTCAGTTAAGTGTCCAACTCTTGATTTTTGCTCAGGTCATGGGTTCAAGCGCAGTTGGTGGGTTCAAGCCCCAAGTCAGGCTCTGTGCTGACAGTGCGGAACCTGCTGAGGATTCTCTCTGCCATTCCCCTGCTCGTGTCTTCTGTCTGTCTCTCTCTCCCAAAATAAATAAACTTAAAAAAAAAAAAAGACAGTAAGTGTTGACCAAGATGAGGGGAAAATTAGAACCCTCACACCCTGCTGGTGGGAATGTAAAATGGGGCACCTGCTTTGGAAAACAGTATGGCAGTTCCTCAAAAAGTTAAACACAGGGTTATGATATGACTCAGTCATTCCACTCCCAGGTGTTAGACTCAAGAGAGCTGAATACACACATCCACACAAAAACTTACACACGAATGTTAACATCGGCATTACTCATAACAGCCAAATGGTGGAAACCCAAGGCAGGTGTCCACCGACTTATGAGTGAGTAAACAAAACGTGGTCTGCTTCTACAATGGAATGTATTCAGGAACACAAGGAGACACTGAGGCACACTACAACATGGATGAACCTTGAAAACATCACGTTGTGTCAAAGAAGCCAGTCACAAAGAGCACACGGCTTACGACTGCATTTACATGAAACGTCCGGAATAAGCAAATCTATAGAGACAGAGTAAGTTTGTAATTGAAGGTGGTTGCAGAAAAGGGGAAATGGGGAGTGACCGCTTAAAGGAGCAGGGGTTTCGGGGGATAAAAACATTCTAGAAGTGATTGTGGTGATGGCTTCATGACTCCATGACCAAAACCTATTGAATTGTATACTTTAAGTGAGAGAATGGTGTGGTATGTGAATTGTATCTCAGTGAAGTTGCTTAAAAATGTAGAAAATGAGAGGAAATGTCCAACAATGGCTTTCTTGTATGAGGCTTCCTCTTTTCTGTTGGTTTTGGGTTGGGTTTGGGGGTGTATGTGTGTTGTGTTCAGGGCCTGGCACAAGCTGGAGCCCAGCAAATGTTTATTGATTGAATGGATGGACAGATGACAAAAGGATTGATGGATAGATGGATGGATGGATGATGGCGGCCTGCCTCCAAAATGGCCCCCAATGAGCCTCATCCCCTGGGATTTATGCCCTTGTGTTGCTTCATCCAACACTAAACAAGAGCTGACTCTATGACTGGCAGAATTCTGGGGAAGGGACAACGTCTGACGTGTGAGGCTAGGAAATAAAAGGCATCGCAGCTTCCACTTTGGTCCCTTGGGCTGCTGTCTTGGGAGGAAGCCAGCCACCATGCTGTGAGGACACTCAAGCAGCTCTCTGGAGAGGTTAAGGTGGAAAGGGACTGAGACCTCCTACCAATAGCTAGCACTAACTAGCCAATTATTCCCGAAATTCCTGACCCTCAGAAACCATGATAATAAATTACTATTGTTGTTTAAACCACAAAGTTTTGGGGGTGAGGGAGCAACATATTACTAATAGAGATTTATAAAGGGATGGATGGATGGATGGATGGATGGATGGATGGATGGATGGATGAGTGGATGGATGAGTGGATGGATATGTGGATGCACGAATGGATGGATGGATGGATGGATGGATGGATGGATGGATGGATGGATAGATGGATGGACAGACGGATGGATGGATGAGTGGATGCACAGGTGGATGGATGGATGGATGGATGGATGGATGGATGGATGGAGTGGATGGATGGATGAGTGGATGGATGAGTGGATGCATAGGTGGATGCACGGATGGATGGATGGATGGATGGATGGATGGATGGATGGATGGAGTGGATGGATGAGTGGATGCATAGGTGGATGCACGGATGGATGGATGGATGGATGGATGGATGGATGGATGGATGGACAGATCAATGGATGGATGAGTGGATGGATGGGTGGGTGGGTGGGTGGGGGTGAATGGATGGATGGATAGATGGATGGATGAGTGGATGGATGGGTGGGTGGATGGATAGATGGATGGATAGATGGAAGTAAGGGAGGTAGGGAGAAATTTTCAATTTGGGTCTTTCCTAGAGCTTTCCTTTTCCTTTAACTCCCCCAAAGTAAAGGAGATACACCTGCTCCAACATGATTCTCTTTTCTAAACTCTCCATCTCAGCAGGGTTCAGGCTCAGCAAACATCCACTCACAAAAGATGCGAGGTCACTACACCTCCTACCACACTTCCTCTCCCTCGCCCAACATAGCAGCAAGTGGAAACAACTGGGATCTCTTACGTTATTTCAGAAAACACGTATAGAGGTCTGGTATGTCTGTTCCAGGCCTGGGCTCCAGGTCCCAAGGTTCCCAAGACAGATCAGACTTGGAACAAACTGCCAAAGAAACAAGATAAGGTGGTGGGGTCACTGAAACAGCAATGCTCTGCAGTGTAGACACATCTGGTTCAAAGTGCAGTCCCCTTGCTTGGGCAACTCAACCCCTCTGTGTTTCCATTCTTCATCGCTAAAACAGAACCAGTGACACCCTTCTAGTGACGTCTGTCACTATGCAGCACCAACCTCAGTGAAAGGTTCACGTGGGACCTGGGACCTAGGGATTACCTTCCTTCTTTCCCCTACTCAGCTCTCTGCTTGTCCTTCCCTGGCCCGTGACGGTGGATGGCATGGCCATCTGCACGGGCTCTGGCTTCAGATGACCTGCTGGACTCCAGGCTTGGCTCCTTCACTGTGTGACCTTGAGCAAAATACTGAACCTCTCTGTACCACAGCCTCTTCACCTGTAAAAAGGGGATAATAGTGGCAGCCGCCCTATAAATTTGTTTGGGGATTACAGGAGGTAACCTTCTCAGTGGCACAGAGTAACTACCCCGTGAACATTGGCAATAACAATACAGACCAGCAGCAAATTCCTACCATTCCATTAAGCCTTGTCTGGAAGGCGTCAGGGACAATGGCAAGTCAGCCAGTTGGCCTCCAGGGGAAACTCTGCCCATCCACCCAGCCTCCCCGACTGCTCCACGGCTTGGCAAACCTGCTCTTTATAACCACGGCTCTACCACTCAGCTTCAGCACCAACCTCGGAAATCCCACTGTGCCCCTGGACAAGCCCATCTTTCCTCCCAGAAATGCTGTCACCTTCCCCAGTCTCCCTGGAAACACACCACATCAACTGGCCTGCAGTCAGGGCATGGGACAGATGAGAGTGTGGCATGGCCACAAGGGGGTCACCAGAGGAATGACCACCTTTGGGTGGACTTGCAGAACATTCTTTTCCTAATGGGCCCTGGAGAAGAGCACAGTTCTAGTGTCCCTGAGGGGTGTTCCCCAAGCCTGCAGAGATGGCTTTCAGGAGCTGAGAGCGGGGAATTCAGTTAAAGGTGTAGGTAAGGGCTTGTCTCCCACTGAGAGCTGCCGGTCTGCTCCACTGGGCAGCACTTTCCTGGTTGCCAAGACTGGCTCAGGCTTTACCTCCTCTGACCCCTGACTCCAGTAGAAGGGGAAGGGAGGATTCCCAGCCTCTCTTTACAGGTCAGGAAATAGGCTCAGAGAGGTGAGGCAGTTTGCCTAAGGACACACGGCTGGTCCTTCCCCTCCCTATACTTCCCTCACTTTGTATTGTTGCTGGGATGGTGACCTTTGTGGGTGTCACTGCTTCTGATGTAGGCCAGGAAAGTCAGCTTGACTCCCAGGGCAGGATTCCAACATTTCAGTATCCGGGACATAGTAGGTGTTCAATAAATATTGTCCTCCCTTTTAATATAATAATTATTTTTAAAAATAAAAAATGGTAACTATTTTTCCTGATAACTATAATGTGCCAGGAATTTTCCACATGTTATCCTACTTAACCTTCACAGCATATTTTATTTAATGCCCCAGAACAGATATCAGCGCTCCTTTGGGGATGTCTGCAAATAGCGAAGACAGGACTGGTTTTGACAATGCTAGGGAGCATGTCGTAGGGGTCCCCATTGTGAGCTTTGCCAGAGGGCCACGGAAAAAAGCCCTTCACTAAAGCCCACTTGAGAGAAACTGAGTGCTGGCTCCTCACCAGGTTCTGGGTATTGATAAACAGTGAAGAGAAGTGCACTGCTTTGTGAATTTCCGAATCACGTCCCAGTTGGTACGAGGTGAAAGGAACAGAGAAGACCAAATAGGAAAGGAAAGGTGATGGGACAGCAAGAGAATGTCCCAGGTGTGGGGGGCATCCTGGAGGTTTCTCTGTCCCCTCTTGTCACAGGTGGAGGTGACACAGCTGGGCCAACCTCCAGGTGTGATCGCCCAGGACCAAAGCCCTCAGCCTGCCAGGTCTTGCCTTGACCTTCCTCCAGGAATCATCCGTGGTCAGCAGAAGTAGTTTCCCGGGAGCAAGGGTGGGGGTTGGGGTGGCTGGGGTCGCAGACCAGGCAAGCTGGCCAGACACAGCCGCACACCAGCTTGGCCTCAAACAGAGGTGGGACGGTGCCGGCCTCAGCCCGGGAGCCCTAGCTGCTGGCCCAGCAAGGGGGGTAATCTCATCTCCACAGCCACCCCTCACTGACCGGAACCCTCCGGCTGACTCCCCTAGAGTTGAAAGTGCCAAACCACCGTTCCTTTCATCTCAGTCCAGAGTGCCTCGTCCCCGTCCCTGTAATCATGCCTGTGGGCGGTCCTCAGTGACCCTCCCAGCTCTCCTCACCCTTCCCAAAACACGGGGCCCAGACCGGACCCAGTCATCGAGAATGGCATGACCAAGGTCAAAGGAAAGAAGAAAGGGGTCCTCTTCGCCTGTGCCCATGCTGACCTGTTGGTCAGTGTCCTTGGTTTCCCCTCTGGTCCTGGCTCAGGCTCTCGCAGGGTTAGCCTGAGGCATTGCTTTCTGGCTTTTGTTTTCAAGAGCATAAGCCACAGACGGACAGGGAACGAGAAACTCCCTCAATGAAGAGAGATTCCCAGGGTCCTGCAAAAGGGGGAAAGAAGTTGGAGTCCTGGGGAAGAAGCAGGGCCGGCTCCAAAGGCATGTTCCATGGAGGGGCCAGGCTGGCGTGGGACCACAGAAGCGGTGAGGCTGCAGGATCGGATCTCTGGAGGAGTCCAGATGCACCACGAGGCGGAGCTAACATCACTAGGGCTCCCTGTGCGCCAGGCACCATCCAAAGTATGCGCTCTGAACACCACCACAGCCCCAGGAGGCGCTGCTCTCATTCCTCATCACAGCTGAGACAATGAAGTGAGTCGCCCAAGGTCACAGCACTGGGAAGTGGCAGGACCAGGATTTGAACCTATGATGTCTTGCTCCTCGTTTCCTATCTCCCTGTACACAGTATGGCCAGAGGGGCTCCCCAGTGCCTTTGGGCATTGGGCATTTCCTCAAAAAAAAAAAAAATCAAACATAATTACCATATGATCTAGAAATTCCACTTCTAGGTATGCGCCCCCAAGAACCGAAAGCAGGGACTCAAACAGGTATTTGCACACCCCCGTGCGGAGCAACATTATTCACAGCAGCCAGGACGCGGAAGCAACCCAAGTGTCCACCGATGGATACGTGCACAAGCAAAATGGGGTCTAGACATAGGTTGGAATATTATTCAAACATAAGTAAAAAGGATGGAGATTCTGCCCCGTGCCCCCACACAGGTGAACCTTGAGGACGCCGTGCTAATCGAAAACAAACCAGTCACGCAGAGACAATTACTGCATGATTCCACTTATAAGAGGCAGGGAGGGCAGTCTGATTCTAGAGACAGAAAGTGGAACAAGGGTTGCAGCAGGTGGGGGCAGGCATGGGGAGCCATGGTTTACCGGGGACACGGTTTCAGTTTGGGAAGACGAGAAAGTTCTGGAGATGGGTGGTGGCGACGTTTCTAGAGCAGTGTGAATATACTTCATGCCATGGAACCGTACCCTTACAAATCGTTACAGGTGGCTCAATTCATGTTCTGTGTATTTCACCACAATAAAAAGAAACGACCCAAGGCTTTGGCACGACACTCGGCCGGGCACATCCCAACGATGACTGACGTCGATGTTTTACCAACCTGGCTAGATGGGGTGGGGAGGCTACAGGCTACAGAGGAAAGGTGATGGTCCTGTCCACCTGAACTTGAGGGCTGTACCTGCTACAAGTGGGAAGCTGGGGGCTACTGGGGCAGAAAGGAGTGGAGACAGGGTGGAGGCAGGAAACAGGGTTGGGGAGCTGTGACCTGTGACCGGCCTTCCTCTGCAGGGGCTGGGGGGAGGGGGAGTGCATCCTAGATGGCTCAGGGCAGCTGCAGTTTCTGCCCAGTAACACGCAAGACACTAAATCCTGGCCGTGTACCAGGCTCTCTGCTTAGCACGATACATGTAGCACTGCATTTGTTTCTTCAACCTTTTGAAGTGTTATTTATGTCCAGTGCATGGATGAGGAAACTGAGGCCCAAGAAAAAAAGCAACCTGGTAAGCACAGCAGCCGACAAAGCGGCAGAGCCAGGCCTGGAACCCACATTTCTCAATGCCCATCTTCTTCCCAGGCCACAGCTCCCCTGCTCACATGGGGCACTCATGGTTGAGGTGCTAGGCTGGGCCTTCTACCCAGAACTGGGGTCCTCACCTCCCTGAGCATCCTGAGGGGCGTGGCTGTCCAGGCAGGGTTCCTGAACCTGGGCCACGTCCTCCATGGAAATTGCTGGAAGCAGATTCAGCCCAGGTGGAGCCTGAATGGAGGGTGTGCAGCCGTCTGGCTGAGGGAGAGCTCAGGGAGCCCCCCCACCCTCTGCTCTCTGGGTGGGACTCAGGGGAGGGTCTTGGCGGCAGTGGGGAGGGGATGGAAGCCCAGGGGGAGAAGTGCCTCAGACCAGCCAAGCAAGCCCTTCCAGGAGAGACTGAGAGGCCTCCTCGGCCACTGGGCCACTGCTGGGATGCCTGCCATTAGTGCAGCCACAGCCTGCCTCCGCCCCAGGGAAAAGAGGAAGTGGTCAGAAGCAGCAAGAGAGAACCTTAAAAGAGGACGTGTCCCAACTCACACCACCCCCTCCCCTCAGGAAAAGGGGCCGAGCTTGCCCTGGGCTTCTGGGAACCTCCCACCCCGGGAAGTTAAGACCGCAACCTGCTTTAACCCCCCCAGTGATGTCCTGAAAACACTCTAGAATTCAGAGGGCCTCCGGGCCTCCAGCCTTGGGGGCCCCCGAGGTCCAGGGGACAGTGGGAACCCCCAACCTAGCGGCCAGCACTCAGCAGGCTCGTGGTCCTTGAAAATGGAGGAGCGGGGGATCATGGTGAAGAACGTGCCTCTGGAGTTGGGAGTTCAAATCCCTACTCTGCTGCTTTTTAGCTCTGTGGTCAGGGACAGGTTGCTACCCCTCTCTGGGCCCTGGTTTCCTCATCTGCAGCATGGGGATAACACAGTCCTTACCTCTAAAGGTTGTGGTATGAACTCAAAAGGCGTGAGCTGTGGAATGCCAAAATGCAGTGCCCCGGGTGCAGGAAAGATTGAGAAGCTGCAGCTTCTGTGAGGTCAAGGCAATCTCTGAGGCCCCGGGGCCCTCGGGGGACCTCCTTCTCTAGGAGCCCAGACCTGCGGCCGGTAGCAGGTGGAGGCTGGGCACCAGGGCAGGTGCAGAGAAAACCCTTAGCCACGCAGCTCCACACACGGAGAGAGAATCAGAAAGAACTCAAGGACAAGAACGGTTGAGTCCCATCTGATCAGACGTCTGCCCTCCATGGCATCGTCTAATCCTTCAACACGCAACACAGCACGAGGGGTCTGGGGCACTGCCTGGGGAGCCGAGCCCTGACTCTGCTGCCTTGGCCCCCGTGGCGGCCTCGGTCTGCCAACACCATCTTGAGTCTAGCTCTGAAGGAACATCCGTCACCCACCAGTGACGACTAGCCCACCAGTGTAAGGGCTGTTACAGATTTTCTGTTCTGTCATCAAGAAGCAGTCAACAGGGCTGGGACCCGAGTGGGACGTCTGGAGTGAGGGCCTCCTTAAACCTTGTGCCTCCGGAACCTTTCCTTTTAGGGTGTCCCCTGGGCACCTCACCCTCTCCAGACCTTGGCGGTCCATCTCTGCTCCCCACTCCCCCCCACCTTTTCAAACCTTATAAGTAACTCCACCTTCCGTCCACGTCCACCAAGAGCCAAAGAGTACGCTTTGCAAGATCCTAGAATCGAAAGAAAGGAAGACATTGCAACCATGCTTTGGGCAGGAAACGCCTTCACTTCTCAGAGCCCTTTATCCCACAGGACACTTCATTACACGAAGACTGAGAATGAATGTCCTCTGCCTCAAGTTCAGCAACCTCATTTCCAAAATACCCACCTACAGGAAGCACTGGCAATGTAAATAGAAACTCTTAGGAGACGTGGTGCCCGAAGTTTTACACCCAGTTGGCATGACAGAAGACCAAGGGACAGTAATATTTTAGCAATTCCCACAAGAGGAAACACAAGTGGCCAACTTAAAAAAAAAAAAAAAGTCAACCTCATTATCCCTCAAACAATGAAAATTACATGCTCTTTTTACATTCAAATCAAATAATTTACACTTTTTATAAATGTTTTTCTACATTTGTTCAAACATGTAGATCTCTATGTGTATATATGCTTATAACTTGGTTTTTTTTTTTCCTTGAAATGGGACCTTTCTTTAACAATATACCGTGGACATCTTTTCAGGTCAGTAAATCCAGCAACCCGCACTGTCTTTGTTTTTATTCAATGTGGATGGTGCCCACTTGAATTAAGCAATGGCTCTGCTGGTGGGTTGTTCACAGTTCTGTGTCTTTGTTTTTCTTATAAGCAATGCATTCTTCCATACGTATCTTTGAACACTTGGGTGGGTATATTCACAGAAAAAAATTAGTTTCCATTGTAAACACTGGATCACATATCAAAGCATATATATATGTTTTAAGTTTCGACAGAAATGCCAAATTGCCATTAAGTACTTTACTGTTTGACTTGGTAACAATATCCATCTACTATTTTCATTATTTTTTTTATTAAAAAGACCACTTTGTTTAAGATCACAGAGATGCGGGGGGGGGGGGTGGGGGAGGGGGGCCCTGGGTGGCTCAGTTCAATTAAGCATCTGACTCCATTTTGGCTCAGGTCACGACCTCACAGTTCATGGGATCGAAGCCCGCACTGCGTCGGGCGCTAAGCTGACAGTGCAGAGCCTGCTTGGCATTCTCTCTCCCCCTCTCTCTGCCCCTCCCCTGCTTGGGCAGGCTCGCTCTCACTCTCTCTTAAAGTAAATAAACTTAAAAAAAAAAAAAAAAAGATACACAGATGGTAAAAAGCAGCCCAGATGGGCTCAGGGAAGAGGCTTTTTGGCTGAGTTAGCTCTTGGTCCCCAAAATAAAGTCTCAAACCAGTTGCCCGTGAACATGTAAATCAAGCCTATGCTTTGGGTGCCCAGGGTTGACTTCTGCTTCCTGCCTGGACAGCCCCGTGTAAAAGCAACAGTGGGAAGGCAACTGGGCTGAGCTTCAGGGAGCACCCAGAGCCTGGAAGTCAACCCCACCCCTGGGCTCTCTCTTGCTACATCCAACCCTTAGAGCTTGGAGCGGTCACCTGCAGGAGGGAAGGACTCAGTTTCCATCTCAGCTCTAATAGTGTCTCACTGCATG
The DNA here is from genome assembly GCF_018350175.1 of Felis catus. Lineage (NCBI taxonomy): Eukaryota > Metazoa > Chordata > Mammalia > Carnivora > Felidae > Felis > Felis catus. The sequence continues at coordinate 55,136,396 of NC_058382.1, read as the reverse complement.
ACTTCAGACAAGTTGCTAAGACTCTCTGGTCCTCAGTTTTCCTAATCGATAAAATGGGTCAAATAAAACCTGTCTGACTCACTGGGTTGTGATGAGAATCAGATGTGGGAAAGGATGTGAAAGTAACTGGTTTTCCTTCCTTCTGTTTTGGGTTTCCCAACAGGTCTACAGCTGTGGAGCAGGGGAGCCTAGTCTGGGGTTTCCTGACCACAAGTGCTTTCCCAGTAACAGCCTTCTTCGAAGTTATTATTACTTTTTTATCTGAATGGACATGATACAAAATTCAAAAGGTCTAAAAGGGCACTTGCGAGAGGCAAGTCTTCCCACTTCTGACCCCACTCGCCCCACCCCCGCCCCCACCCCCAGATACCCTTCCGAGAGGCAACCTTTGTCATCTCCTTTTTGTGTCCTCAATCCCCGGGTGTTTTGTGCATTTCCACCTCTGCACCTTGCTTAAAAAAAAAAAAAAAAAAATCTTACCCATTTCTTGAAGCTTTTCCCCCATCAGTGCATATGGAGCTTTCTCGTTCTTTTTGCTGCCTACTGTTTACTTTGAAAGTTTCAACACTATAAAAAAAGTTGCAAGAAGAGGAACATGAAAAACCATATATTTAAAGTTGGATTCAACAACTGTTAATACACACCACATTTGCTTTACCTGTTTCTCTTTTTTCTAAACTATCCAAGAGCCAAGGGTTAATATTTCAATGCTACATACTTCAGCAGATAGCTACTAAGGACATGATCCTACACAACCACAATACAACGATCACGTTCAGGAAAGTCAACATTGATACATTGCTATTATCAAACATATGGTCCACAATCAAATTTCCCAAGGTGTCTGATTAAAATGTCCTTTTTAAGAATCCAGGTTCCAATGAAGGATTGCCCAGTGCACTTAATTGCCAGGTCTGTTTAACCTCTTTCAATCTCCCAGTCTATTTGGTCTTTCACGACATCAACATTTTTGAGGGTCTAGGCCAGTTTTGCAAAATATCCCACAATTTGGATTTCTCTGAGACTTTCTTCACAATATACTTAGGATAAACATTTTTGTGCAGGAATGTTACATAGGTGATATCACACCTCATTGATGTTAACGGCAACATAGCATCCCCGTGCATGGATGTACCATCATTTTTGTAACTTGTCCTCTGCCCATAGAGGCCTGGACGATTTCCAGGCATGTTTCATAAACAACGCTACAATGAATATTCTTAAACTTCTGTCATTTTGAAACAGTCTAGTGTGTCTATAGGATAAATTCCTACAACTGGAAACTTTGCACCCGCATAAATTGCCCTTTATAAAGGATGAACCGTTCCATTAATATTTCCACTGATAACATGCGAGGACACTCTGCCAGAAGTTTGTCTCATTTTTTAAAGTTTATTTATTTTGAGTGAGCGAGAAAGTACGAGTGGGGGAGGGGCAGAAAGACAGAGAGAGAGAGAGAGAGAGAGAGAGAGAGAGAGAGAGAGAGAGAAGGGGGTGGGGAGGGAGGGAGGGAGAGAAAATCCCAGCAGGCTCCCCACTGCCAGCACGGAGCCCAATGCGGGGCTGGAACTCACCAACCATGAGACCATGACCTGAGCCAAGTCAGACGCTTAACCATCTGGGCCACCCAGGCACCCGTCTCATTTTTTAACTTACATCTTACTGTGTGTTGGCCAGTAAGGTCACACGTCCTTGCTGAGTCTCTGGGTGACAGATTTCCTTATATTTCCCCCTATGAGTTTTGGCTGGAATTTGCAGGAACTCCTACTTTGCAAAGAAAACGTCCCAAGTGCTCCGCTGAAGCACAATTTTTGCTCCTGGTTACAAAACACATCCATTTGCTCTGCACGCTCAGCTTCAAAGGGAAGAGGGGTTTGTCAAGCAAGGAAGGTGTGTTAAGCACCTTGCTAGTTACTTGATTGAGTTATCAAGGCTGCCAAGTGAGAATGATTAATCTGCCCGTGTTACAGATACGGAAACAAAGGTTCCGGGAGGTTACGCAGCTGATTTACTCGTTCGAGGGCGGAATAACTCAGGCCTGCTTGCCACCACTGAAGCGTGGATAGGTCCTATTCTCCGCTTCCGTGGGTGTTGGTGGTTGGGAGAGACAAAACCAAATTCTACGTATTCACTCTAAGTCCCCAAACTGTTAACCCCCGCCACGGCGTGGGGTTTAGGTGAACCACTCCAGCTCACGCCGCCGGCTGTCAGACCGCTAGAAGAATACCTTCCCCCAAACGCACGGCTCTCACGGACTCTTCCGGCCTCTGTGGACTACACTTCCCAGAATGCAGCACGCACGCACCCGCGCTTCCGCTTCCGGCCCAGGCGTCTCTTGGCAGTTGGGGTTTTTCTGCGGGGAGCCAGACCGCGAGCAGCTCGGGGCCGTCACCCCCCTCCACGTGGCCTCATGGCATCTGGGGGAGTAAGGGCCACACTTATCCGCCAGGAGACACTGGGCAGGCCTGAAAGCGCTTTCTACCTTCTTTTGGCCAGCAGGCTGGCTCCGTTGGTGGCCGCACGGTCCTGGGGAGTCATCGGTGGAGACTTTCTCTGACTCACTTAGGGTTACTAGGGGTTCATTTAGGGTCCTGGCATTCTCTTTACTGTTGAGTTTTCGAGCGGCCATGAGGTCCTGTCCTTTATCTTGTGACATCATGTTGCGCCAGAATCGCCCCCATGTTTTTCTTCCTTGAGACGCCTCCCTTCCAAGCAGTAAAGAAAGGAAAAAACAAAAAACAAAGGAGTTAGCACCTTTTAACATGCTATCTTGCTCCTGCCCACTCTTGCCCCCAACAGCGAGTTAGGCTCACGGCAGCCAGGGCAATCTTTGAAAGTTAAATCACTCAGTCGCTGTATTGCATTCCATGGCTCCCCATTGCTCCCAGGATCCCATCCGGACTCCATGCCATGTAAGAGCTGACCTGTCCGGTTTCATGTTATTCTACTTGCCACCCCATTAATCCCCTCCAGCTCCACTGGTCCTGGCTCCTGCAATGTGCCTCACTCCCTCCAGCCTCCTAGCCTCTGGCCACGCCATGCAGGTGCCTCTGCCTGGACTGGGCTACTTTCTCCTCTTTCCTCAGCTTGCAGCAGTTCGTTCTGTCATTCAGAGTCCTACCAAGGGATAGAAAGCACTCTGGTTCTTTCAACAGAGAGAATGTAAAGAACGGTCAACTAAAAAGGTATTGTGGGTTAATAATGACACAGAGCAGCTACCACGCCCAGGGCTAGAGGAACAAAGGGAGCAGCCTGGTTATGAAAATTTAGAAGGTCAGGGGAGACCAGTGCTAGGCTCCAGGCCTCTGAGGAGCTGGCCAGCCTAACCATCACCTCCTGGGAGCGGGGTTCCTGATTCTGGTAACGCCCCTGCAGACCACGCCACCCTTCCCTTCAGGACACTGTCCACAGGCAGTAATGCGGGGTTTATGTGTACTGGTGTCTATCTGCCCTCGGTCTCTTCCCCGGACCCCCAACAGCAGCGATTAGGCCACGTTGTACATCACTGTGCTCTAAGTGCCCCTCGGACACCTTGTTGATAGAATCATTTCTCAGGGACGGCGCCTTGGGAGTTCCTGCTCTGGCTGGGGTGGGACTCCATCACTCATCTAAATTCTACTTGACCCTGAACCTGCTCTTTGCCCAGGACTTTGCTGGGACTAGAGTGACCAAGAGGGGCCCAGATAGACTCCCGGGCACAGGACTGAAGGTGGCGCTCCCTCTTGAGGCTGTGCAGGTGCGGGGTGAACCCCGAGAAGAAGCTCCCTCCAAGCTCCTCACTGTTTCACGTCACACACTGGGCCCTGCCTTGAACATTGCCAGGCACTTAGTAGGGCTTGAGGGAATGAACGGGACCTAGGCCACTTGGAGTAATTGATTCTCTAGGTCATCTTCTGGCTGAGAAGGGCGATGCTGACTTAAACTGCTCCCCCTCCCCATGGTAAATTTTATGTTTTTACAATCAAAATGTTCAATGGAACAGAAAATCCCCCCTCCAGGTAATAAGCCATGTGGTGCATTGGGAAGCGTGCCTGCTTTGGAGTCAGACTACCTGGGTTCACACTGAAGTGATTCCACTTCTAGGCTGTGTGGCCTTGGGGAATTCTTATTACAAACCCCAGCGCTATATGTGGCACATCAAGGTACTTTATACGAGTTTGTTTCCTGTTGCTCTGAGCTCCAACCACAGCTCAAACGGAGAATCTTCCTCTGACTCCCTGAGAGTGGGCTATTGGGCTTGTGTGGGGCTGGATCAAAACCAAGGCTGAGAGGCTTGGTCCATGGGAGAAGGGGGCTGCCTTGGGGGAACCTCTCTTGCTCTATGAAGCAAAAAGGGTATATGGGTCAGAACTCCCCTTCAAACTTGCCTAAGTGAAATGGGGAATTTATTGTCTCACATACTGGGAGCTAGCTTCAGGTCAGGCTGGATCCAGGAACTCAATAGACCTTCTTCAGGGTTGTCTCACTCATCAACCCAGTGACTGGGCAACAGGGTGCAGTGGCTGCTCCTTGCTTGACTCCAGTGTCTCGCAGGGCAGGGCAGGGCAGGGTTAGTGACTATGATTGACAGCCCGCTGAACCAGCTTCCGAAGGAGAAGGTTTGATGTCACCAGAAGTCTAGAGGGAAGTAAGATAAATGGTAAACCCTACTACCTGCCACTTACTGTTCTAAGCATTCCTCCTTGTTAATTCATCAAATCCTAATAACCCTACAAAGTAGGTATCATTTTCATCATTCCCAGTTTACAGATGAAGAAACTGAGGCACAGATTGCCTCAGGTCAGAGCTAGTGAGGGGCAGCGCCACTATTCAGCCCCAGACAGTCTGGCTCCAAGCCCAAGCATTGTTCCATTTCTCCAGTCGCTTCTCCCTATCAGTCAGTATCAAGAGATGGACATGACAGGGACAGCCCCAGAAGGGGTCCCAGCACTCCCTTGGAGTAGTATGGAGAGCAGCTGGGGACCACAGCCTCGGGTGGTCCGGGCTCAGGGTGAAGTCTGGCTTCAGTACCTCTGCATCTGGAAAATTCTGGGAACTCTCAGAGGACTCACCACAAGTTGAGAACATACCCAGGCTCCACTCCAGGGGCACAAGTCCTGGCTTGAGGAGCCTGATCCCACCTTGGGGCCACAAGCTGGCTGTGTGGCTTGGGGACAGTCACTGGCCCTCTCTGGGCCTGTTTCTTCCTCTTGCAAATGAGCAAGTTGGGCCTGACTCCCCACCACTGGGGGTTCTCTCTGGGGAGAAGCTGGGGGTGAACCGCTCCGACTTGTGGTCGGCCACAAACTGCCCTGTCCCCAGGTGCTGGGGAAACGAGGTGTCCCCTGTCCCTGCACATCAGTGGCTCTGAGCCCCCAGAGGGACTTGGCCTGACTGTGAGCCCAGCTTCCTCTCCCACGGCCACCCTTCTCCCCAAGCCTCACCTCACTCGTCATTGCCGGGCCTGCCCCCAGACAGCACCCCTCCCCGGCCAGGCTGGGCCAGTGCGTTCCTGCTGCCTCTTCTCCATCTGGTATGTTAGCCTCCTACCCAAGTATCAGGCACTCACAGGGCAGCGGCTCTCAACTGAGGTGGTTTCGCAGGGTTTCTGGATTTAGCAAGTAAAAATGCAATCTTTAGGGCAGAATTCTACCAAAAAGTTGTGAGTCGCTTCTCTGAAATTCAAATCTAAGTGGGAAACCTGCATTTTGTCTGGCAACCCTCCCCCCAGGGGACATTTCTTCATGTCTGGAAACAGTGTTGATCGGCAAAACTGGGGGGTTTCATTGGCATCTAGTGGGTTGAGGCCAGGGATGTTGTTTAATACCCTACGATACACAGGATGGCCCCACCATGAGGAATAATCCTACCCAATTGTCAACGGAGCCAAGGCTAAGAAATTCTAGGTTCTCCCCAAAGCTAACACACATACTTAACTGTGATCTCAGGGACTTGACGGGGCGGGCGGGGGGGGGAGGAGAGCAGTGGGGGGGGGGCAGGGGCGGGGGGAGGAGAGCAGTGGTCACGTCCCTGAAACAAGTAAATGGCTTGTTCAAGGTCATATAACTGGCAAGGACCAAAGCGGAGTCCTCCGCCTGTCTGTGCCTTTCTCCTAATAGGCTCATCTGAAACCAGGAAGTACAGTGGGGGAGGATAGGCAGGGAGAGCCCCGCAGGGTCCCCAGACCCCCCAAGGAAGGCTCTGGGGACTGGTTCTTTTGGGCTCCTTTACAGGGTGGGCAAGCCAGTGCTGCAGACGATCCCAGGTGCTGCCACCAGGGGGCAGCAGAGACCTGGAAATGAGTCTTCACACCCTGGCCTTCTGGAAGTAACTGCAGATTCTTGCAGACTCCGGGGTCCCCTTCCAGAGAATCCAGTTCAGCTGGTCTGCAGGTCTGTGATGCTCACCAGGCATTGGCTTGTTTTTTTAACAGCTACCAGGTGATTTGGATGCTCAGCCAGGCTTAAGAACCACTGGTCTAAGACCTCGGTTTTCATCCCTGATGGGTCATGAGTATCACTCCGGAGCCTTAAAAATACCAGCGTGAAAACCAGCCCAATGTCCACCGCCGAACGACGGATAAACACAGTGTGGTCCGTACAATGAAATGCTATTTGGCCATGAGGGGAATGACACCCCGAGACGCGTACCGCGTGCATGAGCTCTGGAGGTCACTGTGCTGGGTCAAGCCAGACACAAGGGAGCCCTCTGAGGTCTAGAGTAGTTGAATTCATAAAGACAGAAAGCGGGGGTCACTATGGGCTGGAGGCGGGAGGGGTGGGGAGTCAGCGTTTAAGGGGTACAGTTTCAGTTCGGGAAGGTGAACATTTGTGGAGGTGACGGTTGCACCACAACGTGAATGTACTTCTGGCCACCGAAGTGCACACTCAAAAACGGCTAAAACGGTCCGTTTTACGTTATGCACATTTTACCACAATAAAAAAATAATGTAGCGGAAACATAAACGTCACGCTTAAAGTTTAAGAGCATTCCACACAACGGGAGCGCCTGGGCGGTTCAGCCAGTGAAGCATCCAACTTCCGCTCGGGTCACGATCTCGCGGTTCATGAGTTGGAATCCCGCATCGGGCTCTGTGCTGGCAGCACAGATCCTCTGTCCCCTTCTCTCCCTGCCCCTTCCCTGCTGGCACATTCTCTCTCTGAAATAAACAAACATTTAAATAAAAATTATTCCACACGACAAAACCACACATGTCCAAGTCCCGGCTCAGACCAGCTCAGTAAGAGGGGCCGGGGTTTGGACAGCTACAAGTGTCCCAGGGGGATTTCACCAACAGCTGTGGTCGGAGAGTATTCTAAGATTCCAGCATCAGGGAAGAAGAGTGGGTGCACCATCCATTTTCCTGTTGTCATGGTTTTAAACTCCGTCCACAAATTCTTTGATGCTCTTCCTTCAAGACGTGGACCCTAATCTCCCTCCCCTGAGCGTGGGCTGGTCTTAGTGCCTTGCTGCTAACGAACGAGCCCAAAGCAGAAGTGACGGTGGGGGATATCAGAGACCCGGTGGTCACAGCCACCCCAGTTTCTACTTTGGTCTTTCTCTCCGATGACTCACCCTAGGGGGAGCTGCATAAAACAACACTCAAGGAGCCTTCTGGACAACTGTGTGAGGAGAAACTGAGGCCTCCCGCCAGAAGCGGTGTGGGGCACTGTCACACAAGGGGGTCCTCCAGCCCCGCAGAGCTTTCAAACAAGGCCACGGCCTCGGCTGACATCTCGATGGCCGCCATATGGGACCGAGCCGTGAGCCGGAGCAACCCAGCTGAGTCACTCCGGAGCTCCTGAGCCGCAGAAACAAACACACTCGTTTCCAGTCGCTGCATTTGGGGTGATTTGTTACGCAGCGGTAGGTAATTAATGCATCCATTCAGGAGTCACAGAAGAATCATCTGCTCAGCCCTTTCCACAGCCACCTCCCCACCCACCCATCACAGGACACAGGGCCCAGCACAAAGGAGATCCCTGTCAGATGAATGATCAAACGTTTTCTCAGCATCAAGCCCATGGCACTCGCTGAGACAGGCCAGGGGACTTGGCGAGTTGGCCAGGAGGGTGGCCACCTCCCTCAAAGTAGCTTCCCCACCCGAGTCCATCCGGCCTCATTTTTTTCCTCCTCATTTCCTCCCACAAACCCTTCAGGCCTGCCTGATAGAAAAACCTGGTTCCGTCTCTCCAGGTCTCTCCAGCTCCACCGACCCTCCCCCCCCATTCCCCCCTCCGCCCCCCCCCCCCCCAGGGCAAATGCTAAAGCTGCTCGCTGTGACTCAGAGGGCAGTCAGCTTGGGGCTCGGAAGTCTGGGAACAGCAGCGCCTCCTGCCCCTGGGGCTGGTTGTGACAGGAAGATTTGGGCTTTTCTGGAGGCCAAGTGGGGCAGCCACAGAAAGGCCACTTTCCTTCTGTATGGCAGAGGCCTCACTGTCTCCTCCCTGAGACCATCATCAGACAGCCTTGGGCCCTCCCCACCCCACACATACCTTTTTCCAGATGAATCTCTTCTTATCCCTCAGGGTTTACCTGACATGCTAGCGCCTCTGTTTTCTCATCTACAAAATGGGGATAACGAGGGAATTTTGAGACCGGATGTCATGGTGCACAGGAGGACCCTCAGCAAAGGGCCAGGGGCAGCAGGTACTGATGCATGTCTGCTGAGCTGCCATGACAAGAGGGAAGAGTGACAGGAAAACCCACGTCCTCCAAGCAGCCGGCAGGGCCCGCAGGTGACTCTCAGCCCTCTCCACTCCTCCCTGCTTTGCTCACTCCGCTCTGGCTGCACCATCGTCCCCCGTTCCTCTCACACTCCATGCCTGCTCCCACCTCAGGGCCTTTGCACTGGCTTTTCTTGCTGCCTGGAATGCTCTTCCCCCCAAATATCCCTTGGCTCCTCCCTTCCCTCCTTCAGGGCTGTGCCCAGATGTCCCCTTCCTTCTCAGTGAGGCCTTCCCTAGCCACCTTCCCTCCACTCTCTCCATCCCCCTTTTTGGATTCAACTTTTTCCCCATCACATCTCTCCTTTTAATTTTTTTTTTTCAACGTTTATTTATTTTTGGGACAGAGAGAGACAGAGCATGAATGGGGGAGGGGCAGAGAGAGAGGGAGACACAGAATCGGAAACAGGCTCCAGGCTCTGAGCCATCAGCCCAGAGCCCGACGCGGGGCTCGAACTCACGGACCGCGAGATCGTGACCTGGCTGAAGTCGGACGCTTAACCGACTGCGCCACCCAGGCGCCCCATCACATCTCTCCTTTTAAGACACTACATCTTGGGGCATCTGGGTGGCTCATTCGGTTGAGCGCCCGACTTCAGCTCAGGTCATGATCTCGAGAACACTCCATGAGTTGGAGCCCCGTGTCGGGGTCTGTGTTGACAGCTCAGAGCCTGGAGCCTGCTGCAGATTCTGTGTCGCCCTCCCTCTCTGCCCCTCCCCTGCTCATGATCTGTGTCTTTCTGTCTCAAAAATAAATAAAAACATTAAAAAAAAAAGACACTACATCTTTTTCTTATTTTGTTGCTTGACTCCTCTCAGACATAGGCTCCACAGAAGAGGCTTTGGTCTTTATTCACTGCTAGATCCCCACACTTAGCTGAGTGACCAGCATGCAGTAGGTCTTTAAGGTGGATGGATGAATGATTAAGAGGGTATTAAGTGGGACTTCTCCAGCAGCCTTGAAATCATCCTCCAGGTCTAAGTCCCCTAGATTCTAGAGAAAGTCAGAAAACTGGAGACCAGGCCTCAGGGCTTATTTACCAAGTGGCTGCGAAGGCCCTGCTTTGCCTTATATCATCCCAGCACCAACAGAAGACTGGGGTGAGAAGAAAAAAAGAGAGACGCTCCCCTCCCCAGTCTCAAGTTCACCCCTGCCCTGCACGGAGTCAGGGAAAAGAGAAGTGGTAAGAGGGGCCAGGGTGGGGAGAGGTGACCAGGGCGTGTCAGGAAGGTGTGAGGTTCTGGAAGTCACATGGACACCAGGGAGGAAGGACCGCCAAGAGCGATTTCCAGCATCCCAACCAAAAAGGTTGGCTCCAGGGTGAGGAGCCCCCAGCAGGAAGCAGCTGGGGGGCGGGGTGTGTGTGTGTGTGTGTGTGTGTGTGTGTGTGTGTGTGTGTGACCAGCAGCTGGGAGAGGGAGCTGTGGGGGTGGGGGGGAACCCGTCCTGGGGACCCTCACCCCACTCCACACAGTCCTCCCAAGTGCACACACCTGGGCCACAACAGGGAAGCAGCAGCGGGCAAACAAGGACAAGGGCAAGACCCGGGAAGCGCAGGACGGGCGTCCCTTCCTTTCACTCCCGCGGAGGAGGAAGGAGTTCGGAAAAGAGAAGAGGCACGAAGAGCAGGGGGAGGCGAGGCTGAAGTCAGCCAGCCTGGCCAGTCTGTTCCTGAAGGCGTCTTTAAGAACCTGGAGAGATGCGACTGAACGAGGTCTAGAGACAAAGAAGACACCGTTTCCTACGTGAGCTCCAGGGAGGGCGGCGCCAGCAGGCGGGCGGCGGTGTTAGGACGCCCCTTCTCCCTCGCTGGGTCCCCGCCGAGGACGGCAAGCGCTGGGGACCGAGGGGGGGCGCCCTACATGCTCCTCGAAGGAAGGAAGGGGCAGGGCGCCCAACGCAGTGGGGCTGGGAGTGGGAGGCGCGGGCGGAGGGCCGTGCCCCCTTGGGTGTGTTCCCGTGGGGAGGGCCATGCAGGACCCTGGGCTGATTTCTGGCCGAGGCACTCCCGGACTGTCGCTCCCAGTCCGGGCGACGGGGGTGGGGGCAGGCTGGAGGGCAGCGGGGAGCCCCTCGGGGGGTCTCGGTACCCCGCCCTCTCGCTGGGCGGTGCTCTGGGGCGCAGCGGCGGGACCCAGGCCCGCACTTTCTGCTCCCCTCAACCCTGCAGAGCCTTCCCAGCCCCGGGGTCTGCGGCAGCTGCGACGCGCGCCGAGGGAAGCGGGGGTCTCCATGGTAACGTTGACGTCAGGGACCCGGGGCCCGGCACGCCGCCTCCCGCCCCCGCCCGCCGGCCTGGCGCAGCCCCAGCCCCGATCTGCGGCAGCTGGGACGCCAGAGGCGTCGGAGCCGCCCCCCTGCCTCCTGACCTGTCCCGTCCTGGCCACCGGAGGCGGACAGGTGTGAGCCGGGCCCGCCAGGTCTCACCTGCCTGCCAGCTTCCCCGCGACCCTTTGTCCTCCCATGGCCCTCTGCCGGCCAAACCGACCTTCCTTCCTCCTTCGTCAACAGGCAGCCCCTTCCTAGGGAGAATGGCATGTGAATCGGATGCGGGAGGTGATGAGCCCCGACCCCCTCCTCCACCCTCCCAGACTTCCGTCTGCCTCCCTCCGCTCCGCTCCACAACAGAGGGGGGCGGTTTGTAGTTGAACAACTCCCAAATCGTCATATATCCCTCCCCCACCACTCTGCCTCCGCCCCTTGCCTCTCTCTCCTGCTGCTCCTGCCCCCCACTTCGTCTTCCTCCCTTCTGCTGGTCCGCTCCTCCCCGGTGCCAGCCTCTGCCTCAGGGCCTCCGCACCGGCTCTTCCCACCGCTTGGAAGGCGCTTCCCGGCTCCACCTGCCCCAGGAGTTGGTCATTTCCGGCTCTTGCGGGTGGAGACACGTGAGCTCGGTGCCGCCCCCTCTTGGAGGCGCTCATTCTAGCCGCCTGCACCTCCTTGTAGCTCTCTCCGCCGCCGCGATCAAAAATGGTTTGTGGGGTTATCTGGCTAATGGCTGCCTCCTCCCTCAGACTGAATGTGGTGGAGGATGGCGTTTGCTTTATTTACTCCTGAGTCGCCAGCGTGCCTGGCGCACAGTTGGTGCTCAGTACATTAAAAAAAAAAAAAAAAGAAAAAAGAAAAAAAAAAAGCCTTGTTGAGATACAATTCGCCAGCCCCACAATCCACCCAAGTGCACAGTTCCACGGTTTTTAGCATAGAGTTGTGCGGTCAATTTAGAACATTGTCATCACCGCCAAAATGAACCCCTGCCCATGCCTGTCCCCCATCCCCTCAGCCCTAAGCAACTGGTAATGAACTTTCTCCATAGATTTCCCTATTCTGGGCTTTCCTATGATCATGGCATAGGATCCCACTTTGTGACTGGCTTCTTCCACTTGGCACAGTGTTTTCAAGGTTCAGAGCAATACGCTTTTGCTCAGGAAATGGACGAAAGGCTACGGAACCAACTCCCTCTCCTGGCCAGCTGACAGCCAGCGGGAGGAAGGACACTGGATCCCTTGTGGGACCCGCCTCAACATGAGGGGCAGAGCTCTGACAGAGACTGCGCGTGGCCTGGCTGCCTGGGTACACCCTTGACTGTCTTCAGCTCAAGGCCAACACCGACTCTGCTTGCCCAAACCCTGGTGTCGACATAGGTCAGATGTCAGATGTCTCATTTCATCAGGAGCCACTTTGCTTTCTTTCCTTTGGGTTTACCTTCCTTCCATCCATCCATCCTCCCCAAATGCATGGTTATGATCTCCCAAGCTTTCTCTTGTAAATGATATACTACCCTTCCTTTTTTAAAAAAAATTCTTTTTAAATTCATTCATTCTGAGAGAGAGAGACAGAGAGAGAGAGAGAGAGAGAGAGGAGAGAGAGAATCCCTAGCAGGCTCTGCACTGTCAGCACAGAGCCCCATGCAGCGCCCAAACCCATGAATCATGAGATCACGACCTGAGCCGAAGTTGGATGCTTAACCGACTGAGCCGCCCAGGCGCCCCTAATTTTGCCTTTTTCTCTAAAAAAATGTGGATACTAGAACAATTTACATTATATAAATGACTTGCATCCTATTTCTATATGGCAGGACTTACCCTGAACAGCCACCACCGGGGGAGAGAACCCCCAACCCCGTGCGCATAACAGACGCCTCTGCAACTCCAGGGCCGGGAGGGGCTTATGATGCATTACTGCTCCCCATTAAACCCCCCAGGAGGGAATCACTGACCCACCTCCACTTCAGCAAACCCCTGTGGCCACTGCTGGGGGGAGCCCCAAAGAGGAGCTGACATAGTGGGTGTATCTAGCGCCCCGTTCCCTGAGCCTCCTTCCCACTGGATGCAACAGCCTCTTCTCCTACCTGGCAAATCCGAGAGGAGACAAAGCCTGGTGTTTTCGAGGAACAGCTTGTCGTTCCTACCATTACATTGAGAGGAAACACGAACAGCCAAGAGGTCTGTTGCCAGGACTTTGGTGGAGACCTTCTAGCCAGTGCTCAGCCTTCTGCCGTAGGGATGACCAAATGTGCTCCGGGCAAGGTCTCCTTTCTGGAGGTGTGTCCGGAGGGCAGGTCTCCACGCACTGATGCGTGGATCAGGAACCACGAGGACTTCATCTCCCCGCCGAATCTGAGAGAGGCTAGCTCAGGCTAGCCTTAGCCAGCATTAGAGAGGGCATGGGAGGGAAGGCCAGCACTGAGGTTTTCAAGGCCCCACCCCAACCTGAATAGAGGACACTGAAAAATAAAGCAAAGTCAGATATCCCACCACATACAGCTGTGCACATTGTGCACTGTACGAGGATGCCACATTTAAGGGAGTGTGTGGATTTATTATGCAAACTGGTATAATGACAACTGTCCAGCAGATGGCAGTAGAGCGTTTTTGAGGCGGGGACAAACGTTCACAAGGACGGGCCAGCACTGGCGCTGAGAGAAGTCATGATGGCCAGGGCACCACTCACCCTCCCAGACCCAGACACAGCAGAGAGGAGCAGCGGCCATCTCTTCGTTAAGAGAATTCTTTTTCCATGCCGTTTTAACAAATTGAGGTGACATTCGCGTAACATAAAAGAAACCATTTTAAAGAGGCATTTAGAGCGTTTACAGTATGGTGCAATCAGTACCTCTATCTAGTTCCCAAGCATTTTCCTCAGCCCCAAATAAAATCCCATATCCATGAGGCAGTCACTCCCCAGCCCCTCGTAAACACCAGTCTGCTTTCTTTCTGTGCAGATTTGCCTATTTTAGATTATTGCCTATAAGTGGAATCCACCAATATGTGGTCTGTTGTGTCTGGCTTAGGTGACTCAGCATGATGTCTTCGAGGTTCATCCACGAGGGACCGTGTGTCCATGCTTCATCCTTTCTTACGGACGGATAATAGTCCATCGTCTGTAAATACACATCTATTACCTGTTGGTGGATGTTTGGGGTGTGTCGACCTGATGCCACTTTTAAAAAGGGGGTGTGTAACACAGAAAATAAACGACACAAATCTTAAAAATGTGGAGCTCCAGGGGTGTTTAAACACCCGTGTGGCTGCAGATCGAGCTGTAGAGCATCTTCATCACCCCAGAAGCTTCCCTCTTCCCTTCCCAGTCGATGACACCTCCCACCCCCTGCACTATCACTAACCCCGGTTATCACCTCTGTAGTCATAGATGCCTCGTGCCCGTCCATGCACTTCACATAAGTGGAATCCTCCGGCAAGCCCTCCTGGCTCCTTCCACACACGTAACGTGTGTCCAATTAATTCACGCCACTGTGGGTATCAGAAGTTGGCTCTTTTGGCCTTTTTCTGCAGAATTCCATCACACGACTACGTCGCTGTGCGTTTTATTGATTCTCCTGTTGAAGGGGGGGGGGCGCTCAAGCTCTTCCACTGCGAGACCACCCTGGTTTGTTTATTCTCCTCTTAGTGGACATTTGGGTTGCTTCCACTTTTTGGCTCTTACGAATAATGCTGCTATAAACACCCTTGTCTGTGTCTTCTGGTGGACACGTGTGCTCGGTTCTCCCAGGTCTATATACCCAGGAGTGGGGTTGTGGGGTCACAGGGTGGGCTGGATGGTTAGCTTTTAGTCGATACGCTTTCCAAACCCGCCGAACCAATTTCTATGCCTGCCAGCAATGTGTGAGAGCATCTGGCAGCTTCCACCTCCACCTCTGAAAACAGGTGCAAGCTGATTCTTGGGTCCCCAGTTGCACGGTCCTTCTGGCTTGGCTGAGGCTGAGGCAGACGTGCCTGGCGACCATGCAGTCTCCTTAGGAGGGCTTTCTCAGCCTGTGGGGGAGGGGGCTCCCCCTGTAACCTGTCCCTCTGTCGCCTAGCATGGTCAGCCACCGTCTTTGTTTGGGCTTCCCCAGAAGCAAGCTCTGGGATGAAGATTCCAGCATAGGTGGCTTATTTGGGAAGTGGTCCCAGGATGGGATGGAGGGAAAGTGAGGGCGAGAGCAGAAGGAAGTGCTAACAGGCTGGTGAGCCCTGGGGACAGCAGACTGTCCCCAGGGGAAGCAGACGGGAGTCTCCACCTCCACGAGGAGGGAGAACGCAGGGGCACTGACACACCAGCCCTGCAGGCCACTGAGAAAGCTGCTGCCAGGCAGAGGTGCTAATTCTAGGCCCTCGAAGCCCCCAGTGAGAAGAAGCCAAGGAACGTGAACATTACCCTTGACTCCTTGCTGGCCTTCCCTCCATATCAGGCACCGTGTTCCGCACTTTCACTCCCAAGCTCCTCTTGAATCTTTCTTTCCAAGGTCCCTGCCCTGGTCCCAGCCCCATCCATTCACCAGAGATCTTCCCAAAATGCCTGGGTTCTAAGGTTGGCTGCGTCCCCCGCTCCCCGTGTGGCCTTGACCAAGAGACCCACCCTCTCCTGGCCTCCACTTCCCCATCGGTCAAGAGGGGTCATATCTGCACCCACCCCTTAGGCGTATCAGGCGTAAATGAGTTCAGACCTACAAGCCTTACCCTTGCTACTGTGCCTGGCACACAGGAGGGGCGGTGTAAGCATTTCGTTAGAAAATGAGCCCTATCATTGCAACCTCCCTATCATTCATAGCCTTCAAGATGAACCCCAGTCATCAAAGGAGGATTAATGAAACGTCGAATCCAGAAGATACATTCACCTGGAACGGGTGACTATGACCTTATTTGGAAAAAGAGTCTTTGCAGATGTGATCATGTTAAGGATCTGTCCACGGGGTCATCCTGGGTCATCCAGGTGGGTCCTAAATCCAATGGCAGAGGTCCTGATAAGAGAAAGCAGAGGGAGATTCGCTGGAGAAGGGGTGGGGGGTTGGCGTGTGGGACACAGCAGAGGCTGGAGGGGCAAAGCCACAACCGGGAACACCAGGACCCCCCCGGGGGGGCTGGAAGAGAGAGGGAAAGTTTTCTCCTCTAGAGTTTTCAGACAATGCGGGGCCCTGCTGACGTCCTGGTCTTTAGAACCTCGAGAGAGTAAGTTTCTGTTGTTTCAAGCCACTGGGTTAAAAGTAAAGACACATCGTGGCTCGGCTGTGCCGGGGGAGGGCACTGGCTGGACTCTGGGCATTCTGGGGGGCAGGCGGGGGCAAAGGATGTGAGGTTCCCCAGCGGGAGCAGGCAGGTCCAGCCGGACTAAGACCCGGAGAGGGGAGAGGTGTTCCTCCGAGAGCCAGAGTTGTGGAGGGAACTACTGTGAAGCTGGGACGCCCAGGGGAACCCCTGGCCGGGCAGCCTCACTCTCCAGGCTCCCCCAGAAGCCAGTGGGCAGAGGAGCCCCAGGTGATGCAGGACAGAGCAAGGAGGAGGACCGAGGACGGGACGGCTGGCAGGGACCCCCCTTCCATCTGGTATCGGGCGCACCTGCTGTGAGCCGCCCCCCTCTCCCGGGTGGGAAGGATCGGGGATGGAGCAGGCGTTCGCGCCTCGTACACGCACGTCTCCACCTGCAGCTGGCCCACCCGCCACGCCTGAAATCTGGGGCCCTCCTGATCCTCGCCCACGGCTCCTGCTTTCCCTGTGTGGCCAGAGGCCTCTGGAAGTGAGGAGGGCCAGGAGCGGGCAGCAGGGATGTGGAGAGGTGGGGCAGGTAGTGAGGGTTAGGAAGGTGGTGTAGGATGGACCAGGGAGGCAGCGAGGCGGCTGCTCGGTCCCCTGGACAGGGATGAGGGGCCCGGCCCAGGGTGAGGGAGGTGGAGATATCGATGGAGGAGGAGAAGACTCAGGAACATTCTCAAGCGGCTTCTGAAGGCAGGCAACGTGCTGGATGTGGGGCGTGAGCGACGGGCCACTGGGCTGGGGTAACACTGGGCAAAGAAACCCTGCAAAGCGAATGACTTAGGAGAGGAGTGGAAACAAAGTCTCTCCTTGGACTCCTCCAACTGCCTCCTGGGGACATGTGGGTGAACGGGCAGCCGGGTGCATGGTTCTAGGCTGCTGAACTCAGAGAGGCTTCCCAAAACCAGCAGCATCTGGGTTTCCCAGAGGTCCTGGAAAGCAGAGTCTCGGGCCCCACCCAGACCTTGGAAATCGTAACTCGCATTTTCCCAAGACCCCCAGGTGACGAAGAGGCCCATCGGTCCTAGAAGTTCTGGACGAGAGCTGCCCTGATGCAGAGACTGGCAGCCTGGGTTTCCCCCAGGGAGTGATTTTGTCCCTGGTGGACAGTTTTGGTTGCTAGTCTGGGGGCGGGGGGACTGGGTACTATTGGCATCTAGCAGGCCGAGGCCAGGGGCAACGCAGGACATTCTCGGATGCACAGAACGGCCTCGTGACAAAGGAGGGTCTGGCCCCCAACGTCAACGGTGCCGAGGGTGAGCAGCTCGGGACGTTCAGAGGAGTCCTGACCTCGGCCCAGGTCTTGTCCCCTTCCCGTCCCCGCCGAAAGGCTCCCTCGAAGCCGCACAGAAAGGCCAGATGTCAATGAGTCACTTACAGTTTATTTTTGCCTGAAAGTATTTCACATCTCTGAACACAGCTAACGTGACAGTAGTATTAACCATCAGGAAAAGCAACAGTGCGAAGGGAAAAGATGGCATGTCTCGGCTCTTTTTTTTTCTTTTTTAGAGTTTTTTTTTGTTGTTGTTTTTTTGTTTTTTTTGTTTTTTTGTTTTTTTGTTTTTGCTTCTGCTTCTTCCTGCACCAGAGTGCTATAAAGTTTGGGACCGGAGGGGAGAGAATAAAACCAAACAACAGAAAACAACAACAACAGAAGAAAACAAAACACGAAACAGAACACACTCACACGCACACACAAAATAAAACCTGGCACGTAAAATGAATTAAGACTGAAACCCAATTTCTTTTTTTTTTCCTTTTTTAAAAAAATGAGGGCATAGTCGGGGGGGGTAATAAAGTCTACCTAGCAAAGTATAAAACGACAAAAGCATGGTTTCCATTGAATAAGATTAAATATATATAAAACAATTACATTGACTGAGGGGTCAGGGCTGGGGGTGCCGGAGGGGGACGGTATTTGTGCTAAACCAACAGAAGAGGGGGCTTGGGGGGAGAGGGGACCCCAAGTAAACCATAAAAGGGCTGTTCTGTACAGGGAGGGTTTGTTAAGAAAAAGCCGACTGTTTACAAAAGAAACGGAGGTTGGTTTGTCTTCGGGGCAGGTGTGGGGACAGAAAGGGTGTCTGTGCTGTAGCGGTCACATTCATAGGGGTGGGGTGGGCAGTCAGGCTGGTGGAGGCGACGTCTCTCTCTTCTCCCAAGAGACCATGCAGAGAAGCAGGCATGCGTGAGGAGACCACGTGAAGCACAGGGTGGCGGGGAGGCCACAGGCCGCAGTCTCAGTGGGGACAGGGATGGCAGAGGCCACCGGAGATGGGAGCTCTCCGGGGGACGGGGCCGGGGCAGCTCTTCCAGGGGATGGACCAGGGAGGACAGGTTAGCACCCCCCAAACGGCGTAAGAGGGGGCTGAGAGAAAGCCGGGGCCTGGCAGGAACAGGACTACAACGTGGGGACCCCACTTCTGCCCCCCAGCCTGACCCTCACCCGGGGGCAAGTTGGAGACATCTGGGAATTGGAAACGCACAGTGGGGGCGGGCGGACAGACGGCCGAGCATTAGCATACAGAATCCATTACGAAAAAGCAATTAATTTTCCAAGGAAGTTTTTTTTTTTTTGTCTGTTTCCTTTAAAAAAATAACAATAATACTACCACTACCCCAACAGCTGACTGGTTTATACAGTACTACGGGCCAGGGGAGGGCGGGGTGGGAGGGCAGGAGGGAGGGAGGGAGGGTCAAAGACTTCATAAATAAGAGGCAGGTCCCAGACCCGCAATTTGTCAACATTTCTTAAATAGGCGCATTATTTAAATCTTATGTACAACAAGAATCACTTTGCATAGCAATGGCGAGGACACAGGACGGTGCAATGACATGTCTGGGTTTT
Organism: Felis catus; assembly: GCF_018350175.1. NCBI lineage: Eukaryota > Metazoa > Chordata > Mammalia > Carnivora > Felidae > Felis > Felis catus. The sequence goes on along the minus strand of NC_058382.1, from coordinate 55,117,313 downwards.
CTTGTCCCAATGGTGGGGGGCGGGGGCGAGTTCTCGGTGGAGCCTGTGAGGAAGAAAGCACCCTTCCTCGGCCCTCGAGGCCCATCAGGGTCGTGTGATGGTGGCATCGGAGTTGACTTTTCCCACACGGCATTGAACACAAAGGCAAAGAAAATCCACAAAGGGTCCCCCCTCCCCAAGGCCCCCACCCCTCCCCCACCCTCTCCCCCGACCCGCTGATGCTCCTCTGGTTGCTACAAAGTCCTTTTTGGATCAGGTCAAGGTTTCCAATTATGAAGCTAAAAGAATTAGGCGGGGCTGGGCGTGCTTACGGCCCCCCTCCCCACCCCCTCCCCCCTCCGCCCTCTGCCCCCAGAAAGACTCCCCCATCTATCTCACAGCCGGGACGCTGGGGGCGGGACCCCAGGACCGGCGCTCTACGGCTATTAGTCAAAAGTCGTGTGTTGCAGCTGCAAACTCCTTCCTGCCGAGCCGGGAGCTTCACCAGGCTTCCGTGTAGCGGACGTCCACTTCCTTCAAGTTGGGAAGCTTGGCCTGCGGGGCAGCAAGGAGGACAGTCCTTTCCCGAACCTGGCCCGGCGGTGCCTGGCTCTCCCGCAGCCACTGTGCCCTCCCCACCTTGCCGTCGGGGCTCCCTGGGGCTCAGAGCTGGGTAACCTCGGGGAGCACAGGGCAGCAGCCCCGGGATCGGGGGTCGCAGGTGGGCGGACAGCTGCAGGGGATTCCGTGCCCCCTGCCTCTGCGAGGCCGTGGATGCCTGGCTCTGAAGGCGGAAAGCTCCGGTGGGAGCCCCAGCTCTGCCACTTGCTGGCTGCACGACCCCGGGGGCAGAGCCCCCGGCCTCCTCCTCTGTGGAGCCAGCGTGATCCGGCCACGGCTCACAGGACGGTGCTAAGGGTGGAACCGCCTGACGCACAGCTCGCCCTGAACAACACAAGGCCGTGTGCCCTACAGGCGGGAACCACCAGCACCGTCACCACCGCCTACAGGCCATCGTTACGGGAAATCGGGCAGGCAAATGCGGCGGCATCGCCATAAATGCAGGCACCTGGGGGGCAGCGAGTCTTCCCCTGCAGGACGCCCCCGCGTCGGAACCGTCTAGACTGCAAGCTTCCACCTGCTGTTGTTCACACCTGCTTCCCGCTCTCCATCCCTGCCACCCAGACACATCGCCTCTCTTCCTTCTTTTATAAACAGCTGGCCTTCCCTCCACAAGCCTTCACTGCACCGACAGGGCTAATGGCTCTCCTCCCTTTGCTCCCTCTTCCAGACTCTCCGTGGGGGCACCGGCCAGTGTCACCTTCTACCGTGCGTGCGCACGGCTCCTCCGCGCTTCTCCCCTGCGCTCTGGCTCGTGGGCCCCCAGCCCCGCTGCTCAGGCAGAGGCTACAGACTGGGGGCTGCCTTCCCCTGTGCAGCACTGTAAAACCTTCTTGAAGCCGACCTCTCCGATCAGGAGATGGCAAACTGGCACGGAGGTTTCCAGGTTCTCCTGAGAGACGGGGCCATGAGCTGGAGGGCCCTGCCTGCCTGATGTGGAGTGCAGGCCGCCTGCCCCCAGGCAGGCAGACAGCCTCCGGGCCATCCGATGCCCGCAGCACAGAGGTTGGGCCTCACTGGCCAGTATGCTCAAGTTGGCACCATGGGTCTCTCGGATGCACGAAAGCGGCTTTTCTCCACAAGGGGCTGACCACACCCCTTTGCTGCTTGGCTAGGGCACCCGGATCTGTGCTCCTTCGCCTTCAGGGGGCACAGTAATCCTCAACGGTGCAGAAACACCCACTTGGGCCCGGCAGGTCGGGGAGGCCCTGGAGGGTGCACTCAGGCTGGTTCTGCGCCGGCCGCACCCCTGCCCCGCTTCACATGCTCCTCAGGACCCTCTGACGGCTCTCCTGGCCTGCTCGGCAGATTCCCTTCTCAAGACCTCCTTTTGTGAAGGCTCTTCTGCCCTAGTGAGCAGGGCTGGCTGTCCCCTGTCCCCTCCCTGCTGGTCCCCGAGCCCTGTCCTGGCCTGGTTACTGCATGTATCTGTCTGCCAGGACGGAGCTTCCTCCTGGGCAGTGGTGAACCACATGCACCTTGGTCCTGTCCCTGTCCCCAGCCTGGGCTTGGCACATAGTAGGTGCTCTAAAGCTGGCCGCAGGTCTGGCTGAGCTGGAGGGCTGAGGGTGGGGCGGGGAAGGGGTGGTCCCAGCTTCTGGGGATTCCTTCCAAGTGGCTTCCAGCGTGTGAAGGTGCCGGCGTCTCATGGTGGGTCTGGCTGCCTGGCCCAGGCCTTCCGTCCTCAGCGCTGGCTTATCTGCAGCCCCACTCACTCCTTCCGGGGCAGTTGGTACTGGACCCAGAGTGATAGGGGCAGCAGACTTCTGAAGGCCAAGCTCCACCAGTCCCCCAGGAAACGTGCCCACCTTTCCCTACTCAGATCCTCTTTCTTGCCCCAACTTTATACTGCCAACCTAGCCCAGGCTACAGGACCAGGAGCTTAACCCACGACTGCATCAGCCCTGTCGATGTTCTCCCTGTTTCTACTCTTGCTTGGACCACCCCCGGCTCCAGCGAAAAAATCAGTTTTCCTGGTAACAGCCACAACAAGCCTTTACAAGCATAACTCACAACATTGCTTAGAGTCTCTGAAAGCTTTCTACTGAACTTGGATGGAATCCAGAACCCTTCTGTGACCTCTGAGGGCTTATTCAGTCTGGCCCAAGTCTGTTCTCTCTTACTTCTAGTCACATTTGCTACAAAGTCAGTTCATACCAACCCCTTCTGCCTCAGGACCTTTGCCCTTGCTTTTCTTGTCATCCTTTGCATCCATTGCTTCTTATCTTATAGGTCTCAGCTTATGTGACTTCAAAGGGACCATCCCTGATGATCACATGCCAAACAGGCCCTCCCTGTTTCTAAGCTACCAATTCCCTGCTGGCTTCCTCCCTACCACTCCTTTCCACCTGCCATTATTTTATTTACTGACTTATCTGCCGCTGTACTAGCCTTTCTTGCTGGAGAATAAGCTCCACGAGGGCAAAGCACTGGTGTCTAGATGCTGACGGATGGAAGGAAAGAAGGAGGGAAGGGGGGAAGGGAGGGAGGAAGGGAAGAATTACCTTCAGATCTTCATAGGTGTCAGCTGAGAGCTTGGTGCTGTTCATGTTTAAGCTGCAAAGACTCTTCATGGCTGTGCAAGGACAGACAGACACAGGCATTAGGTCAGTGAGGACCCCACAAAGGCAGCTGCAGGTAGGGGACAGTCAGGCTGGGGGGCTGACTATTGTAGCCAAGGCCCCTGTCGAGGAGATGGGGCGGGAGGGTTTCAGGGGCACTGCTAGGGCACCACCAGGACAGAAAGTCTGTTTCAGGCAGGAGCTGGTCTGAATTGGGCTTACGTTCTCTCCCTGCTCGCTGAGCCTCCCTTCCTTCTGGTCTGTCAGGTCCCTGCACTGCTGTCCCCTGAAGTTCCCCAGGTGTGCCTGCCACATCCCAGGTCAGCCCCAGTGGGCCAGGCTGGGCCCTTCCCCCAGGGGAGCTCTGGGAGCTCTCCCAGTAGGGCTGACCCAGGACCCCCCTTCTTGAAAGCACGCCTCGAACTTTGGTTTGGTCAGGAGCCACCCATCAGAGGTGCGGTGTTCCATCCCGTTCCTGGGGGCACCGAGCCAGGGGCTGTGTGACTCCAATGACAGTGTCCAAAGAGCACATTTGCAGAAAAGTGTCCCCAAACTTCATCCTCTCTGCCCTCCATCACCCCTGTCTCCTGTCCCCACCCCTCCCAAGCCATCTGGAATTTGCCAGCAACCTTGTAGGAGCCATGGCCCCTGCCCAGCGTATCAACCCCCTCAGCCAATTCCTACGTATGTCCTGTACACCCAGATCCGGTCACTTCCCCGGGGAAGCCCTCCATGATTCCTCCCAGCTGAGGCATGGGGCCTGTCATCTAAACCAGTGGGTGGGACATGGGCAGTGCAGCTTCCCAGGCTCAGCACCCAAGACTTTGCTCTGGTAGATTAGGGTTGGGGGGCAGGAATCGGCACTTCTGGGTTCCTTGGGTGTTTTGTGGCTCCTTCTATTAGAGCGATGCTTCTCAAAGTTCAACCACACGTGGGAATCACCTGGGCATTTTGTTAAACCGCAGTTTCTGAGGCAGCAGGTCTGGGGCAGGACCTGAGAATCTGCCACATCTAACCCCGGCTGACGGATGCTACTGGGCAGGAGAGCGGGGCAAGCCTGTCCTAGGGCACTCTTCCCGAGCCTGATTCCTCAGACAAGGATCTGGAGGATAAGGGCACTCATGGTTTCGTTTTCTTCTAGAATATAAGTTCCATGAGGGCAGGGATATGTCCCCTATTGTGCTCCCAGCACCTAAAATGGTGCCTGGCACACAGCAGGTGCTCAATGAGCACTTGTTGAATGAATGGATGCACGCACGCGTGAATGGGTGGATGGGTGAGTGGATGAATGGATGCACGTGTGCACGCGTGCACGAAGCAGGCCCTGCCCACCCTGGCCACCCCCGCAGGACTCACAGCTGAGGGCCAGCAGGCCGGCGTCGGTCACAGGCGTCTCACACAGGTTCAGCACCTGGAGCATGGTGAGGTGTTCCGACAGGAGCCGCAGGCCGGCGTCTCCAAACTGTGGAGCACAGAACCTCTCAGCCCTGGGGATCGACCCGCGTCCCCACGGCACTCAGGGAAATGACTCTGAGGCTGGAGGCAGCGGTGGAGGAAGGTGATGCGGACAGAGCCACCGCCTTTCAAGCCGGGGGATCTGGGCTGCCCTCGCTTCTCTCCAAAGACTCAAATGCTTCCCCTGACCGGGGTTCGAGTCCAGCTTCTGCTGGTGGGATGCGGGCCAGCCAAGGGCCCTTCCCAGGAGTCGGTCTTGCTGTCTGTCAAGGAGGGCTCTGAACTCAGGGGCTCCGGCTACCAGTGAGGGCCAAGGCCGCCTTTCCTTGGGCAGGACAGTAGGATGGGGCAGGACGGAAGGCAGACTGCCGGGAACACCTGGTTCCTCTTCTATAAAAGGAGGGCTCTGGCGGGGCCTCCATGTCACAGGTGGGGAGTGGAGACCATGTGTGCTGATCCACGCAAGGTGCTTCGCAGCGCAAACGACACCAAGCGTGGGCGGCAAGCATCGGTGTGCTGTGGTTGTTACCACAACAGGAAGACTCTCGAGCTGCCCGTGTGCTACCCAGGCGGGTGCGGGAGACCAGCGTCACGTCTCGGCCCCGCCTCTCAGGGCTTCTAAGGCTTTGCTGGGCCCGCCCCTGCCCTGGGCCTCAGCAGCTCCAACTGTGAAACGGGCCACTGGCCTTCAAGAGGTCCTAAGTGTCCTCTGGCCTATGGAGGGGGTGCTGAGCTGGGCAGGGGCATGGTAATCAGGAGACTGGGCCCCGGGCTCCAGGCAGGAAGGCCAGTCCCAGAGGAGGGCGCAGAGCAGGGGCGCACAGGGGCACGGAGGAGGGGGCAGGATGCGGGGGCGGGCGGGGGCAGAGCAGGGTGCAGGCAGACAGTGTGCACCTGAGTGGACCACAGGTTCAGCTGCTTGAGAGAAGGCAGTTTGATGAGGTGCTCAGCGCAGGCGCTGGTCACGTTGGTGAAGGCCAGACTGAGGTTCTCCAGGTTTCCGAAAGAGCCGGAGCTCAGCAGACGAGCCAAGTCGGCATCCTGCAAACAGACAGGCGGTGGGCTCTCGGGGAAGGCCCGGGGCTGCCAGGCGCTCCGGACACCCCTCCGCACCCCTGTCCCCACCTCCCTTCCCTTGCCCCATAGACAGTTGCAGCAGGGGTGACGGTGCGGCTTGGGGGGGGGGGTGGGACCGAGGGGGGTGCTGGGAGCGGCTGCCCCCCCCCGTCCCCGTGGGTGGGGGAGAAAGCCTCCAGTGCCGTGACTCACACCCTGAGTCACCGACTGGGGTGCTCCGAGGCACGTCCCTCCCACAGGCGTGTGTGCGTGCACACGGACGTGTGTACCTGGCCAGCTCCCCTTCCCAGGCAGCAGCTTGGGCCCTTTGCCCGCCTGAGAACACTGAGGTCCCCCCACCTCTAAGGCCTTTGGAGGGCAAGACACGCGTGAGCACTAGACCACCAGGCGGCTGCGGGGAATGTCCGCTCTCTCTTTCATCTTAGTGATCGAATCCTTGGATTCTAGCTGCCACACGGCCACACCGAATTAAGGCTAATCTCCCAGTTAGATGTGGCCGTGTGCCGAGTCTGGACAATGGTATACAGGGAGATGTGTCCAGGAGAACTTTCGGAAAGCCCTTAAAGGGAAGGGGCATGTTCTTCTCTGCTTTTCCTCCTTCTGCTGGCGTGAATGGAGACCTGATGGCCAGGGCTTGAGCAGCCTTTTTGGACCACGAGGTGGAAACCTCATGCCAAGGACGGCGGCACAGGATAGGAGGAACTAAGATCTAAGGAGGCACAGGATACGAGGAACTAAGAACTAAGATCCCCGAAGCCCCCCTTGTCAGTGGGGCTGGAGAGAGGCGCCAACCTCACAGTGTTGTGGTGGTGATAAAATGAATAGCCCAGTACCCGGTACGTAAATGCTCAATGTATATTAGCTATTAGTACTATTATTAACTGGTAACATATTAACATTAATACCAGCGACAATCTACCGTGTGTGGTTTCCCGGAACCTGGTTCCCTCCTGGAAAAGCTGGCCTGACAAGTGCCACAGGGTCCTTGGTCAGCTCCACCGGCTAAAGTTCCTCATCAGGGAGGTCTAATCTAACTGCCTTCTTCCCTCTACCCAGCCCCACAGGAGAATAAAACCAACTCACCGTGGACTTGGAGGGCAGTGTTAGCCTGGTGGGCCCGCCTTTCCTTTGCTGCAACAGAAACCGGACTGATGACGACCCGTTCTTTCCCCTGGGCCGCCAGCCTGCACACTCCCCTCCCCGTTGACATCACGCACAGCGCCATTTTATTTCTCGGCGGCAGAAGGCCACGTGGTGGTCTCGGTCTCGGGGGCAGACCCCGAGACAAGGTGCGAACACAGCCGGTTTATCAGAGAGGGAATCCCCAGAAACGCCAGCAGGGGAGTGGGCGAGTGAGGCGGCGAAGGCCCCCCAGGAAGGGAGCGTTACGGTACCGCTACCGCTGGGGGTCCTCTGGGAAATGGTGGAGAAGTCATGTCTCAGAGGTGTCCCACCTGTGCGGAGAGGGAGCTGGAGTATTTATACACCGTCTCCTATTGGCCGCTGGGTGAGAGCTACTCCCAGAGACCAGGGAGGTGTGGGCTCACCACCCCTCTGAAGCCCAGCCCTGGTGCACTTAAAGAAGGGCCTGTGGGATATGAGGAGGGAGGCAGTGGCTGCCGCGCAGGGCTCTGGGGTGAGGCAGGATGCGACTCCTGGCCAGGCCCCGTAGGAGCTCCGGGACTTTGGGGCACCGACCTGACACGTCTGTGATCACCTGGAAAGTGGCAGGTGGTAGCCCCGACCTCTCCAGGTCTGGAGGAGGCCTCGCGGAGACAGAGGCCCGCGCAGGTGCGGGCGGGGGACCCGGGCTCCATCCCCCTGCACCCCAGCTGTGCTCTGGCGGGCCCGGCACGTGCGCCCCAGAGCCGGGCCGGGGACTCACCAGCTCCTTCAGCTCTCGCTGCCGGTCGCACAGCTGCTCGTACATGCGCTTGCCCACGCCCGTGCTCTCCAGGGTTGAGATGATCTGCAGCTGGGTGTCGTTGTTGTCGATGATGTTGTACTCCAGCATGAGGCACAAGATCTGCCCGAGAGCAGCGGAGGTGCGTTACAGCAGGGCGGGTCCTTGAAGGCACGGAGGGCTGGACCTCAGCCCGTGCCAGTAGCCCCGCGCGCCACAGGGAGGGGTCTCGGGTAAGCTCCGCGTGCTCCACGTGCCCCGAGATCTCATCCTGCAAACGAGCAACCACGCTCCCCCCTCGCTGTCCTTCTGGCTGGGTGACCCGGGCAAATCACGTATCGCAGCTTCCCGTCTGTACAACGGGAACATTCGTGCACAGCCGGCTGAGCACGGGGCAGGCTCTCGGCAAATGCGGGAAGAAATGATGCATGCTAGGACCTCAAGGGTTGGGAGAGAGCCCAAAGGACAGGGCACCTCTTTCCATCCCTAGTTATCCCCCTGTGCCTGGCACGTGGTTGGTGCGCAAGACAGGCTCAGAATGAAACTGGAGCCCCGGAGGACACCTGCAACACACTGCCTCCCAGAGCCTTGGGGAGCCGACGCGATCTCCGTTCTCCGGCCCTCTCGCCCAGGATTAGCATGCGGGCAGCCCTTTCCGGCGACTTCTCACTTGCCAAGCAAGGCCTGCCCAGCCCAGGCCCTCACAGCACGGCTCACCTGCCTCCTGGCTCCCTGCTCACCCCCGTCCTGCAAGTTCCCTGCGCAAGCATCTCAGTGAACCTCCAAGATGCCCACCGGGGCCTTTGGGCACTTAGGCTCTTTGGGCCCATCCACCAAAATCGCCAACCCCTTGACTCAGCCATCCTGACCTCCTCTGTTCTTCCTCACCCTGCTGTGGGGCCTCTTGTTGACCCCTTGGCCCCCAAATCTCACTGGCAGGGACGCTCTGGGGCTCAAGTTCTCTGATGCTCTGCCCACCGAGAGGTGTTCTAATCCCCGTCACCGTGACTACCGGCCAGCACTTCTCGTGGGTAGGACGTGGCAAAGTGCTGCCGCCTGACTCTGGGGCTGCACCGGGAAGAGCAACATGGCTTCTGCCATCCTGTCTGTGGACAGCGGCTCTGGGGGCCCCAGGCTTCTGGGGACTTTAGGATGAGGCAGGGGGGACCTGGGCCAGGCGTGTGTTCCCCGGGGAACAGGAATACTTCTGCCCAGGCTGCTTCATAGACAGAGGCCTGGAGTCCCAGCTGGCCCTGTCTCCTCATGAGACACCCAGGGTGAGAACCTGTCAGCTGAGCCCAGTCACCCCCAGATCCGTGAGCCAAATAAATGAGTACCATTGTTTTGAGCCCCCCCACCAGGGTGGCCTGCTCCACAGCAATAGACAAATGGGCAGAAACCTCCCCTGATCATAAGTGAAAGGGACCAACTGTGACAGGTGGCGGGGGGGCCTCTCGCTCCCGCTCGACTCGGGAGAGGCCGGGCCACACCTACCTCCTCCACCGCTGTGCTCCCAGCTGCCCTAACAGCTCTGGGCTCCTGTAAGGTGCCCAGTGAACAGAGACGAAGGACCGGGCAAGACAGCAGCCTTGCCAGGGACCCGGGCCAGCTCCTTACCTCCACCATGGTCTGGTTCCCCCTCAGCGCCAGGAGCATGCAGGGTCCCAGCTTGTTTTCCGCCAGGGAGAGCAGGAATTTTTTGGTCTTGTAACAGGAGCCCATGAGGATGTGCACCTATGACGGGAGACAGCCCACGTGAAGGGCAGTGACCACAGTGGGGCTGTGGCCCGAGATGCCTGCCGGTGGCATGCCGGGAGGATTCCCCACACCCTCTCTGGACACCAGATCTGAAAAGACCATCAGACCCCCCTCTTCCCACCGACAGGTGCTCCGCTGTGGATGAACCACGGGGATGTGGTGCTCAGTAAGCCGATCACAAGGGACAGATCCTGTAGGATTCCGCACACGGAAGGGGCCTGGGGTGTCAGATTCGGGAAGTGGAGTGGTTGCCAGGGCAGGGGTGGGACGGGGAGTAAGTGTTCAGGGGGTACGGTGCCACCACACGTGGGACAGAGACCTGTAGGGAGCCCTGCCTCCCCTTCCCAAGCGCCCTATGAGCTCCACAGGTGCTCAGTGATCACCTGCCCCAGAAACCCAGGAACTGGCAAATTCCGCTCCACCTGGGCTACACGCGGGGCAGACACTAAGGCGACGGTGTTTCTTTCCGGTGTCTCTGGACGTGGGTCCCGAGGGCCGGGGCCCCAAATGCCTAGTGTGCTCTCCCCCTTTGTGCCACGGCAAATGCCCTTCCACGGTTGGAAACGGCAGCCTCATTAAGGGGACCGCTCCTGCCCCCTGTGTCTCCATGGAAACGCCGCGTTGCTCTCTCAGGGGCTGTCTGCCTCCTTTTCCGCGTGTATCTTTTCCGCTCCATCGTTAACTCCGGCACAGACGCAATCTCTCAGGTGGGGAAGCTGCCAGCCCCCCGGGTTCTTCCGCACACCGAGTCCCCGCCACACAGGGTGGGGGACCGCCGGCTGTTGCCATGGTGAAGCTGTGACATCAGGGGAGCCCTCGTGAGTGGGGAGGTGGGGTGCACTTCCAGGATGCACAGGGCACTCAAGAGGGACTTGTCAGGCAGTGGGTGAGGAGTGGAGAGCCAGTGCGTAAGGAAAACGATCTAAAAATAAGTCCCTTTCAAGAAAGCTTCCAGAGGCAGCGCCGGATCTGTCGTCACTGCGGAGTGCTTTGCGAGCTGGCCCTGTTGGACCGGCGGCCCAGCAGAGAGAAGACCAACCACAGCTGTCACTTCTGGGCGGGCCGTGCGCTAGGCCCTGGCTGGGCGCCCTGCCTCCGTCACTGCAGGCGATCGCCTGGTGATCCGAGAGGCCGGCGCTCCACTCCCTGTTTTACAGACGAGGGGGCGAAGCGAGGGCGCAGCAGAGAGGCCCCCTGAGTCCTGTTTTCTCGCCGCTGGGAACACGCTTGGTCACAGAACCCAGCTGGTGTTGCGAGCAGGAGGGACAGCTGAGGTCACTGGCCACCTGGAGGACAGTCTGTGCCCCCCGTCAGGAGACGGTCACGCTGCCCCTGGAAGGGCAGGCTCTGGACAGCGTGGGCCCCATCAAGGGAGGGACCTGGAGGCTGAAAGCCTGTGTGACCTCAGGTAAGCCACGGCACCTGTCCGGAGCTGCCTCAGCACAGGCGTGTTTATGGGATGAAGTTGAAGACCTAGAAGAAACAGGGCACGTGAGGTGCCCAACAGAGTGTCCGGCACGAAGAAAGTACTGGAAATCGCGGCGGGTGCCCAGTTGTGGGTCTGGTGACGTCAGACCTCTCGTCTCCCGGAGGAGATGGTCATCCTGACCTTGATTTCTCATCGCAAAGGTCGGGTGAGCTGGTGGGTCTGCAGTGCCTTCTGGAATCTCTGAGCACTCTGAGCCCTCAGCAGCTCGACCTGATCTCAGCAGCTCGATCTGAACGTTGCCACTACGGTGAGCTGCGTGAGCTCGGGCAGTGAGCGCCGCGGGCTTCTGCTGCCTGCCTGGAAAGTGGGGTAACACTACGTGTCACCTCCCGACGGAGCCGAGTGAGATGGGGCGAGAACAGGACTTTCGTGCCCTCGGTTTGGTGCCTGCTCGGGTGAGAGGCAGAAAGCGACACTCCTGGTCACCGTCTTCATCACCATCTTTCTCTTTGGCTCCGATGCCATCCAGAAATTCCCAGGCTGGCCACTGCCGGACCAGGACAGTGCTGGCGCTCATCAGGCGGGGCAAACCCGGTCCCCGCCCGCAGTGCCCACTGACGGTCCCGTCCCACGTACCATGCTGGCGAACAGCTCCCCGTCATCATCACAGGCCACGCCTCCGGGGCTGTACAGCTGAAACCAGCCGTCTTTGCCGGCCCGCACGCTCAGCAGGCATGAGTGTACCTGCAGCAGAGAAGGGGCACAGCAGTCAGTCCCATCACACAGACGAGACCAGCTCCCACAAGTCCGGCACTTAAGAAATCCGTTTAACATCTACTCCGGCGACTCCGACCTCCTACTGAATTCCACAGAAGGCCTGTTGGGAAAAACCGTGGCATCTGTAAACTGGGGAACACTAGCCGTTCCCCATCAGCTCCGCGGGACGAAGGGCCAGGCCTGGCTTGGTTAGCTGCTCTGAATAGAAGCAAGTCTGTGGACAGATCAGGGGGAGACAGGCTCACAACCACTGCTTCAACTCAGTCCCCTTTTCTACGTCTTTTTCCGGGCACAGCACAGGGGGCAGCTCTTTTTCCTCTCTTCTCTCTCTGCACCTCTAAGTCCTGACTCCTGCTTTCCGCCCTCAGCTCTCTGACCCTCCTCTGTCCAGCTGTCTCAGGACATCTGCCCCCTCCACCACGGGGGGTCTGCCTGCTGCCCTGGCTGCGTGTCCTCTGAGCCACCTTCTGAGTCTTTGCCTCTCTCTTGAAGGCGCTCTGTCCAGGGTGGGGCGGTTTCATGCACATGCACCGCTCTCTCTGGGTCTCAACTGCTTTCCCAGAGTTCCGCATGTGGGTGGGTGGGTGGGCGTGTGCAAACACGTATGTGTGTTTGGGAGAAATTCCATCCACATCCACCCTACTATAGCTGCACAAAGAGAGAGAAAGAGAGAGAGAGGGAGAGGGAGGGAAACCAAGGCCTTTGTTTCTTACCTCCTCTCTGTCCTCAGAAGAAACCTGATAGAAGTGGCCAATCAGGAGTGAAGGAAGGACAATTTGCTGCCAAAAGCCACTTACTTACAGATATTCAATTGATCACAACCCACACACAAGTGAACAGAAAACAGAGGCGGGGGGGGGGGGTTTGACTTCTTTCCCTCTGAGTCGGAAAAATATCAAATGTTAATTTGTCTACTTCAAAAAATAGCGAATCAAGAGTATGCAACTCTATTCCGCAAATGTATCAAACGATTTAGAAGTCCGGCTTCTTTAGGAGGCAGAAGGTGGGAGGGGAGAGAGGGGACGAGAAACAGAATCAAAGGAAGAGGTTCAGAGGAGCCCGGAGCAGGGCCTGGCGAGGAGGGGGGGGGGCGGTGCCGGGCCTCTGCACCCCACCCCTCCGCAAGACCGGCCTGGCCCCTCGCTCACCAGTCCCCCGGGCCTCGCGTATGGTGCGGGGCTCGGAAAGTCTCCTCCCAGCACTTGGTTCTGCTTCTCCGCTCTGGGAAGCAGCTGGGACCACTTTTATTCTTCAACTTCAAAGTTGGTGTTTGAAAGAAAGGCTCACTTTCCAGGGGAATTCTGGGAATCTGTCTTCACATGCAGCGAAGAATGGCTTAGCGCAGCCCAGACCTGCCTAGCTAGCATTTCCGCTTTTCCCATTGCGGCCAGGGAATGCAGGGGCTTGGAATCAGGGCTTAGAATCAAGGTGTTCTAGAACTATGTGTCACCGTGGGGCCGGAAGAGCATATATTCTGGCTCTGTTAAGAAGGAATCCCTTCGTCCTCTGCCCATCCTTAACCCTCCGCTCTGCTGGGGGTCTGTCCCCACCTAGAAGCCAGATCCCCTCGTCACACCCCAGGATCCATGCAGCTGGAGAAGGGGGCTGTGAGCTCCTCGGGGCAGGGCCAGTGGGAGTCCCCCTCATGTCTGCAGCCCCGCCTGGCCCCACCTACCGAACAGGCTCTGGAGGCAGACTCCCTGGGTTTGAACCCTGCCTTGGCCAGGTACCAGCTGCGTGGCCAAGGCCAAGGAGATGTCACTCAGCTCCAAAAGGAGGGTAATTCTGGTGTTAAATGGGGTTGACGGCAGACCCCACTCGTGGTTGTGGCAAGGACTCCAGGAGAAAACGCAGGTGTCCGACACAGGGTGAGCGCCTGACCAAGGCCAGGTGTCTCTGATGTCCCTGATGCAGTGGATGGAGGAACCCAGGCCACCCGAGTCCTTGCTCACGAAGCCTCAGGGGGAAAGCTGACCTCTCCCTGAAGCCCAGATACGGGGGGCGGGGGGGGGGGGGCAGAGCGGCCCTTCAGAGGCCCTCAGCCACCATGCCCAGGAAATGAACCCCGGCTCAGAGCCCGGCTCAGATGTCTTCCCAGCTCAGATGTCTTTGCTGGCCTGCGGATGTCAGAATGGCAGGGCTCAAGAGGGACCAGCACTACCCTGGAGCTGGCTGGGAGCCCCTGTGCCAGCCCGCCCCTAACAAGGCCTGTGCTCCAAGAAGAAACCGCCAGCTGGTGGCAAACCACCTCTGGTTAGCCTGAGTTTACAGTAAAAGGCTGACATCATGGGCCAGGCACCCCCACCCCCCAATCACAGCGGTGGTGGGGGGGGTTGGGGGGGGGGAGTGGCGGTTGTGTTCATGCTCCAGGCCAAGGAGCCTTTGTACAGTGTTCTGAGTGCCTGTGGGAGACAGAGAGGCCCCGACAGAGTCACAGAAGGCTCAGGGTGGCCCACAGGCATCACGCCGTAGCCCCTGACAAGGTGCCTTCGAGAGGCAGAGTGGGAGGCTCACCTCTTGTCGCGGGTCTTCGGCAAACCTCTGAATCACGTACTTCAGCTCCCTGAAAGAGACAGGGTGGGGGCGGAGTCATTGCCAGGGTCCTGGCTTGTGTGGACGGTGATGGGGGCTGAGGGGAGGGCTGGGGCGGGGGAGCTGGCGGGGTCAGGAAATCCCTTGGGCAGGCCTGGCTATGCACGTGACCGAGAACGGGCTGAAAAGAGGGCTGGCCGCTGAGCACGGCCGCGGCAGAGGACATTCGCACCGGAAGGAGGTGATGAGGGAGGTGGCCAAATACTCACTTGGTGAACTTCTCGTGTGCGAGGGCTCTGTAACAAAAACAAAGGGAAACTGCAGTTAGCGGGGGGCTTTCGAAACCCTCAGTGATCCAAAGATCTTCCTCTGGGGACGGTGCGGCTTTATGTCTGATCCGAAGAAGGAGGAGGTTGAGAGTGAGACAGGGACATTCTGTCCCTCTTGGAAACTGCGAAGCAAAGGCCTCCTTGGATGAGGCCAGGATCCTGGCGACGGGAGCATTACTGAGCCCCCCACGGCCCGGGTCCCACACCTGTGGGTGCTGAGCAGGTGTCTGTGAGCACGTGCACGCGGGCACCGGAGACCCAGGTGTGTGCACTAATTGTTCCACCATTAAGGTGCGGCTGTGCTAATTATCGCCGTGCATCAGAGGGGCATCTGGGGACCGTTTTCCAAGCGAATTGCATCATGGGCCCACTGTCACATGTGTCCCCGGGGCTATGGGGACAGCGAGCGCAGCCAGTGACGCCACTGCTCTTTGGAGACAGCCGTGGCTCTCAGGAGTCGGATTTCTCCGGTCTGGAGTCCTGGGGGCCCCAGGGACGGGCCAGGCCAGCAAATGGGGCAATTACCAGGTATAATGTCCCCCTCGGAGAGCCGCATTTCATAAACACAGGCTCGTTAATCGGCTCCTGAGAGAGCCCTGAGCTGCCTCCTGAGGCCTGGCTTCCCCACATCTGTCAAAACAGAGACCTGGAGGCATTTTAGGGCCTGGTTATTCAGACAAAGCCTTCTCCGCAGGCCATTATCCACTAGACCGTTTTCTCCCTATTTTCCTGTGATAAATTCAATATTGGCATAAGGGCTGGCAAGAGAGAGACGGGGAGGGTCCATTTCTGGCCCAACTCACTGTGGAACACAAGCTAATAATCATAATGGGCGCAACAAGAGAGCTTTCAGCATATGGCGGCATGGCACAGAGAGCGATTCCACGTGCACTATCTTCCGATTTTCGCGGTGGCCACCGGAGAGAGCACAGACAGGTATTCCCACTCCCACCTGAAGCAGAACGGGAGTTGCTAACTGCCCTGCACGGAGGCTCGGTGGGGAGGGCTTTGTTTGCCTGCTTGGCTCAGCGAATCCTCGTGTCGCTGCCAGGAGGTAATCTCCCCGTGTTCCGGAGGTGGGGGGCCTCCCCGGGGCCTCACAGCCGAGGACCAACCTCTCCATCTCCCACTGCCGCCCACGGTGTTCTCGGGGTGACCGGTGGACCACTGAGGTCAGAGACCGGTGTGGGACTTACTCTTTGGGGAATGGAATGGGTTGAAGCAAGCTGGCCAGAGACGGTCTCCAGTCATCGTAGTCCGACCTAGAGAGAGAAGGGGAGACAGTCAGGTTCAGACTGTGGCCAAGGACGGGGCGGGGGTCTGGCGGGGACTCGCCAACCGTGCTCCGGCCACCTCCCGCCTCCAGGGAGCTGGGAAGATGAGCGGCCGGTGTCTGCCAGCCTGACAGAACCCGTCCAGAGAGTTCCTTCAGGCAACCGAAGGGGCCAGCCATCTGGCTCCCTGGGGCCTCATCCCACCTCACCTCTGCACCCAGGTTACCAGATCACTGTTCCTTCTGACTTTTGAGTTATCAGGTTGAAATCCCAACCCTGGCACCTTAGAACGTGTCTGTGTTTGGCAACACAGATGCAGTGAAGGTGCAACGAGGCAGTGAGGGTGGGCCCTGACCCAGTGCGACCAGCGTCCTCACGAGAAGAGACCGGGACAGATACGCACGCGGAGGCAAGACTGTGTGAGGACACGGGAAGAAGGAAGGTGACTGCAGGCCCAGCAGAGAGGCCTCAGATGAAACCCATCCCGCCCACGCCATCATCTCAGAGTTCTGGCCTCCAGAACTGCGAGAAAACAGGTTTCTGTTGTCAAAACCACCTGGTCTGTGTAATTTTGCTGTGGCCGCCCAAGCGGTCTGGCCCGGGGGGCTTATGAGGGGAACACAGAGGTGTTCTCATCTTTGTCCAGAACCCGTTGGCAAATTTGTAGACTTACTCATATAAAACATAAAAATGGTACGCTATTCGTTTGCAGTTTGGGGCAACCCTCCTGATTTATCAGCTACTTCTACTCCTCTGTCCAGATGACAGCTTTTTTCTCCTGAACAGTCACTATTAGGGGCGCCTGGTGGCTCAGTCGGTCGAGCGTCTGACTTCAGCTCGGGTCATGACCTCACTGTGCGTGAGCGTGAGCCCCACATCGGGCTCTGTGTTGACAGTGTGGAGCCTTCTTGGGATTCTCTTTCTCCTGCTCTCTCTACCCCTCCCCTGCTCACACACACTCTCTCTCAAAATAGATAAACTAAAAAAAAAGGTCCCTGCCAATGACGGTGATGATGACGGTAATGGAACAGATACCAGCAGCTGCGACCTCGCCCGCACGTTGTGCACATACCCCTTCACGCCGAGAACTTCGCCTGTTTCTTCTTCACGGTGAAGATCAGCCTCACTCAACAGAGGGGAAACTGAGGCTCAGAGAGGTTAACTGTGCACGCTAACACAGCTGTGGTGGATGGGAGATCAGATCCAGGCCTGGCTCTCGCCAGCTCTGACAGACGGCAGCTGAGGCTTTCGCTGAGGCCTCAGGTGAGACCAGGCACTGGAGGGTCCCCCCCCCCCACCTAGGGGCCGACTGTGCCAGAACAGGGACATTTGGCATGAATGAGCATGACAGCTGCAATGTGCTGAGAGAGCACTCGCTGCTCAGACCACGGAAACGGCCCCACGACCACCACCCACCGCGAATCTGTATTACAGGCAGGGAGTGGCCTATAAGGAGCTGGCAGGGTGACCGCAGAGAGGAAGCAAGAGCTTCTGGAGGCCGCTGTGGAGTCGGCAGGGGTGCCCCACACACGGTACCAGCACAGCCGGCCCCCCGGGAGCCAGCCGGGTCAGGGGCAGGGGAAGGAACGTGTGGGACATGGCGGTGCCTCAGCCTTTACCAGGAGCCACAGCGTTCACACGGGTCCCGTTTAACGCTCACAGACGCCCCGCGAGATTCCAATTACCACAACCCATATTGCAGGAGGAAAACAAAGCCCAGAGATGCCTCATGTTTGCACAAGTCACCAACTGGGGGTGTGGGTTTGACCTCAGGTGCCTCTGGGGCTGTGACCTCTGTCCCTGCCCCGGGTCCCCCTACTTCTCCGGTTTGGGGGACTCTGCCAGAAAGCAAACACAGGGGTAGCCAGTTCTCGCCGACCGTGCTAAGCCGGGCGGGCACCTCCGAGGTCCCAGTGCTTTACCCCTCACACAAGAACCGAGGCCACTGGAGCGGCCCCGCCTGAGCTGCAGACGGTTGGGGCGCCCAGGTGCCCGCACCCTGGGAGGGGCTGCGTCTTATCTCTGCACCTGCCAGGCCGGGCACCAGGCCAGGCGGACGTCTGGTGCCCAGAGGAGGACTGTTGAGCTGCGGCCCCGGAACACACAAGAGAGACGCGGCCAGGGTGTGGGGTTCACTCCCAGGTGGAAGGAAATGTTGTCAAGTGGGGTGCGTGTCCCCAGCTGCAAGCTTGAGTGTGCAGTCTGGCCCGGATCCTGGCAGGAGGGGGCGCTACACTTGGACCCCTACTGACGCCTGGCGGTACCCCCAGGAGGCGCCGACGGTGCTCGGACCGGCCCGGGCAGAGGAAGGGACCCAGACCGGAACCGTGGTCCTACGGCCCTGGGACTCATTTCCATTTAGTTCTCATCATCATCCGGTGCTCCTCTGCCCCCCACCACCCCGAGGAGCTTTCTCGACATTTGTCCCTAATCGTTCTCCCGATAGACCGTGTGTCTGTTTATATGCTGTGTGTCTGCACTTCACCCCAAACGACAGTTACGGTCTTCTCACCCCCAGGAGCCGGCACCGGCCCCCACCAACGACACACACGGTTTACAGGAGTCCTGGGCACGAGCCTTTCTGGCCCTGCCTTCCTGCAAACAAGCCAGGGATAAAGCGGCAGCCTTCAGGACCCAGCTCGCACCCTGGGGGGCTCTGAGGAAAGACTCAACACGCGCACAGAAAAGAATCCCCAGAAATGCCTGGTGGCCTGAGGTGAGTTCTAGCAGTGCCGCTTTGTGGGGCTTTGTTAAGCACTTATGAGGCCGCGCACCGGGCACAAACTTGCTCCCTGGCTCCTCGGGACGGGCACTCGAGGGTGACAGAGCTATCACACCCACCTCACGGGTGAGACAGTGAGGCCCACCTGAGCTCACACGGCGAGGAAGTGTGGAGCCGGGATTCACAGCGGGGTCCTTGGACTGCAGTGCCCAAGGCTGGGTGCGAGCTCTGCGTGCCAGGTGGCTGGGCACAGGGAGCCCAGAGGCCCGTCAGATGTGCATCAGGATGTGGAGACCCTTCTGACCCCATCCATACCTGTGTGCTGCTCTTTGGGGGGGACTCAGTGACCTTCATGTCTGGCTTGTCTTCTCTCTGAACCTCTCCCCGCCCCCCTCCCCCACCGGATTCATGGTTTCCAGAAACTCTAAAACAGGAGCAAATGCTGTAACGGTGCTTGTCGTGGGCACAGGCTATTCTAAGTGCACATGGATTGGCCCACGTGTGCCCCAGACACCTGCTGAGCTGGATGCACCCGCCACCCCCATTCTATAGATGAGAATGCTCAGTGAGGGCCAGCGCCGGCCGTCACACAGCTGGTAGGAGCTGGGACTTGAACCCAGGAGCCGGGCTCCCACATCCGTGCTCCATCAACCGAACGACACGACACCCTGTCTCCCGCTTACATCTCTGCAGGAAGGCCACTTCCCTCTAGGGAGAAAGGCACTCCTGGTTATTCTTTCGCTTAAAAAAAAAAATGTTCTACGTAGAAATACCATTAAACAGAGAAAACTCCCAGGAGACTTTAAACCGCTCATAATTAGTGGGTGTCAGAGGCCACGGAGCGGGGGCTGTGCCGGGCGTGAGGCGCACGCTGGGCTTCAGGGCAACACAGCCCGGCCCGGGGTCGCTCCTGGACAGAAGGGGGCATCGACAGGCCCGTTCCATGGGGCACTGTGCGTCACCTGTGTTCCCAGGCCCTCAGCTCGGCCTCCTGCCGGCTGCACTGTGGCAGCTCACACGGGGCTGAGCGTGGGGGCCTCGGGCACGGGGAGGGAGAGGGCAGCAGATTTCCTCCCTCGCCTCGGCCAAGCCAGTTGCAAGTCTGCGGTCGGCGCCTGGCCCTGCTCCAAACGCCCAGGTCTACAAGTTTGGGGGTACATGGCAGGTGTGTCGGGCAAAGGCTGGGTGCCCAGAAGCTGGCCAGGCCCGAGGGGTGGGCTGTGGGCCCCCCGTGGCCAGCAGAGCACCTGCCGTGGGCTTCCGGAGAGCAGGGCCAGCCTGGCCTAGGATCGAAGGGGGATCAGCGACCAGGCTCTAAGCGGCCTGACTGCCCACCCCCAAGAAGGCAGCCAGGCCTGCCCCGTGCTCAGGGAGGAAAGGGACACGAGGTAGCATAAGTGTCCTGCAGGCCTCCAATGAGCCCCGGGTGTCACTCCCCAGACACTTGGTCCTGGCATTAATGGGGCCCGGGCTGGCTCTAGAGAGGCTCTTTGCTCCCAAAGAGATCGGACAGCCGCTGAAGGCCACGGAGCTCACAGGGGGAGAAGCTGGAGTCGGTGCGCAGGAGGCCCAGGTCTCCCGCCTCACGCCGCGCTGCGCGGATGGTCTGAGGCCAGACGGCTGAGAAGTTCCCTTCTCTTGCTGTGCTGGGGGTGGGCGACACCAGGGACAAGGGGGGCAGGTGAAGGGGCGGACCCAGGAAACGGGGACAGGGTGGTTCCCAGGACCTGGGGCAGCCGCTTCGGCCTGGCGGAGACGTGACCTCGCCCCGTGAAGCCGCAGGCCGACTTGACAGCTGCCGCCCGAAGCAGAGCTCTGAGCCGCCCCGCAGACGAGACGCTTCCTTCCAGCACACCATTTCCTCCCGATTCACAGAGCTTCTTCGTGGCACGGGGAGAACGCGACCCCGGCCGCACAACAGGAGCTGACGCGCCAGCCTGAGCCCTGAGAAGCCGCAAGGCCCGGGCACACTGGCCCGGACGGCGCCCAACCCGAACCCCGACTCTCGCGGGCCCCAACCCCGGGGTGGGGGTGTCAGACTCCAGCAACGCTCACGGACTCGGTCCTGGCCCCACCGTCACGTCCCGCCTCCCTGCCATCCCTCAGCCTGTGGGAAGCCATTTCAGCCATTCCTTGTGTGACAGGGCTTGCAAGCCCCCGACCGGTCCCCTCCGTGCACCTCGCGCCTGGCGCGCACAGTGGAGCTGCGGCCTCTGGCTGGGGCAGCTCCTCCCCAGGCAGGACCACCCTGGGCGATGTCTGAAGTTCCCGTGTCCCCTCCCCAGCACCTGCCTTCTACGTTCTAGTGACGCCGCCCAGTCATCGGGACGACCCCACGTCTGTCTGCATTTTCCCTTAAGGCCCCTGAGGATAAGGCATCTTCTGCTTACCTCCAGCCCACCAGGGCCTCTTCCAAACCCCGGGTTTTTGCAAAAGAACAAACAGCCAGATTCGAGCTGGTCAGAGAGGGTGGATGTGCCCACCTCTCCCTCAGGACGTCTGCTCTCTTCTCTTCCCGGACCGAAGAGCGGCCCCTTGCCTGTGGCCCCCCACCGTGTGCAGCAGTTCTCCACGCCTCCCCCCCCCCCCGCCAAGGCGGGCAACGTCACCACTGCCAGTAGTTGGCGCCACTCAGATCCAGAGGGACTGAGGGCAGGAGACGAATTGGGAGCCCTGGCGTTTAGCGTAGAGCCTGGCCCGGTGGACGCGTGCGGGGGCACTTGGTAACGGGATGCCCGAATAGATGCGTGAGTTGGACACAGCTGTCCAGCAGGTTAAGAGGTGGACTCCAAACTACCATAGACCCGAACCTGCTCGGATTTCCCTCCCGAGTCCACATTCTTTTCCGTCGTGCCACCCGGCCCGGGCCTCAAAAGGGTAAGGCTGGCCTGCGCTGGGAATAGTTTTCCTTTTTAAGGGTCTCCAGGGAACTTCTCATGGTTTATGTTACTTTTCAAAGGTGTCAGATTCCAACAATGCACACGCCTTCCTCTGGGAACACAAGTAATCCGGGGCTGTGGGCTGGGCTGGGCTGCCGTCACGCTCCGGGAAGAGCAGTGCCTGCTCCGGTGGATGGGCCAGGCCGGGCCCCGGCTCCAAGTACGGCTCCCGTGGCCCCGACAATGCCCTGCTCAGAAGCCCCGCTCCACATTAGATCGTCTACACTTCCCCTCCCTCACGTATCTCTGACTGAGGAGTGTGCTAGTTGGGAACAGCAGTGCACTTTCACCAAGAACCAGAGCCGGGCCGGCAGGAGAAAGGCCCTACGTCACGACACGCACCGTACGGACAAGAAAACCGAGGCCCAGAGGAGCCAAGAATGCGGCCTGCAGCGCACGGCAGACTAAGTCAGAAGGCCACGGGCCTCAGTTCTCGGACCACACATGCTTCTTGTGATCTGTGTGCTGAATGCCTCACTGGGGCTTTCTTCCCCCTCAAAGCGCTATATAATCGGGAACGCACCTCACTCCCAACGGTGTCATAAAACAGAGGAAACCCCGTTATACCCAGAAAGTGCGGTAACTCCCACTGGCCTAGCGTCTGTGCCTGTAAGGTGCCCAGAGAACGTCCCGGAGGCAGGTGTAGCTCAGAGAGGACATGTAACTCGTCCAAGGCCACAAGCCCTCCTGGCATCCACAGCCCTGGACTCAGCAGTCTGGCTCTGAATCTGCGTCATTTCCAACGTGTCACCCCGTGGAGCTGCAGGGGTTTGTGGGTCCGGTGTGTCTGAGGGCCTTGGGTGGGCCAGAGATGCAAGCAGGCAGTAGGGTCAGAGAAGGGAAAGGGCCAGGAAGAGTTTAGCAGGTGCAAATTGTGTTCTGAGGCACTGCCCCCCCCCCCCCCCCCCAAGGTGAAAAGGCTTCTGGAAACATAAACCAGCTTCGTGGAGACCCTCAGGCAGGGGTGAGGTGCTATTCCGGGCAGTGGTCAGGACCGCCTCCTGGTGGGCAGCGCCCGACACCTGACACCCCCTTCCCCCTCCCCCATGCCCTGGTGGCTACACAACCACGGAGGACAGGAGGCCTAGAAGCAGACCAGGGAGAACAGAGTCCGCATTCGTGAGCATGTTTGTGAAGAAGGAAAAAAACCGTGTGTCAGCTGCATGATGAAACACAAACCCTTGATGCTTAATGAGAAATCGGAGTCAGGGACGGGGCCAGAAGGCCTGGGGTTCCAGGTGCTTGTGGAAAACAGCCAGAGAAAGTAAGGGGCCGAGGAGAGCGCGGGGCGTCTCTGGCCCGGGGGACCCTGCCTCCACCAGGGCGAGGAGGAGACGTGGGCCACGGCTGACCTATCCCCCGGAGGGCTGACTTCTGCTCTTGGAAGCAAGTGGGGACTGCCCCTGCCTTAGAGAGACGGACCTGTGTTCTTAGCAATGCCCTCCGAGCAGAACCTGGAGTTTCCTTCGGTTGGTGTGGGAGTGTGAGGAGGTCGCTAAAAGTGGCTGTGCCCTCAGCTGGCCTCTGCTGCTAGATGCTGAGGCTGGCGCTGACCCTGGGGACCCGGGGAGGCCTCGCCCTCCCCTCTCAGGGGCCAAAGGAAGGACAGAGGAAGTGCCTTCACCTGGCCTCTGCCGCACCCGAATTCTCTCTTCTTCTCTCAAGCCACAAAAGCCACTGTATAACGTACGCGTGTGTATGTGTGTGTGTGCACGTGCATGCATAGGTATGTGTGCACACAGATACCACAGGCCTTGGTTGTGCAGCACGGGGGACACCCCCAGGCACCTCCCAGTCCAATTCTCCGGCTCTCCAGGCGACCGAGAGGCTGTCCTGCACTGTCCAGCCCAGGAGCGCGCTCAGGGCAGCAATACGTCCGTAAGTGAGACACAGCATGCCGTGCGGAGTCGTGTAGGCACAGGGACGCGGTGAAACCCCAGCAGCACCGACCAGGCCCAGGAGCCAGGCGTCCCCTGGGATTGAGGGGCCCCGGTGCCCGGTCATTAGGCACCACGCACTGGTCGGGGGTAACCACACAGTCGTACCCATACCATGGTCCCTCTGAAAAGCCTCCCACCCTCCAGTGGTCGTGCCTGGAAATGCCGGGTCTGGGACCCGGTCCTGAGAGCGGGGCCAAGCTCTGTCTGAAGAACAGGCTTTATGGGAGCCACACAGGGAGGCATCTGCTGGGGTCTCCGGACCAAGGGGGGCCCCTTCCTTCACCTGCGGATGCAGGAAGCAGGTGCACGACACTGAGGTGGGTCTGGGTGGTTCACGTGTGAATGGCAGAAGTGGAAAGACCCTCAAGGGTCAAATATTAAGACCCCCTCACTGTAGAGTTGCACAACCGAGGCTCAGGGAGCGGGAGGACTGGGCCCGAAGCACCCGGCTCAGAAGCAGCACTGACCGCAGCAGAACTGGGTCTCCTGTCTGCTTCCCACTAGCCAGGCCTGCACGGAGCTGATCGGCAGGCCACACTCCATCACCGCCCACCGGGCCAGGCTGGGTGAGGGGCCGGGACTTGCCGAGAAATACACGCAGGCACACAGAGCATGCACAGATCACACGATACAGAAACACAGTCACAGGCTAGCTCACGGGCGTGTCTGCACACACACACACACACACACACACTCCAGCCTTTGTGCACAAATGGTCATACCCACATGTGTGCACTCACAGCCCCTCATCCCTGTGCAGTTACACACAGGCACTCAGGCGCTGTGCATTTACACACACAGGCACGCTCAACACACATATCGGCCCCTATAGAATGATCCATGTACATCCCACATCCACTTCTATATGCAGACATACACAAACACACACACACACACACACACACACACACACTCAGGCGACCCCCTCCCACTCACACGCTCATAGACACATTTGGGCACCCATGTGCTCGTGGACATCCTGGCAGCTCTACGCAGAGGCTTACACACACGTTCTCAAGCTCACGCACACAGCCTACACACGTGCCCAGACACTCAAGCATACATAAGCCCACACACCCTACGTACGCCCCCTGCATACGCACACACTCTCACGCACAGAGCATGTGTTCAAGACGCATACATACCCGAAATCTGCACCCGGGGCGCCCAGTCACGTTTACACACACCTCAGTACACACACACACACACACACACACACACACACACACACACACACGCACACACACACACACACACGCACACACACACACACACACACACACTCAGCACGCTCACCCTGCAGGCCTCGGACCAGCAGGCGCGGCTGCACCCGGCCGCGCAGCCAAGTTCCCCTCTCCCACCCTGGCGGTGACAGGCACGCGGCGGGGACACTCACAGCAGCTTGAGGATTTCCACGTAGCAGCCGAGCGTGCGGTCGGCCTGGGGACCCAGTTCGATGCTCATGGTGCTGCAGGCAGGGCTGACCATGAGGCAGTCGATGAGGTTGGGCTCGCTGTCATTGCCCGCGCTGGCCGTCAGTGCCGGCTTGGCAGTGCTGGTGTGTTCCACCTCCACGTGGATCTCGCTGGAGGCCACGACCACGGACTTGAGCCGCGCCTCGGACAGCGTGGCTTCCTGAGACACCAGGTCCGGGCTGGGGTGCAGAAGGCGCAGAGGTAAGGTGGGCTTCCGGTCACAGGGCTGCTGGCAGCCGTTCCGGATCTCCTTCAGGCTGGGGGAGTTGTCACGGCTGCAGGGAGAGGCGGAGAGGGTGTGTGAGCACCGTGCGAGCAACAGTCCCACGAGCGCCCCGGGCTCCACCCCAGGAGCCCCCGGGGGCAGTGCTGTGAGCTAGTGCTGTCATGTCCCAGCCCGCGAGTGAGGAAACTGAGGCTCCGCCTGTGGTTTGCTCAAGGTCTCAGGCAGGGAGGGGTGGAGACGGCATCCACGCTTAAGCGTCTGTCTCGAAGGCTCCTGCGGCAGTCCCAGCTCGAGGGGGGCATTCAACACACACGTGATGGATGAATGAGTAAACGTCAGAGTCTACGTGATACCACAAGGCCTTGGCGTTCACCTCCACCGCAGGCCTCCCCTGGCCACCCGTGAGATCCACTAAGTGCCTGTGCTTCTAGCTGCATCCTGGGGGCCAGCTGCCCCCCTCTCTCCTGGGGGCAGGCCCAGACCCCACTTCTATTGCCCGTCCCTGGTCAGGTGACGAGGCTCAGCATCCAGCTCCCCCGGGAGCCCACTTCCCAGGTGGATCCCAAACCCCAGAATTCTAGTCGCGGGCAGTCTGCGGGTGCCTCCAGCCCACGGCATCAGCCCTGCCCTTGGCTGAACCCGCAGCTAAAGCATCTCCACCGGCCTGGAGGGATGATGCTTGTTAACAGGGGTTCACTGAGAAAAGGCCTCGATGGCCTCACTGATGTCATATTTGTGTGGGAAACGCTGGGCCAAACACAATGAAACTAGGCCTCTATGCAGCAGGACTTGTCAGAACCTTGAGGCTGGTTAAAGCACCTCCACACTGGGTGCTTCCAAACATTACTGGGAGGCTCATTAGAGTGAAGGCAATTCCAGCAATGGGCTTCCTTTGTGGGTGCCACTGCGCTAA
Organism: Felis catus; assembly: GCF_018350175.1. Taxonomy (NCBI): domain Eukaryota; kingdom Metazoa; phylum Chordata; class Mammalia; order Carnivora; family Felidae; genus Felis; species Felis catus. Next base: position 55,091,403 of record NC_058382.1, on the reverse strand, counting down.
GTGCTATCACAGACCACCTTCTCAGATACGTCTGAATGGCCGGCATTACCATCTCCTAGTTCCAGGTGACGAAAGACACTTCTAGAGGTCACATGATCTACCCCTGACCCCATGGCTTGTAAGTGGAGGGGGCTGGAAATTGAAGCCAGGTCTCTGACTATAAATCCCTGGCTCCTCACCACCACATGGCTTCTAAGATCCCATGTGATCCTGTGCAGATTCTCCTCCTCCAAAAAGTCTTCCCTGATTTCTCCCCGGTGCCATCGTCACCCTTCTGCCCCCAGAGCCCGAGCTTTCCACCCCTGGCTGGATACAACATCCCCTGGGGGCACTTCTGAACATCCTGAAGCCCAATTCGATCAGAACCTCTGGGGTGGGGTCCAGACACCAGTAACTTTCCGGGTTCCCCATGTGTGCGGTCAAGGTTAAGTCCACTGCTCCGAGGCACTCAGAGAATGACGGCATAATTGCAAACGGTCACTCGTCCAGGCCCTCCCTAAATGTGCCACACACACGTGTCCCGTGCTTGCAAAGAAAGCACACGTTCCTTGTGCATAAGCCCTGGGCTGAGCATAGACCTCAGACCCAATGCACCCGGAGGGCCTAAATTTACCCAGCATGGGCCACAACCAGGCCTGAGCCGAGCCCACCAAGGATGTTTGATAAATACACTTTAAACTTTGCTAGGGAAGAACAAAACCCATTAGCTAAAGTCCGAGAATTCAACAGTTGATGGAAAATTGTGTGTGGTCTGGGGTGGGGGTGGGGGGGCGGGGGGGCGGGCAGTGTAACTGTCTCCATGGGCTCGGAGCTAATTTGCTACCCAAATACTCAACACTCCATTTCCCTGTGTTTGCCTTTGCTGGGATTTAGGAGTGGATTTTCAAGGCTGTTTGGCTCAGAGCGGGTGATTTTCCAGCAAGCTATGCTAACCTGGGTCAAGTTGTCTGTTCTTCAGTGAGTACATCATGTACCCACCGAGAGCGCTGTGGACAGACCCACAGGGCTTTATCTTCCAGGGACTGACCGCCAAGGGTGGGATGGACCTGAGCCCGGGAAAGACCTCGCAGCACCGCAGGCCTTGTGGTGACTTCCTGGAGGGACTAACAGGAAACTACTCCAGGCTCCAAGGGGGCTGGGCCGCTTTGAGCTGGGGGCTGGGACCCACCTCGCCCTCCCCAGGCCTCGGCCCTGGGCCCCTGGTTGTGATCCGCCCACGGTCAAGCTTGCCCCCTCCGGTCCATCCTCTGTGCAGCAGCCAGAGGGGACCTGGGAAACCGACATCTCGTCAAGTCCCTTCTCTACTTAAATCCTACTGGAGACCCCAGGGCTCTGGGAAAGAACACTCCACAACCCAAACACAGGGCCAGCTCTGCCACTCCAACCAAGCGTGGTCCCCGAGTAGCAGCCTCAGCCTTACGACGAGGCTGTTAGGCAAGCGGTCTCAGGCCCCGCCTGGGACCTGCTGAATCTGAATCTGCGTCTTATCACGACCCCCAGGAGCAGCTCGGCCTGGCCTGGCCGTTCTCTCCAATTTCCCCTTTGCTTCTCTTTTCCCCTCTCCTCGTCACACCGTTGCCCTCCCTTCCTCCCCTGCAGTGGCCTTCATCAAGGAGCGAATCACCTACGGACTCTGCCAAGAATGCAAATTCCTGGGCCCAACGTGAAAATGCTGTGTCCAGGAGTCTGCATTTTCAGGAAGCAGCCTGGGGATTCTGAGGCAGGTGTTTAAGGACCACAGATGGAAAAGGTGACTAATGCCAACCCTACCTGCACCACCAGGCGCTGTTTTCTCTGCCTGGATCAGCTCGTCCTGCCTCCTGCCTTGCTGGCAGCCAGGAGCTCTCAACTTAAAGATCACCTCTCCGAGGGATCCCTCCCTCACCTGCCCCTAGAGCAGGCGTTCTCTGCTCTGGCCACACACTCGAACTTGCCTGCGAAGTTTAAAATTAGAAAAACAACAAGCAATAAACAACGCCAGGGCCATCCCAATTCAATCAAAATTACAGCGGATGGGACCCAGGCACCACCCCCCTTTCTTTTCTTTTTTATGACCCCTGTGCTTGTAAACGTGCAACAACAACTTGCCAGGAAAAGGGAGTCCTGACTGTGGCATCTGCCAGTGTGAATGCTCCCGTCAGGACTGACTCCAAACCACCAAGGTGCCACCACTGAGTACGGGGCTGGGACGCGACGTGCTTCCAAACGCAGCAGGGCTCCGGCACACCCTGGGCGTAACTGAAATACGGTGCGGTCGAGTACGTAAACCTCAGGTGCAGGGCTTCGTGAACTTCCACACGTTCCCACCGGCCACCAGATCGCGACTCCTCCCCCTTGGTACCACTGACACTCGGGGCCAGATTGTTTCCCGGGGCGGGGGGAGGAGGGGCATCCTGCACGTGGGAGTATGCTGAGCAGCATTCCTGACTTCTACCCGCTGGATACACCCAGCACCCCAACTCCGGCCCAAGTCATGGGAGCCCCAAATGTCTCCAGACACTGCCAGATACCCCTGGGGCGTCAAGACGGCTCCCGGTCTCAACTGGTTCTCAAACCACTGACCTAGAGCAAGATGTGAAACACTTCCAGGAACCCAGAGGTTTCTCTCATGCCCTTCCTCTAACTCCCCACCCCAAAGGTGGCCATTCTCCTGGCCTCTATCACCACAGATTCCTTTTGCCTATTCTTGAAGTTCCAGGAAAAAGAATCGCACCGTATGTATCTTTTGGATCTGGCCTCTTTTGGTCAGTTCTGCATTTGTGCGATTCATTCACAGTTTGCTCGTTCTGGTTCATCCATTCTTGCCACTCTCTAGCGTTCCTCTGTGTGAACACACCCCAAGTGTCCAACCATCCTACTGCTGAAGGACACTGGAGAGGAGGGTGAGGCAGATCCGAGTGAGGAGCAGTTACACATAATGCCGCCGGAACATTCTCGTACGTTGTCTTCTGGTGGATATGCCAAAAGCTATACGGACTTGGGTCACAGGGTATATGCGTGCTACGTTTACGTTCTGATTGTGTAAACCTTCCCCAGCTGACTGATAGCAGCCAGGGTTCAGATTCCCCGTCACAGACCATGTTAATGATGCCTCTGGCTTCCATCATCGCAGCCCTGACCAAGGCGTGCCGTGACTGCTCCCTCCCTCCTTCCCTCCCTCCCCCTCCGTCTCCTGCTACACTGTCTGCTCTGAAAGGGCAAGGGCTCCGTCTAGCTGGTTCACCTAGGTGCCTGCGGCACCTGGCGCGTGATGAGCGGTCACTAAACGAGGGCTGAGTGGGCAAGAGAGACGAAGGCTGAGGCACCCGAGCAGCGCTTCGAGGACACAGAGGGAAAATTCTGGGAGGTGCTGTTTCCTGCTCCTGCTCCTGCCTCCTCCCAATTCCAGGCCAGGCATCGGCCGCGTGGGCTCAGGGAGGCCGAGATGAGTCACAGGCCTTTGGAGGAAAAGGAGCCTGGGAGTGTGTGACCCTCCTAGTACTCTCTTCCTGCTTCCTAGGGTGGCCCGAGTTGGCAATGCACTCAGATCGGCTCCAGAACTACAGTGTGGAGGTCAAGGGTGGGAGACCGTCCATGTGCACAAGGATGCTTAGGATAGTTGTCCGTTGTCCAAGCCATGCACTACCCTTTGATCTCCCGTGTGTGTGTGTGTCTTTTGCTTCTAACAGAACATGCTGTAGGCACAGAACAAGCACTTGGGACTGACCGGCATGACATCTTCCTGTTCTGGCCCCAGGGACACTATCACCTCCTGAACAGGGAAATGAGTCAAGATTGGACAGGTCCCCTTTGAATATCAGGACCTAGGGCTAAGGACATGAAAAACAGAAATCCTCCCTTCTTAGGCCCTGTCATAAGAAAATATACCCTTATTAAGGGTTTGTGGCCCCTTCCCCAGGAGCCCAAAGTACATTGGTTGTTTTACAAGCCTCACTTGTCCAGAGTTTCAGTGTCTCAGAATGCCCCACCTTCTTCTCTTTAAACTTTTTAAAATGTTTATTTGTATACTTTGAAAGAGAGAGAGAGAGAGAGAGAGAGAGAGAGAGAGAGAGGATCCAAAGCAGGCTCCACACTTACTGTGGAGCCGATGCAGGGCTCGATTCCACGACTCCGAGGTCATGACCTGAGCCGCACTCGAGTCAGACACTTAACCGACTGAGCCACCCAGGTGTCCCTCCACTATCTTCTCTTTAGGGGCTGAAGTTTATTCCTGCTATGTCCCCAGCTCTAGCTAGGCCTAGTTTGGTGTCCTTGGAATCGGGCAGTGTACCACCTGAACAACTGGACAGGGGAGCTACAACAGATGCCACCTGGTCCCGCACATCATATCCTCTCCAACGACTGGAGAGGTCACTGTATAAAGCTCTATACAAACTCATGGCATCTGCGTCACTGTGCATCCCAAGAGCGAGCCTCAACCAGGAAAGAGTGGAAGCGGTAAGTAACCACCACAGCACCATCGTCTCTCAGGGGAATGACTGTGAGACGTGTTCCACGCAGTCTCCTGGGAAGTCCCAGTGGGGAATGCACGGGTGTCTGCAATGGTCATCAGACTCCACCGCTGTCCTCGGGTCCCCTCCCTGAGCTCCTAGGGCTGCCTCCCTCCTAAGCTGCTCCACCCAAGCCCTGGAGGACCCGAGGCAGGGCCCTGTCATGCCTTTTTCCAGTCCTTCTCTACCACATGGGCTCTGTTTTCGTGTTCTCGCAGCCTGACTCCATCTGGCTCGATCCTGACCACTGCACGTTATCCCTCCAGCAGCATCTGACACTGTCTCACACACACAGATGCTCGGGAAACACACGCAGACCCTGGGCAAAATGAAATCCCATGTTTACAAAGTGAAAGGGAGAAAACTACTGCCAGCCCTTGGGCACACACATGCACACACTCACGTGCGCGTGCGCACACACCCGACACGGCCCCTCACGCACACCGCACTTGTGTGCACACACTCTCTCTCTCACACAGTGAGAGCCTCAGCGTGCCAGATGTGCCAGGCGGTGAGAAACCTTCAGAATAAAACACTTGTTCCTAAGGCCAAGTCAACACAACAGCCTTGCAGTTGCCAATGTTGATTCACGGTGTTTGCGTTTCTGGTAACATCCCCAGGTCCTGGTGGGTTGTGGGCCTGGCAAACGACGGGAGGCAGTCCCAGCGAACGCCGCCCCACGTCCCCGGCCGGGTCAGGTACAGGCCGCCCTCCCTGGCGACCCGGCCCTTCAGTGTCCCCATCCGAGGGTGGAAGCGTGCCCCCCCACCCCTGCAAGCTCTCCTGGTGGTGGCGACTGACCTGTTGATGAACTCTTCATAGCAGGAGTAGATGGCAGCCAGGCACACGGCCACCAGGTTGGGCAGGACCCGGGGGTGGGGGCAGTGCCCCGTGGGGCCGTGCATGCTGGAAGAGAGCAGGGGGCAGGGTGAGCTGGCGGCTGCAGCGGGGATGCCCACGCAGGGAGGCGGGGGAGGGGGAGGGGGAGAGGGTGGCCCAAGCCCTGTGCCGGGTCCTGGCTCTGCCAGGCGCAGGCAGCAGAGAGCCAAGCTCCAGGCCACGGGCTCGAGACCCAGGGTGCCTGGGTTCAAGTCCAACTAAGCAGCCTTGGCAAATCACTCGCGCTTTCCACTCTCCACGTGCTCAGCTATAAAACGGGGACGTGGCCTCCTCTTCAGTGGGTTACAAGGACCCAGTTTTTCTAACCCACGGGAAGACTCAGCATATGGCAGTCCTACGTCCCGAAACAATCATGTCTGTGCCTGGGGGTTCTGGAATAATCATTCGTGATACTGCATTTCACTCCCCAAAGTGGCCTGCTTTGAAAGAAAAATTATTACAGTCACCCTGGCCCAGCATGGCATCTGGGACACATTTGCTAAGTCCTCCCTGGATGCTAGCTATAGGTATTTATCATGGCCATCCCTGTGCCTCAGTTTTCTTACCTGTAAAATGAGGCTAATACCCGTCTCCCAGGGCTGTTCGGTACCTGGGAACAACACCCATAACATTCCTGGAAAATCACTGTGGCCCCCGGAGGTAAGAGAGGCCTAACCTGAAAAAATTTCACAAACCATAACTGGGTCCCGATAAAGGGACCCTGAAGCCACCAGGGCTCCTCCAGAAGGACACTTCATTTGGGTTTAGAAATTCTTCGTGAATTCTAGGTGAGTCTATTTAGGAAACGCAGTTTCAAAACCGGCTTAAACAGGCCGCTTTGATTTTCTTAAATGACGAGAGGAGTGAGGACAACTACCGCGAACATTTTCGTCACATCCGCACAGTTCTTGGCGTTTACGTGGATTAGCTCACGGGGTCTGCACGTGAACTGGGCGAAGCGCCCACTCCCGTTCTCAGTTTGCAGAGGAGGAAACCAAGGCACAGAGAGAAAATTTAGAAGCCAAAGAAAAAGCAACCCCACTCCTCCGAAACACTGGAAGGGGGTAAGAACCAGCATCTCCGGCTTCCTCTTGCCCGAGTTGGGGAGGTGGCTGTGCAAGTCCCCAGTGATGGCTCTGCAGGGCCTCAGGGGTATTGTCTCCTTACACACTCAGTACTTCTAGACCCGAGGTGGACCCACGGAAATAATCCTATTATTTAGGACGACTGCCGTTTCCTGACTTCCTACCCAGCGCCAGGTACTGCGCTAGGGGCCTCCTCACATATTACATCATCTTTAATTACGCAACAACTCCTACGGGTCGCGGCGTGAACGGGACCAGAGCGGTACGGCAACTGGCTCAATGTCACGGAGCTAGTAAGTGCCGGAGACCGCCAGAGAACACGGATGCTCAGGGCCCAGATACACCCCCGGCTTCCCTCGGGGCGTCAGCGCACGCGCAGCTCTGGGGTGGAGAGGAAGGCCGGCTGGCAGGCACGGCAGGGCGGGGGTCCCGCTGGGAGACCCACCTCTGGATGAACTTCTTCACCACCTCCATCCCCGCGTTGAGCTCGTTCAAGGCAAGGATGTACTCCTGAGTAAACAGCCTCAGTCGTGGGCACTTCCCGAAGTCCTGCGGAGAGAGCGGAAGGAGAAGCTGGGCACGCTGCGGAGGGGGCCGGGGGCCCGGAAGGGGCAGGGGGACCCTGCTCGGCCCACAACCGCTGGTGTCGAAGGCAACGGCGAGACACCAGCCCACTCCTCTTCCCAGCACACGGTTCTCACTTCAGGAGGCTGGCCTCGTCACCCTCTCGCGCACCCCCTTTGATGGCCGCCCGTGGAGGCGAGCCAATGTCCTGACACTGAAGGCTCTTCTGGGACTTGTGGCGAACTCATGGGCACGGCAGCGGCCCAGCCCGTGCTAGGGCAGGGGTCGGCGTGCCGCACAGACGTGCTCAGAAGACAGTCCAGCCGGGGCTTCCCTTCTGCACCCCTGGGAGGGGGCCTGCGGGTGTTGGGCTGGGCCTCCCACAACCCTTGGGGGAGCCAGAGACTCGTCCCCAGCAGCCCCCTCTCGCTGTTTCTGGGACCCCTGCTTTCTGTGAGCTGTTATCTCAGCTCACTCAACGCAGCAAAGTCAGGGGATACCCAATCTAGGGCCATCGGTTTCGGGGGAGGGCTCTGGGACTCCGCGGGGCACGCAGGAGGTAAAGGAAGCACTGGAGAGATGCAACTCCGCGTGTCCCCAGACATCAGCGACGAAAAGACACCTGTTCCTTCCCCTGAGCAAGAGGGTAGGAAGGAGGTCCAAGAACCAGACGTGGCCCCGGGGGGGGGGGGGGGAGAGGGTCCCCAGTCCTGGGCTGCTCTAGGCTGACCCCAGCTGCCCACTGGGCTCCAGGAAATACTTAGGGAGCATTTGATGATCTTTAGAAAAAAGCCGCTCTCAAATGGCACACGGAATCAAAAAGGCCGATGGAAGTAGAGGGACAAGCTCGGAGAAAGGCTGGCTGGACAGGCAATGGCGTGTATGTGTGAGAGACACACGGGGTGTAAGAGGAGGCGTGTTTGTGTGTGTGAAATGTGGGATATGAGAGGAGGTATGTGTGTGATAGGAGGTGTGGGAGGAGCTGTGTGTGAGAGAGACGTGGGGTGTGGGGGCGGGTGTAAGTGAGACGTGGGGTGTGGGAAGAGGTGTGTGTGTGTGTGTGTGTGTGTGTGAGATGGGTGTGGGAGGAGGAGGAGGAGGGGTGTGTGTGTGTGTGTGCGCGCGGCATGAGACGTGGGGCATGTGAGGACGTGTGTGGGAGATGTGCGGTGTACGTGTGTCAGGGTCGTGGCCCGAGGGGGAGGTGTGTGCCCTGGCCGGCGAGCGGGTGGGGCGACAGGGGGCTGGCGCGTGGGGGGGGGGGGTCCGTGCGAAAGGGGCGCGGGTGGGGGGAGGGGGAGGGGGAGGGGGAGGGGAGGTAAGTCCGCTCGACGTCAGGACGAGGCCCGGGGTGACGTCTCCGTCCGCGGCCCGGCCTGGGCCCCCGGCATCTCCGCTCAGCGGCCGCCTAATTGCGGGGCGCCGAGCAAGGCCGAGGGCTCCCGCCTGCTCCGGAGCGCGGCTCCAGCCGACGCCTGGGCCCGCTAGGCTTCCCCGACACGGCACCCCCATGGGGCGGGTGACCCAGTGCAGCTGAGAGCTGGGGGGGGGGGGTCATCTCCTCGGTGGCGCTGGCTCAGGGACTTGTCAGAGAGGGGAAACGTCCGCCGGGAAAGGGCGCTGCCTCCACTCCCAGGGTCACGGGCAGGGGTCTGGGTGGTGGTGGAATGGGGGGGGGGGAGGGGAGGGGGGCGGCGCTCCCGCCCGCAGCTTTGTTCGTGGACTTCTAAACCCGTGGGCTGGGTTTTGAACAGTCGGGGAGGGGGGGAGCAAGTCGATGTGGTGACGAGGGTGACCGGGAAGACATCCGAGGGAAGAGTCACATCTCCAAACTCCTCCGCCCTCCTCCTGCCCCCGCTCGGTGGAACCCGTTCAAGAAGACGTCACCGGATCAGCGTCTAATTTCAGGTAAAACAGCAAGACTGTCTTCACAGATCCAACTGATCCCGCCGGCCCTCCTGAAAGCTCCGAGTAGAACACGTCCCTCCCACGCCCTCCCGCCAGCCCACACGAGGAAGCTTCTAGAGCTGCGTCTTCACCTGGAGTAAAGAGGCTGAATTAGGGTCCTCAGGACAATGCGGGGGTTCGTCTTCTGCCATTCTCCTACCACGAGTGTGCCCTTACACGAGGAGGGCAGAAGGAACCACGGGGAAAGATCCGAAGGAACATACACACTCGTGTGCAAACACATACACACACAGGCGCGCACACACACACACACACAGGGCATCGGGCTAGATGAGGCCCCTGAGCGAAGAGAAGCCTGGAGCTTGACCGTGCTTCCAAATTGAGGAAGACGTCTAAAGTCCCCTGACGCCCTGGAAAAGGGTGACAGGAAAGCTGTGTGGCCTTGGGCTGACCGACCCACCCCTCTCAGGACGTGATCGTCTCTGAGGGTTGTAATAACCCATCTCTACACCCACTTCCACTTCTGAGGGCTTATGAGTCTAGGAACACTGCTTCAACCCAACCCTGCTAAAGGTAACTGTCCTTATCTTCGAGAGTAGATGTCTGGACAGTCAAGGTCATTTTCTTGGAAATAAACCTTACAGAAGGGTCTGATGGCCTTTCGACATATGGGTGACGACATTTTACCTCTACGGAAAAGCCAAAAATGTTCCTCTTGGAATCTGGTCTGGTCACTCAGGGGTCCACTAGGGACCACAGCCACATCTTGCTTCCCTTGTCACAAGAACACTCCAACGAATGGCATGTGGGCACAGGGACCACCTTCATTCTTGAGGATACAGTTTAACAGGTTTACAATCTCTAGGAGAACATTCTAGAGGACTGCTTCCATTTGTATCTAATTTTTATCTCAGTCCAGTGAGTAACACTCTAAGACTCTTCTCTAAGATTCAATTTACGCATCCATGAAACGGGGCGCGTGATATATCTGTGGAAGACGTGCTCTGAGGATAAGGGAAGCCCCGAGATCCCAGAACACCTCTGCGGTGTATGGTTTTCTCCATTTCCCCAGTGTTCAAATGCCTCCTTGATGGGGTGAAGAGAAGTCACTGCTCATGCTATGCTGACAGACACGTGGCTGGTGGCAGGCCAGCGACGAGACGCCCCACACCAGCCGAGAGCCCCAGCTCCAGCCGAGCATCTGGCCCATGGCTAGTAAATCAGCTTCCGGGAGCATTAAAGGGGCCTGAAAGGCCCACCATACTTCCCATGCCTAGCATTAGCCACGATCACTGTTCACCACACATCTGTTCTTCTGCAGAAAGAGAACCCCCCTCTGTCCTGTCTATAGTTCTCTTCTGACAGAGTTCAGAGCATGTAATTAGTAGATACCGAGAGCAGAACGCAGAGCGGGCCTGCAAAGCTTTATGGCATCCCCAGACGCGAGGATCCCTTGGGGAGTTTGTAAAAACTGAAGTGAGGATTCATGCCCGAAGGTCCCTGATCTCTGCCAGGCCACAACAGATGCTATAAATTCTGGATTTGCCCTGGAGCTATTCTGAATCTTATCCAGAAAATTATTACATGGTCAACACTCTAAGCCCATAACTAACCAAATATAAGGGAGACGTTGTATGGTTAAGCTGTGGGAGGCTGCCTGAATTTTGACTTTTTCCCCTTGGAAGTCGGATGTCCCATAAGAACTCTTATTAAACAGACTACGGACTACCGTGGAACACGCAGAAATGTTTACGTCCCGAGAAGGCATGGGCCCAGACAAGTATGCCCTGGGGGTTTGGCTGTCAGTGACAAGTTGTGAAAGAGAGGTCCTTCGCAAAGGAAACCCCAGAACCTCTGCTCTGGATTCTGAAGGGGTGCAACCCTCACCTCACGCCACATGCACGGTGATTTTAAAGTTAACAATCAGAAACCCTTTCCTCTCAGAAGCTTGAAGTTAGAGAGAGTGCCCTTGAAACCATAAAAGCCCCAATCAGGGCAGAAACCCAGGCTCCCCCTGGCCCCCCACCACCATGGAGATTTCTCTGTTGGTCCTGGAGAAAGAACTGGACGGAGTATCTCTCTCCCTTGGGTTCAGAAAACTAGAAGTGCATTTATCTCAAATCAAGGAGGATCTCAGAAATAAGCAACAATTCAATTATGGTACGTGATTGCTCAGGGCAGAAAATGGTGAACAGAATTCACACCGTGCCAGCATAGTTCAGTTGCCAGTGTCTGCCTGGAATGTTGTATTGGGATAGATTCTGAAGCTACCTCTGGGCTCTGCGGGAAGAGTGCTGTAATCGATTAATGATGTCTGCCGCGGGTGCGGGATGAGGAACCGCACCTGTGCCCTACGCTGCCATTCGGATTGGGGTTAGGGACACGGTGTGGAGACAGGAAGGCTACTTGTGAACTGTGGGTTGCCCCTTTCCACAGTTGTTTTCACATGCTAAGTCTTGACAGGCCAGGGGGCAGGAGTCATGGGTACCCTGCAACTGATTTAGTGCCACAGCACACAGATGCCTCCACGTCACCCAGGGGACCTGAGTCCAGGCTGGGGGCTGGCTCGGTAAGGCACATTGGACACTGGCCCTCGTTTTTCACTGCTGCTCTTCAGCACGGTGCCCCTCCCCTCACATCACAGCAAGGGTGCACGCCCTCACATGACTTGTCACTGCTGTTGATGACCCTGACTGCCTGGCCACGGCTGTGACTGTCCGCTTTCTCCATCACAAAATCACTCCTTCTCCCCCTTCCACACTGTGCATCAGGAAGGACACCATTATGGACAGCCCAGCCCCCACTGAGGAAGTGAGGGGTTCCACTTCCCCTTCTTGAGGGCCGAGCATCTGTAGACCTTATTTCTGATTCTACACATGGAAACTTCTCTCTTCTCCCCAGATGCACTATTTTTGTTATTTTTACTGTGAAAAGATCCTTCTTGTTGCCTTACGAGAAAAAAAAAAATATGGCCGAGGAGGACAGGCTGCATTAACACCCCAACTTAGACAGAATCCCAACCCCAGTCCCTGGCGGGCAGGCCAGGACAGCCAACCCCCTTCCCCAATCTTTGGCGAAAAGGGAAAGAAAAGACTGGCTTTGCAGTCTGGGGCCGGCGGGGGGTGGTCAGGGGAACTCACCATGTTATGCTTGAGGATTCTCTGGACCACGGGCGTGAACACTTCGATGACCACCATGGACCGGGGCCGCTCTCTGCAGTGCTGGGGAGACAGAAGGACACGGTCAGTGCCGAGCTGGCAGGGCCCAGCCAGGGCTGATCGGGCCTGGTCTGTGGCTCCTGGCAGGGCTCAGGGGCAGGGAACCCAGCACTGATGCCTGTATTCCCTTGCTCAATACTGGTGCACGGCTTTTGCTCTTTTTTTTTTTTCTTTTTGCCGTAAGAAAAAAAGAGGAAGGGATCTTTCGTTTGCTTTTTGTTTTGATCTTAAAATCCGAGGCTGTTTTAGATAGTACAGACAGGCGTCAGCTCTGGACACAATCCTTATTTAATACAGTGCCACTTTCACAGCACCAAGATTCAGAGTGCATGGTGTGACAGAGGAGTGTCTTGAAGCCCAGGGGCAAGAACACCAGGGGTCTCAGTGTTTGGACACCAGAATCTTGAAAGCTCTGTGGCTTTTCGGTTGTTGGCTTTAATAAGCTGGCAGCAGTGTGAGGCCAAATGCACCTCTCAGATGTGTTTTAATTTCGTCACGGTGGTGTTTTGTGTTTCAAATGAAAACTGAAGACCTTCAGGTGGAACAGACCAGGCCCCATCCCTCCCGACACATTTATAACCTGCCCAGGCCTGTAGGTGCTGAGTTTGGGATATGAGAAATCAGGGCTTTCCTGGGAAACCCAAGATAAATAAACTTTCCTCAGATCGTGGGGTCCTGACTTCAAAGTCTGGTAGGTGAGGCTGCCCGGGCAAGTCCAGTGAGCTGGCCCAGAGTGGACCCAGTGGGGGTGGCTTTGTTCCCCTCAGGTTCCCCTCTCTGGGAAGGCTTCCTGTGGGAGAGGCACTGAGGCTGGAGGCCCCCCCCCCAGAGGGAAAATAGCCTGAAGGCTCACAGGCCCCAGGGGCTGGGAGCCCTGGCTCCTGGAAGGGCAGGCTGCCTTCTGTATAGGACCAGTAGGAGTTCTATCAGGAAATGCCAGAAAGAATGGTTTCTTCCACCTCACTATTTTTCAAACTGCGCTACCCGGGAACCCTCAGGTATGATTTGCTTTGAAGGTCCAGTGTTCTAGAACCACCGTGGTTTGAAAACCATGAACTCTGGGAGAAGCTGTACAGCCTGAGGGCAGAATAAAGAGATGTGGATTAAATCGGACAAACTAGTGAGAGAGACGATCGGCTGAGACGGGTAAGGGAGCAGCTGACCATCCCCTCGGGGGCCCACACACTGGGTCATCTGACCCCACCCTGCTTGGGGCACGTCGCCCTCAAGCACTGGGGGGCAGAGAAGTCCTGATAGTTGTCTCCGGCCTCACCATGGCCCCCGGGGAGGAGGGGGCCTCCATTTTGCACAGGAGCCCGATGCCCGTGCGGCACACGCTTGTGTGCACACACGCACAGGTGCTCACCCGCTGGGCCCGGAGGGCACACCCTGCCACATGCCCACACACGCGCATTGAGAACGCGCCCCGGGCACTGCAGGCCAGCAGGCTGGGTCCACCCCCTGCTCTGTGGGTTGCTGGGAAAGGTCTCCTGACGGAGAGATGAGGCCAGAGAGGATAAGGCAATCCCGTCTCTCTCAAGCACACAGAGAGAGTGTGTTTTCCATCCCCTTCCCTCCAGAAACCACTGAGCCTCCCAGGTGCCCGCTTGGCCATGCCGCGTGCTCGGCTCACTGGTGGACACAGTCCACGCCCCCTGAGGACACCATGCGGCTGTGGAAGAAGCAAGGGAGGGAGGGAGCATGAGGAGGGTGAGTCAGCAGGTGCAAGACCGGGGAGCGCCGGGGAAGCAGCAAACCTAGGCCCTGCATCTCTCCAAAGACATCAACTCGTTACATAAAAAAAAAAAAAAAAATCATACAGCAAAGAACAAAACAGGATTGCATGCTGGTTCAGTCCCCGGACTACTGAAGTGTGCTTTCAGAGTGACGGATGATTGGTCCCCGACATGCCCTGGGCGTGTTCCGTGTAAATCCCACTGCGACCCCAGCACTGGGTCCGCGGGAGTGGATGTCCCGCTCTGTGGCTCCCCCCAGCTAACCTGGCGTTCCCCTGCCTGCTTTCCCTGTTCAGGAAAAGCCCCGTGGCTGTGCCCCACTGTGGGCCAGCCGGTGCTCAGAGGAGCCAGGGCTAATAATAAACCAGCTCTGACGTCAGGAACCCAGAAAACCCGCTACACATTTCTCCCAAGACAGCTACAAAGATAGTCCAGAGAAAAGCCGGACGCTCCTCCCCGACCCACCGGTTTGGACTCTGGGCCTTCCTGATCACCTGTGTGGCAGAGAGAGAGAGCTGTAACTCTGAGAGAAGGTTGCCTGGCCCGCCTTCTGGGTCCACGTGGGGCCCTGACCCAGGTCGGGCAAGCCTGGGTTTTCAGCAAATTGCACCAAGCCGACCCCAGCACGCACTCGGAGGCAGGCTGCCTCCTGCAAACGCAGCCCTCCTTCAGTGACGCCATACCTTGCAAAAGAATTCACAGAGATCTGGCGGTGGATGGTTGTTTTCCAGCAAAGGAGCAATCGCCTGGAAGACAACGAACAAACGTCAGTTGGAATCTCTAGGAGGAACTCCTACCTGGCGGGGGCGCGGGGGTGGGGGGGCTCACGGCACCCACTGAGAAACTGATAAAAGCTCTGGGCTGACCCCCCGCCTCGGAAAAATACACACCTACGATGACGCAGGTAGCTTTAGGGGTTTGGTGACCTGCTGACGTCCATGCACGTCCCCCTCAGATCAACAGTCCCCGCCTACGGGGCAGGACCCTCGAGCGGTTAAGAGCCCAGGCCCTGGGGGCAGAGTCCTGGGTGCAGTTCTAGTTGTGGTACTTGTGGCTCTGTAACTGTTCGAACAAGCTATTTTGTCTCTTTTAACGCCCGAGTTCCCGCCTGGAAAGCGGAGCAGAGAGAGTCACTGGGAAAGCGGGCGGGAGGTGCTGATAACTGTCATCTGGGGCTGGTCGTCCCCGCCCTTTGCAGGACATTCTGCAGCATCCTTGTGCTCAACCCGCTAGATGCCAGGAGCAACCCTCAGCCAGCTGTGACGGTAAAAGTCTCCGGGCACAGTTCGGTTTTATATTAAGGGAGTTTGAATATCTCATGCCCCTTGAGTTCATTTCCCACCAAGTCTTAAAAAAAATTTTTTTTTTTTTAACATTTATTCATTTTTGAGAGAGAGAGAGACAGAGCACGAGAAGGGGAGGGGCAGAGAGCGAGGGAGACACAGAATCTGAAGCAGGCTCCAGGCTCTGAGCCATCAGCACAGAGCCCGATGCGGGGCTCTAACCCACGCACCATGAGATCATGACCTCATGACCAGAGCCGAACTCGGACACTTAACCGGCTGACCCGCCCAGGCGCACCCCTCCCCCAGGCCTTCTTAGGCAAGCTGTCCAATTCTTACCGGTTCCCACTGCCATTCCTGGACAAGGTTCCCATGGCCTGAAGGGTGTGTGATTCGTGATTTTTCTTCCCCTTTCATAATTTGTGTTTTTAATTTTTATTCTTTATTTTTTTCATAATTTCTGTTTTAATGATTTTGCTAAACCTCAAATAAGATATTTGAACCACGGGAAGAAATGTGTCCAGACACTGCCAAATGCCCCACAGGAGACAAAAGAGTCCCCAGTTAAGGAGCCCCTGTTATAATACCTCTCACGGAGTCTGAAATAAGGCCAGGTCTCCATAAATGTTAGTTACTGGAAGGTTAACGTCTATGTGAGGTCCACTCATCTTCTTATTTGCCACACTGGGCACAAGATTAGGAAACAGGGGACCCAGGACCCAGAACCAAGACTACGAGGCCGTGTGACCCTAAGTGGGCAACTCGACCTCTTCGGGCCTGTAAATGGGGAGAACTAGAGTTACCTATTCACTGGGTTGTTGGGCAGATCTGATGAGAGAAAACTCTAGAAGCTTTGGAGTCTCGGCCTCAGGATAAGCCCAATGGCCTGGAACACAGCAGGCCATGGCCACCATCACTGGGGGGCTGTCTTGGGCTGCATTGGACACAGCGGCAAGGGGGGGTGGAGCGATCCGGCCCGACTCCCAGGAGGGCTCTGTGAGGACACGCTCTCCCCGTCACCGACTCCCACAGCTCCGACCCCGCCTGCTTGGGTTCACAGGGTCTCCTTGATCTGCTCCCTGCAGCAGCGCCTCTGGACATGCGGAGGGACCTGTCAGCAAGGTCTTCCGCTTGGCCTGGGACCATCAGGGAGAGGCAGTGTAACTGGAGGCCAATAAAAGATGGCAGTTACTCGGCCAGCTACGTGAACGCGCCTCTGTGAACGGGTAAGTCACTGACACTGAGGTTCTCCTTGATGGCACCACGAGCCAGGTTGGCAAACAGCTGGTGATTAGGCCCCGGGTCTTATCTGCCTAGGGCCGCACGGTCTAACACAGTAGCCACTAGCCACATGTGACCACTCAGACTTTAACTGACATAAAATTAATGATTTTAAGTGAAATAAAATAAAAAATGTAGTTCCCCAGTTGCGTGAACCACGTTTCAAGGGCTCAGTAGTCACACGAAGCCAGTGAATACCTCCAACGGGGCAGAAAGTTCTCCCGGGCAGTGTGGGGCAGGGTAGGTGGGCACCTCACTGACCGCGAGGCCGAGCCCGCCATCCTGTCACGGTCTCCCCCACCCCAGCCACACGGACACAAACCACCGACCGACAACGGTCGCAGACCAACAGTAACACCCACAGCAGCAGGTGCCGTTCTGGGTACCCCCCCCCGTGCTGGGCTCTGTGCTGACCATGCCCCTGGCGATCTTCACCGTGTGCTGGGAGATGGGTGTGGGTCTTGCCTTTTTCCCCAGAGATTGAGTCTGCTGCCCGAGGTGGCACAGTCAGAACACGGTGGAGCCAGAGGATGAACCCATGTTGGTGACTCAGGAGGCTAAGCTATTCACCACGCGACTTCTCAGTCCCGGCCCTCCACACGACCGGGAATAAACAGCCCTGTCTGGTGACAGGAATCACACTGAAGGAGAAACGGGGCAGCGAAAGACAACGCAACCCCCAGCGTGATCTCAGCCCATGGTTCTGGCTCTGCTCTCATTTCCAGAAGTTCAGTGCTCAGCCCGCTGTGTGGGGGCTCTCCTGTGCCTGCCCCCACGCCCCCCGGATGCCCCTGCTCCCCACACCCCGCTCTTGGACCAGCTCCGGGAGGAGGTACCACAGGCAAGGCTGAAGCGCTTCAATCGTGCCGGGCCCCTCTTTCTCGGGAACGAGTCAAGGAATGAAGGAGAGGAAAGGATTTAAGTGCCCAGAGTGGGCGTGAGGTGTGGGCTCTGTGCCTCCACGGCTATTCCCTCATTCGATCCTCATGACAACTCTGTGAGGTCAAGCGGGAGTTATTTCCTTTTGTACAGATGAAGAGACAGAGGGTCAGGGAGGCTACAAGGCCTGCCCTGGTCACAGAGTTACGATCATTTCAAAAGGTATGATTAATCAAAAGTGCTTAGATTTCTGTGGACTCTTTCTATAAGCCTAGTCCTCTGCTGAGCATGTCAGGTACATTAGCTCACTGACCCTTCCCGGCAGCCCTGTAAGAAAGGCATTGTTGCCATACCCATTTCACAGATGAGGAGACTGAGGCTTACTATGTCAAGTTAGCTGAGAGTGATCTGAATGGCCATCTGGTTAAATAAAAATATTCTAGAGCCAGTAGAAAGAAAGGACTGGGTGGGCCAGGGGTTCTCAACCAGGGTTGACTCTGCCTCCCAAGGGATGTTGGCATGTCCGGAGACACATTTTTGATCATCACGACCGGGAAGGGCTACGGGCATCTAGTGGGTTGAGGCCACGGAGGACAGGTACCTCACAAGGAAAGATCCGTCCCCAACTTTCACTAATACTGAGGCCAGAGACCTTGTGGCAGAGAAGCATGAAAGGACTCAAAAGCATCTCTGAGACAACACGTGTAGCATCACATCATTAATGCTGAACACACAAAACCACAACCCTGTCTGTCTGTGTGGGTTTGCTGTCACCGAAAGTCCCAGGTGCCGTCTCTGAAGAGGACACTGGGATGGAGCGAAATCCTTTCCTTGCTTCTTCTTTTTTTAATGAAATTTTACTCATGGAATATTTGCAAAAGTATTTTTAAATAATATTTTAGGGGCGCCTGGGTGGCTCAGCTGGTGAAGCGTCCGACTTTGGCTCCAGTCACGATCTCACAGTTTATGGCTTCGAGCCCCGCATCGGGCTCTGGGCTGACAGCTCAGAGCCTGCAGCCTGCTTCGGATTCCGTGCCTCCCTCTCTCTCTCCGCCCCTCCCCACTCATGCTCTGTCTCTGTCTCTCAAAAATGAATAAATGTCAAAGAAAAATAAAAAAATAACAATATTTAAAATAAAAGAAAATAAGTTTTTTAATGTTTACTTTTGAGAGAGAGAGAGAGAGACAGAGTGTGAGCAGGAGAGGGTCAGAGAGAGAGAGAGGGGGAAACACAGAATCTGAAGCAGGCTCCAGGCTCCGAGCTGTCAGCCCAGAGCCCGACGCAGGGCTCGAACTCACGAACTGTGAGATCATGCACTGAGCCAAAGTCAGACGCTTCACCGACTGAGCCACCCAGGCTCCCCATAAAATAAAATAAAAATAAAATAAAATAAAATAAAATAAAATAAAATAAAATAAAATAAAATAAAATAAAAGTAGAAGTCCTCCCATTACTTGCCCAAGGTCACAGCTCGTATGGGGCGGGCCCAGGGTCGGCACCAGCTCTGAGCGTGAGCTCACATTCAGCTCCAAGCCTCCACTCCTCACTAGCATGTGGGACCCCAGTTGCGGTTCGGACTGTGGGTCGACGCGCGTCCAGTGACGTGCCAGCTCTAGTCAACACCTACCTACTGCACAGATGCCTGACCCCAGATGGACTGAGTAAGACCAACTCAAGTTACTCGTGAGAGTGTTTATGAAAACGATTACATAAAAAAATACCAAGCCCCAGTGGGAGAAAACTAATTGCCCACGGGTCAAATCAGATAACGTAATCTCTGGAACGAAAGGAGACTTCCCAATAACGATAAGGGCGCTGGTGACAAAGAACACTGCGAGGCAGGCTGTAAAACGCAGGGCTGGGGGTCAGACCGCAGATCACATTCTCCTCTGTTCTCAGGCATGCCTGCTGAGCAGGGGAGCTTAGCCCAGCCCAATTAAGGGGTCAGCCCGGCCAAATTAGCTGGGTAACAGCAGCCTGCATCTCTCAGATCAAAATTCTTTTCCCAGGCTCGTCCCCGGTCCAAAGCCCTCACCCTTCTTCCAGGGCTGAAGTACATAGTGGGACCCATAGTTATCGCCAGCAGGGAGAGGAAGACACCGGCTCCTTCCCCGGCGCCCAGGTCCCTGCCTGCTTCTCCTCCAGCCAGCGCCTCGCTGCTCTGCCTTTCTCATGCTTGGCCCTCTGCCTGGACTGCCTACCCATCCTTTAATATCCGGTTTGCTCACCTCCTCCTAGAAGCCCTCCGTCATCCTCCTCCCAGTACCCTCACTGGCAGAGGATGTCAGGTGCCTGCCCTCTGTGCCCCACTAACACTCCAAACAAATCTCAACCCCCGACCGTGTTATTTCTTGATTGTCTGTTGACCTGCCGGGTTCTCCCAGCACACAATAAATCCCTCAATGGTGGCACTGAGCCTGTGGCACAGAGTTTTCGGCACATACTTGCACTTACATGTTGACAAGTGTTTTTTCAACGAGTTTATTAGTTAATAATATGCCAGAGAAAGGTGGTGGTAGGGGACGGGGGGTGCCCAGGTCGACATCCCCCCAGTTCTGGCGAGAGAAGGCAATGAGTGGTCAGGGTGGAGCGCAGGAAAATAAAAAAAAAAACCTCTACATTTTTAGCAAATACCCACTGAGTGTCCCAGAAGCTGCTGCCTTTATTCTCCACAATAAACGGTCTAGGCCTCACCTCTTCGGGTGCCCACAAGACCCAGCTGGAGTGAGGAAGGGGATTCTCCAGGCTGGGCCTGCCAGCGCCAAGGGGGAGGGCCCATGAAACCATAATTCAGAGGGGCACGGAGTCTGGCATGCTGTCCTTGTTTCAAAGGCTGCAGCCACCGGACCTCGGGCCCAGGCGAATGTCCTTTCTGTGCACACCAAGCTTGGCCTCCCACTTCCGCTTCAAGTTCCGCTTCCCTACTTCCTTATGCTGTATGCTCCAGCAATGCTGATGTTTCCAGAATAGAGCATGTTGTTTTACGTCTCTGTGCACATTTTATTTTCTCTCTCGGGAAGGCCTTTACTCTGTCTTGCCACCTGGCAAACTTTTTTTTTTTTTAACGTATTATTACTAAGTTTACTTATTTTGACAGAGGCTGAGTGGACGGTCATCACACATGTGAGCACGGGAGGGGCAGAGAGAGAGAGGGAGAGAGAGGATCTGAAGCAGGCTTCACGCTCAGCACAGAGCCTGATGTGGGGCCCAGTCCCACAACTGTGACATCATGACCGGAGCCGAAATCAAGAGTCAGATGCTTAACCGAACGAGCCACCCAGGAGCCCCTCATCTGGCAAGCTCCTACTGATCCCTCAAAACCCAACTCAGACATCGCTGTCTCCAAGAAGCACAGTGGCTTCTCTGCCGGGTGAGTTTATCACTCCACTCTCTATACTACAAGCCTCTATTTGTGCAGTGATCTACGTGTCTTCCTACAACAGACGATGAATGTCTCGGGAACAGGAACGGTCTTAGTTATGCACAGATTCAAATACACAGATCGGTGCTTGGCATCCGGCAGGTGCAACCTCATTTCTCTCTTCTCTCTAGTGAGAGTCACACTTCATAGCTTAAAATCACCCAGGAAGAGATTTTACGCCAAAGATGCTTACATCACAGTCAAGTCCCAGAAAATATTACCCCACTTTGCGTATCAGAGGGAATTAAATCCAGGTTCTATTTGTGGATTAATTAGGAGATCTGTCCTGGGGCAAGAAAGAGAATGCTTACCTTTCAGCTAATAGGGTTATGCCTCTGAATACATTATACACTGTCTGCCATCTCCTGCCTTCAACTCCCTGCGGCACACTCGGGAAGGAGGAGGCGATTAAGACACATTTGCTACAAACCTCAACGACTGATAATTACATCCCCCTTCCCAATCAATTGGGGCTCTGAAACGTGCAAAGGCAGGAAGCAGACTCGTCTGGCTTGATAGAAAAGACAAAACTGAGTAAGGTCGCCATGCTGGTGGATCACACGTGCTTCCGAGAAGGCACTCAGATCGGAGCGGCGGGGGAAGGACTGTGGGCCCCAAGAGGTGGACAGAGGGAGAAGGGTCCGGAGAGACTTACCACAATGATGTTCTCATGCTCCTGGGTAGTCAAGTTCGTGTTCTGAGGGATTGAATGGAGAGCGCAGGAGGGAGACAAAACAAAACAGAAACACTGACATTAATAAAACGGAACATTTACATCTCAAAGGTCCAACCGGTGAAAAACGCTTTCAGCGTCTCAGCGAGCAATGGTCACTTTGCTTAATTAAACAGATCAGAAGCCCCTCACAGGATTGGTCGGGAAGGGAGGAAAGCACGGCTTTGGGGCGGGGGGACTGCGTTTCCAGTCCTGGTTTCACCCCTCGTGAGTTACGCGACCTTGGCTCCTCGGTGAGGCTCGGTTTCTTCTCCCATAAATAGGGATCCTCTGTGGGCTTCAGTGAGAGGGTATACAGACAGACCTAACCGCACGCTTGGTGCTGCTCATGTAGATGCCACCGGGGAGCCAGGAGGCAGGTTCACAGTAAACACATCAAGAAACAGACTTTGGAATCTTGACTGTGCACCAGGCATAAGAGCGGCACGTACGTATTATCACAGCAGCTTTCCAGCTAGGTTCCCAGGGAAGAATGGTCTTCCATGAGCTGGCCAAACGTGGTTTCGCTAAAATTCAAACGCCAGCGATTAACTTGCGAAAATAATATTAAGTGGAAGGCGTTAAGCTTGTTTAAAGTTTAGGGTTTTTTCCCTCCCCAATGCGGGATCTTCTTACCCAGCTGGTACCTGTTACCACCATCCTGTGCGTATGCGAACGAGGGAAGGAATGATCACGCGATAAATGAGAAATCACGGGAGAAACCAGAAACGGTCGAACGACCGTCTTCTTTCCTAGTTTTGTGTTGTGTTCGGTTTCATCTGTTTGTTCTTGGTGGAATGGGTTCTCCCTGGTGTCGGTTCAGATTTCCTAATAGGGCCGCGTTTGGCCCCTGGTAACATGCCGTCTCACCGGACAGTGAACTGGCAAGATGGACGGCTGTTGGGTTCTAGAAACAGCCCCACCATGCGCACCACCTGGCATCACGTTTAAGGAGCATCAGGGTATCTGGCATTTACAAGCAGCTGAAACAAAAGAAAAGCCATTGGGCCGTGGATTTGCCCAAAGGGTGAAGGTAGCCTTGGAACCCGGCCGGGGCGACGTCTGCCTCCTCAAGTCCCCGGGTTCCCATGGAGACAGCAAGGCCCTCGGGCTTAGAATCCAGGAACACACGGAAGGTGGAAGGATGTCTTTTGGAATCCAGAGGCTTTTTCTTTTTTGGACATTGGTGGAGTCTAAGCAGCCCATTTATGGCAGATGATTAAACATCAATAATTTTTCCGCCCAGGGTAGATGGAAACGTGGCTTTGGTCTTTCCTTCCGACTGACAATGACAGCTCACTATGCCTCAGGCAGTGCGAGTGCTCTCTGTAACCCTCATCCCACATCCCTCTTCTTACGATGCTTTTCCTGCTCTCCTGTCCACAGATGAGCTACCGGAGTCTCACGCGGTGCGGCAGCTGACTCAGGAGCACAGGTAAGAGACGGTGGGGTGTGGGTTTCACCCTCTCTGTCCTGATGCCCAAACCTGCATCTCTCTCTTCATTTATAAAACAATTTTTTAAAAAATCTTTATTTATTTTTGAGAGAGAGAGCCAGTATGTGAGCAGGGGAGGGGCAGAGAGAGAGGGAGACACAGAATCTGAAGCAGACTCCAGGCTGAGCCGTCAGCACAGAGCCCGACATGGGGCTTGAACTCATGAGCTGTGAGATCATGACCTGAGCGAAGTTGGATGCTTAACTGACTGAACCACCCAGGCGCCCCAGCATCTCTCTCTTCAAAAAAAAAATTCTTTTTTAATGTTTCTTTATTTTTGAGAGACACAGCATGAGTGGGGGAGGGACAGAGAGAGAGGGAGATACAGAATCCGAAGCAGGCTCCAGGCTCTGAGCTGTCAGCACAGAGCCCGACGCGGGGCTCGAAGTCACGGACCGCGAGATCGTGACCTGAGCTGAAGCTGTACTCCCAACCGACTGAGCCACCCAGGTGCCCCTCTCTTTTTATAAAAGTTTACTTTGAGAGAGAGCGAGAAAGACAGAGAGAGAGAGGGAGAGGAGAAAGCGCACGCATGTGCAGGGAAGGGCACAGACAGAGACAAAGAGGGAGAAAAAGAATCCCAAGCAGGCTCTGCATCGTCAGCAAGGAGCCCAATGCCGGGGCTCGATCTCACAAACTGTGAGATCACGACCTCAGCTGAAATCCAGAGTCAGATGCTTAAGAGACTAAGCCACCCAGGTGCCCCCCTAAAACCTGCATCTCTAACCACTGAGCTATGGTGCTCAGCCCAAGCAAGGGCCAGTCCCATCCTTCGGGCCGTGGTAGACAGCTCCGAAGGGCTCAGTCCGTTCCTCACTGCACCTGTGCACCTTCCCAGGAAGAGCCTTCGGTAAATACAGATGCTGATTTCTTTGTCCCAGTCACTGGTGGTGGCCTGTGCTGTTCCGCAGGGACACTTCTCTCTCCCAAGGCCATTTTCAACCCTGGGTGGAGAGCACTCACTGAAAACGGCCACTGAATCATAGGGGACACCTGAACCCCAAACTGAGCGGCCTCTCCACACACTGAAGTCAACAAAGGCCCGGGAGGTCAGGGATGCGGCTCTGTCTGGCCAGCGGATGGGCAGTCCTTTCGCAGAACTAACAGCCCCTCCACCCCCTCCTTGGGGATCCTGCCCACCTCCTGGTTGGCTTGGTGACACCTGGAGCCTCGTAGAAGGAGACCCCGGAGACAACTTAAGTAAAGAGAACAGGCAAATAAGCTAGCCCATATAATCTACACAAGAAAGGGCAAGGAGGAGGAAGGATTTGTTTGTCTTTCCACCCATCCTCCTAGACCCTTAAGCTGAGAGTGGTTAAGGTCAAGGTCATGACTACCGCCCATGGCAATAAAAATGGCACTTATCCAAGTGACCCTGGGCAGGTGACAACCTCTTGGAGCCTCTGTTTACTCGTCTGTACCTTTTAGTACTTACCCTGCAGGGTCCCTGGAGAAATGCTAAGTATCAGCACTAAATGCCTGCCGAAGTGGTCATCACAGAGCCTGAGTGTCACTCAGGGAGGCGTCAAGCCTTACTCGAGGGGATGCTGCCCGGGCACAGCTCTGTCCAGCTCTGTCCCTTACCAAACAACAGCTCTTACCAGTCAGACACGGTGAGTCATAATGACCCCTTGCCCGACACACAGTAGGTATACAGCAAACGCAAGCTTCTTCCCTTTTTTCCTTTTTAAATGCTTTTATCTTTTCCTACCCCAGCGCTTGGGGATCAGGTGCCTGAGAAGCGATGCAAAGGCCCATGGGCGCGCGGTCACATGTGACATAAATGCCGCCAGAGGTTGGCGACAGTGCCCGTCGGCCACCTTCCCCATCGTCCTGACAGCGAACCTGATGTCAACGACGGTGTGGTGGCGGCCGGGACTGGCGGGGCAGGAGGGGCGGGCAGGTGGTCTTGCAGGGAGAGCGAGCAAGCCCCAAGGTGGAATTTGCAGCCCCACCACTTGCTCAGGTGTACCAGTGTCTCTGGACCTGAGTTTCCCCATCTGTACAACGGAGACAGCAAGGCCCACGTCTCAGGGGAGACCGTACGACACGAGATGCCATGCTGCACGGCACCTGACACCGGCCGCCACACAGCAGACGCGTACTCGCGGTGAGCGGCCAGCCTGGGGCCTGCTTGCTGGGGCCCTTCCCCTGCTCAGGCGGGAAGCCGGGATTTCAGGTCGCACATACAGCACCCAGCCTGGCCTCCAATTCCAGGCCTTGACTGTGATGCATTTCAGAGCATGAGTCTCTGCTCTTCTGCGAAATGAAGCTGTCGCACGCCCGAGGGCACGTCTTCTGTTCCTCTACCTGCCACCGTCTTTGCAGCCCACCCTCTACCTCTTGCCATACTTCCTTCCAGGGAAAGGGGTCCTCTGCTCAAATAGCAGACATGGAAGAAGGCCCGGGCCAGTTTCCTGGACTGATGGGTGGCAACCAGCTTGGGTCTGCGGGGGAAGGGGTGGCTCCAGGCAGCAAGGGGCTTGTGCTTCTAGAAGGAACCAGGGGCTACTCCCAGGGAAGGGGGACGGGGGACGGAGGCATTGCCCTGGGGCCGTGGAAAGTTCAAACCGGGAGTCATCAACGCCAGCGTCCCCAGGGGCCCAGGCAGGCAAACAAACGAGACAGCTTTAGTACTTGTAGAGCGCGGAGAAGAGTGCCCGGGCCGGAGTCACAGCGTGTCCCCAAGTAGCCCTCGCCTACACACGAATGGCGCGGCTGGCTCTGGCTGAGCCCCCACGCTCCTGTCTGTCTCCCCGCTGGAACGTGAGCTCCAGGGGGGTGGGGACTTGTCTTTGTTCCAATGCAGGACAGTGCCCGGCACGGCACGCACCCTACCGGGGGGCTGCCTGGCACAGCAGAGTGGTTTTTCTGAGGCTCTGGGGGGTCGTGGAGGCAGAAAGCGACAGCCGCTTGGACCCCTGCAGCTGACGCAGGCCAGGGCAGGGCAAGGTGGAGACGGGTGGCGGGGGGCGGGCAGGAAGGCAGGGCAGTCTGGGGGCTTCACCGATGTGCTCTGGCTCGGGAAAAACTGGAAGCTCCTGAAATCTGCTGCCATCATCACCACCAGCCTGTCGTCAGGCCCGAGGCTAGTCCCCCCAGCTTCGGTCGTGGGGCATGGCAGGGTGGTCACCACTGCCCCTTCCCCCTGCCACACCCCCGGGACGGCCCGCAACGGGCAGACGACACAAACTCAAGTCTGATTCCGTTGCCCGGCACAGCGTTGGTGCTCGGCAGAGGGGGTGGGGGTGGGGTGTGCACAGTCAAGCAGGGGGCACGTCTTACCTCTGAGAGCAGTTTTGAGACGATTTCCAGTGGGGCTTGGTTGATGGAGTCATCCTGCAGGGGGGATGTCAGGGCCATGTCCACCAGAGTTCGGATCTCCTTCAAGACAACTTCCCAACGGCTTGGGTTACTCAGCACTTTCTTATATTTGTAAATCTTTTTCTGGTCGGGAGGGAGAAAAAGACACAAACATGTTATTGATATTCTGATGGTGGAAGAGGACACCAGATGATCAGAGAAATAGATGCCCTAGCAGGTACAAGGCCCCGAGAAACTGCCCGTGTGGACGAACCCTCCCGTGGGAAACTGACTCGCAGAGAAAGGAGAAGTCCCTGCCCAGGGTCACAGGCGATGTTTGCAGACAGGCCTTCCGAACACTAGCTGAGAAATCTCCACACTGTTTCCGATGACTTAAAAAAACAACAAAGCGATGTCTCTTTCAGATCACGTCTTCTCCCAAACGTATTCCCTAAGTTTTCACACGCAGGGAGGGTGGAAGGAAGCATTCAGGGGTCCAGAGAGAGGCTTTCTTTGCGTTGGAGGTACTGTTTCTACTCATCCCGACCCTAAGAGGTCCCTCTGGAGAGTGGAGTCCAGCTAAGAAAAAGGACAGACAGGCTTGTGGCCAGGTACTCAACCCCGGCCAGGTGGTGACAAGCCCAGTAGGCCCCCGAGAACCGCAAAGCGGACCTCAGTTTCCACCTGGTGAGTGGGACGGAGCATATCCTCACCTTTGCTCGGGGCTGCGTCCAAAGCGGAGAAGAACTGGGGCACGGGCTGCTGTCTCCCTCGATGTGAGGCGGAGTGAGTTCCGCCTCTCTGACATCATGGAAACAGCAGCCCTCGGAAGGCGGAGGTCCCAGCCAAAGTGCCTCCCGGCCCCGGCAGCTGCCGGCCCCACTGTTGCCCTGGCTTGGGACTCTCCCACTGGATGAACTCCTTCATTAAGTGCTCTGCTCCCTGGGGAAAACCTAAGTTTAGTGTCACCGCACCAAGCAGCCAGCTGGGGTGACGAGTCACAGTCTCTGAGCCAGAGTCTGAATGAAGGAGTGAGTAGGGAGGAGGTCAGGGTCCCCCACTGAGGCCTCCGGGGGGGTCTCCCTGACCCTTTTGTTTCTGAGTTATAAATTACAAAGTGATCTTGGAACCCAGCACTTTCAAGGAAGTATCTGGGGATGTGCTCCCTACCAACCTGAGTTAACTGTGCTGGGTGAGGCCTCGCCATGGCACAGGAGGCAGACTTTGGACTCAGGTAGGCCCGGTTCTATGAAGCATGTCACCTACTGAGCCTCAGTTCCTCTTCCATAAATCAGGCAGGAAAATACTTTGCGGCCTCTTTCAGGGTGTGACTTTGACAAATTCTGGACCCACGATGGTCCGCCCTCTGTACGCAGTTACATTCACAGGCAGAGTCCAAACAGAATTAGCCACTGGCAACAAAAAGGGAACCCGGGTACATAACTCGTCTCTTTGGAAAAAGAGGACGAAATGCACAACCTCCAGCAGTACAAATAGTATCTCTACTTTCTTCCCCCCATTTGTTCCCAAACTCCACGATTTTCTGGTCTCTTACTTGCTCATCAGGCCCCATCACCACCACCATCACCCACAAAGCGAACTCACATCAAAGTCTGTTTCCCTCGTCAGCCCGGATCTTTCTTAAGCAAATCAGTATGGCTGGTCCCCGTACCCCGTCTTCCACCTGCCTGCCCTTTACTCTCCCTCCTGGTCTGGCTGTGGTCTGGCAGTCACCACGCCTCATCAAGAACCAGAGAGCGATGATGCCTCTCCGAGGGGCAGCAGGCAGAGGAACCACCTGAAACACGGACTTGTCAATCACTGCAGATGCTCTAAGGACTGGAAGACGCCTCGGCGAGCTGTCAGGGGCGGACGTTCAGTGAACACAGGCGGCCGGTGGGGGTGACGGTGACAGTGAGGACTTAGTGAATCCCAGGACTTTAATGACGAGACACAGCCAGTTCCCGGAGGCCTCCCTGGGCCGGTAACCAGCCTCGGGCCTAGTTACCGTCAGCTAGGCACCACCTCTGCACCGCCTGGTCTGTGCAGAGCCAAAGTTCCCCAAGTCTAAAGCCGTGGAGACGCTTCCCAAGGCAAGAACCCGATCCGCCCCCGAAGACGAAGACTCCTCCGAGTCCTGGACGCTGTGGGTTTGCTCCGTACCCAGAGAATTGCTTGCTTTTTAAGCGACCGTGAAATGGTCACGGAAACTCGCCGTGTATTAAGCCCCAAAGAAAACCACACGATGCACACCCCTGTGTTCCCACAGCAGATCCTAAATGTGAATACGGTCTGGGCTGTAAGGGCCCTATCTTCGGATCAGCTGCAAGCTATTTACCTTTGAAAGAATAATGACTTCATTCTTTTCGTGAAAACGATGCCTGCTCGTTGTAAGCAATTTAAACCATGCTGAAACGCACAAAGAAGGGGATAAGCGAAAAGAGGCCTCCAAAATCCCACAACCTAGAAATAGCTATCATTAATCTTTGGTGAGCATTGTTCCACCCCACCCGCTGGAACTTTGCCAGAAACAGCCAGCGCGTGGGGGTAGGTGGCCGTGAGGACCGCCCGCGGCTCTCCACACTCAGACATCACTGAGACCCCGAGGTAGCAAGGTCCGGGCAAGAGGGCCCACGGGGTAGCACCAGCCCGGGGCCCACCGACACACCCCCTCCATAGCAGGGAAGGGTGACACTCTCTTGTGAGTCCCCAGGCACCGGAGCCCTTGCTCAGTGGGCATCCCCAGCACCTGTGGTCACAGAGGCTGTAGCTGCATTCAAAACCAGAGGGTCCCAGGGCTCGTGACAAGGGCCAATGCGTAATGAGCTCACGCTACCCACCAGGCACTAGGCATTCCTGGGCATCAATCAGCTCTCTCCATCCTCACCGTGAGCCGGGGAGCCGGGGGGCTGCCGCAGGCTAAGCAGCCCCCAGAGTGGACCCTAAGACAAGAACCCAAGGGCAGATGGCTCTTGACTTGAGAGGCGGTGCGGGGCACATCAGTGCAGGGTGTGGAGGAAGAAGCAGTCACTAACGGGGCACCACCAAGCATTACGACTGGGCCGCTGTGGGACCCGCTGTGAATCGCGTGGGAGCTTGAGGAGACAGTGCTCTCCGCTCCCCTCCCCCAGGGAGCGAGGACGCTGCATTTGCCCGCCCACTCTCTGGACACCTCTTGTCCAGGGCCCCGCACCGTGGACAAACTGCTCTCGCAGCCAGAGAGGAACGTGCCCCCAGGCAGAGCCACGTGCGGTCCCGGTGAGCAGCCTTCAGAGTGCGGTGGCTCAGAGGGGCACCCGCAACCTTGTGCTGTAGCCTCCAGTGTCCTGCTCACACGTACGACTCTCACGGCCAGAGAGGCGTGAGTTCAGGACCCAAGGTCACACTGCTAGAAAGGGTCGGTTCAGGAGTCAAAATCGACTCTGGTTAATTCCAGAGGTCTCTCTCTATCATGTCCATCAGGGCCAGTGCAGACAGTGGAGAGGAGAGAGAGATTCACCGAGAGACACGATGAGTGGAGGGGGTTCAAGAATGCTTGGTGGCATTCAGTGACAAGAGGCTTGGAGAACCCGAGGCCAGGCGGCCAGGGCAGTGGGGGAGGAGCTGCGGGAAGGCGGTGGGTGGGGGCAGCAGGTGGACAGTGGGGCTGTGAAATCACGGTCATGGGGGTTAGACAGGCCGCTGGCTCTGGGACAGGGCAGCTCCAGGGCAGAGGGAAGCCTACCCAGGACCCACAGGGACCCATTCATTCTGCTGTGGTGATAAATTAGCAGGTTTCATCCCCCAAAACTCCAATGAGCTCATCTGGTCATGAGTCACAGTGTGGTTGGGACAGGGACACCTCTGGAGCCCTGACTCCCAGGCTCCCAGGAGCCTGGCCCTTGGCTTTGCGGTATGATCCTCCCACTGAGCCCCTTCACCAGGACGGGTGGGTGACATCTTGCCATGTCCAGCGTGGCCACCGGATTCTTTGGTCACGGGCCCCAGAGCTCTCTGGGAGGGGCTTAAAGCAGGGGTTAGCAAAGTGCAGCGGGGGGCCCAAACCGAGCCCCCTGCTTCTATCTGTGCAAGGAAGCCAAGAATGGTCTTAAGGGTTGCGAAAGAAAAAAAACCCAAAGAACATGGGGCAGAAATCCAACGTGCCCTGCAAAGCCCCAAATATTTGCTATCTGGCTCTTTAGAGAAAAAGCTTGCCAACCCCTGGCTGAAAAGGTCAAGTGCAGTCTAGAAGTAAGTGTGCAGAAAACGGCTCAGCGTCTTGAGCCACCGGGGAGACACAGGTCCGAACGGCAAAGAGACGTCACTTCACTCCCGCCAGGCTGGCTGTAACCAGAAGGACGACACCCGGTGCTGGTGAGGATGTGGAGGAACTGCGACCCATGTACACTGCCGATGGCACTGCACACGAGGACAGCACCACTGGAAAGCAGTCTGATAGTTACTTAAAGCATCAAGCATACATTTGTCCTATGACCCAGCAATTCTATTGCTAGAAACCTACCCAAGAGAAATAAAAACAGACTCGACACAAAGACACATACATGTGTGTCCCTGGCATTATTCATAATCACCTCAGACTGGAAACGACCCGACTGCCCATCGACTGATGAACAGATAAGCAAAAAGGTGGTCTATCCAGACAATAGAGCAGTGTTTGCAATAAGAGAAGGATGGATCAGGGCGCCTGGGTGGCTCTTTCGGCTCAGGTCATGATCTCACGGTTCGTGAGTGCGAGCCCCGCGTCGGGCTCTGGGCTGATGGCTCAGAGCCTGGAGCCTGTTTCGGATGCTGTGACTCCCTCTCTCTCTGCCCCTCTCCCGCTCGCACCCTGTCTCTGTCTCTCTCAAAAGTAAATAAAACGTTAAAAAAAAAAAAAAAAGAAGAAGGATGGATCTACTCAGATGTGCTACGATACAGGCAAACCTTACAAATGTGATGCTAAGTCAAAGAAGCCAGGAGCAAAACACATTCTGTGTGATTCCTTTTATATGAAATGTCTAGAAAAGGCAAATTCATAGAGACAGAAAGTGGAAGAGTCACTGCGTGGGGCAACAGGGATTAGACTGCATACAGACACCAGGGAATCTGTTGGGATGATGCGAATATTCTGAAACTGGACTGTGGTGATGGTCGCGCTACTCTATAAATTAACTAAAATCACTGAATCATGCACTTCTGATTGGTGAATCTTAAGCTGTGTAAGTTACATTTCAATTACAGTGTTTAAGAAGAAATCTCAACCTAGGCAGGCAGAGGAGGGCAGCAGACAAAGCCAGAGACAGCACTGCTTAGTGGTTAAGAGCGCAGGTGTTTCAACAGCAGACTTAGTAGAAATCTAAGCTCTACTTCACCCATTCACCTGGCCACCCGTGTACCCAAGCCATCCACCTTTGTCACCGTCCATCCACCCACTCATCCGTCCTTCCCGGCATCCATCCACCATCTGTCCAATCATTCATCAAAAATTCCCATGATGGGCCAAGCGCTGTGTTCGGTACTAAGGATCCCCACGGTGAGCGAAGCAGACAGGTCCCAGTGCGCGCGGAACTCACAGTATGTTACTCGTACCCTAGCTGCCTCAACCGCAACTCGGGGTCAGGCTAACTGCTGCCAAAGGCTCCCGTAGCTCTCCTGTGAGGTAACATATACAAGGTACCTAGCCCCACTGCTGGCTAAACAGTTACCTTCTTATCACCTACCAAGGGACAGGAGTGAGTGGCCCGGGGCAGGTGGAACTTAGGAGGATTCCTGGCATCCGTGACTCAGCCCCGCCAGCTCCCGAAACAACAGAGCCAGCAGGAAAAGCTTCCTGCCTCCCGGGTGGCACAGTCAGTCACTCCATTGCCGTCCTCACCCTCTGCTTGTCAGGGAGGGGACGTTACCTGGGCAACACCCGCCATCTCTCCGGCAACTGCTCCCACGGCAGAGGCGACCGCAGACGCCCGGGGTTCTCCGGCCTGGGAAAGCAGAGCCTGTCGGCAACTCCACGGGAGACAAGCTGTCACCGGGAGTGTGCCCCTCACCGGGAGAGGCGTGACTCAGAACGTGCTGGAAGCACGCCTCCCGGTGATGGGGCTGCTCTGCTGGTTGCCGCAGCCTCCCAGGCTCAGGCTCGCGACAGCACGCATGCTCCCCACCACCTGTCATTAAAGGAAGGGAGGCACGGGAGCTCCTTGGAGCTGCCGAGAAAAACGAGCCAGGGAGGAACCGACTGGCTTTTAGAACTGCCCCCCGGTGGACGGCCCAAAGCTGTGCCGCCCAGGCCCCACGTCCCTAGCCCCACGTGGCTACTTACATTCAACTTAATGAAAATGAAATACGATTAAAAATCCAGTGCCTCGGTCTACTGGCCACGCTGTGGCTGCTGGAAAGCCACAAGTGGCCAGCGGCTACCATGCCGGACGGCGCAGAGAAAGACCGTCGTCACCACTGCAGAAAGTTCTATTGGGCAGTGCCGTCCTACGGTCTCGGGGTCCCCCCGCGTCCCCATGCCCCCAGAGGACCAGCAGCATGCTCACTGCCTCTCCCCATCCTCAGCCAGCACTTTGGGGCCTACCCACCTGCCCCGCTCCTCCGACTTTCCCTCCCAGGTCTTAGGCTGGTGTTCCCAAACGTCCCCTGCACACCCAGGAAGAATGGATGCTTGGGCAACTTCTCTCATTCCTAGACAGGGGCCTTTGACCTCCTCATTCCCTCACGACTCAGTATGGGCCGTGCAGGCAACTCGCCATCCCTGCCAGGCCGCGTGCTTCCGGGGGCCCCAACACTCGGGCCGCGGGTCCTCCAGAATGGGTGCCACTTCTTCAATCCTTTTAGCCTTAGGGACCATCACCCTGCCTTCAGACACAAGCCAGGCCTGTGGTCGGCCCCTGCGTGCCACCCCCACACTGCCCACTTGGCCCTGGTCTTCACCATCAACCTGAGTCAGCTCATCGCCTCTCGGCACCCCCTGTGCACGTGCACAGAGACGCTAATTTAGCCAATCCAGTTACTGAGCTGTTCCCTGCTGGTCCAATTAATTAACAGATGGATTCATCAGTGATTCCCTTCCAGGGACTCGGGATTTTCACGAGGAGCAAGGGTAGGGACACCTGCTCTGGGCACTGGCTCCACGGGGGCGCTGGGAGTAGGGGAAAGGACACAAAACGAGACACAGGCCCAGCCCTGGTCCCCCTGTCGGCTGGCACGTAAACCAGGCCCCGACTCACGCTAACAAAGCTACGAAACACAAACCGCCGGCTACCGCTTACCCGGTGCTTACCATGTTCCAGGAAAAACCACCCTGACTGGACACAAGAGCCTAATGGTTATCACGCCTGGAGCGCTCTCCGCGGCCCAGGCCCTGTGTGAAGCTCTTCGTGGAAAATAACTGCTTTGAAGCCTTGCAGCCACTCAACTAGACATGTGATAGAACCAGGCCCATTTGATGGATGAGTAAACAGAGGCCGGGAGCGGTTAAGTCAGGTGGCAAGCAAGAGCCAGGGCTGGAACTGAGAGCGGCCTAGCTGTGGACCCTCAGGGCCCGACCACCAAGCCGCTCTGAGAGGCATGCACCCGAGAGTTCCTCTGCCTTGATGGATGCTGCCTGCTGCCAGGAAGCTGAGAAGTCCTTGCAACTGGAGACTCAAGGCCGCCCAGGGGCAGTTCCAGACTGAGTGCAGCTGGGTGCCCAGCTGGCATCTGCCTGGAAAGCCGGGTCCTGGGGAGACGGACAACCTGCTTGAAAGAGGGGAGAGGGCATGGGCACTCAGCCCCCCGCGCCCCTGCTGGGCAGTCTCTCAGCAGTCATAACTGCTTCCAAGGAAACAGCAGGAACTCGGGCACGGTGTCCTGCTCGTGGTCTCGGGGGCATCGGCCGGTTGCCTGGGCAACCACGCATCTGGCCGGCGAGGAGAGGAACGGGCCTTGGAGCCAGGCTCCCCGCCGGGTACTACAACCCACCTGGCATTTTGGGGCCCGCCAGACTCTTGGCAAAATCCAAACATCACACGGATCCGTTTGATCACATTTAAAAATTGCATGTGGCCGTTCTTCTCACTGAGCTCGGAGCTCCTTGGGGGAGGGATTGTGCCTGGTGTGTTTCTTCACGGTTCCGTGTGGTCACTGGACCTTCTCAGGGGCCCACGGAAAGTGCTCTGAGTGTTTGTAAAAGGGAGGAAAACAGAAACTGGAAATAATGGCTGACGCGTACCAAGGGCTTCTGCCGTGCCAACACCGAACCAGCCTTTTCAAACCTGCCAGGTGCTCCTCAAACCCGTGTGGGGAGTCTTGTTAAAAGGCAGATTCCAACTCTGTAGAGCCAGGTGAGGCCCGGGAGTCTGGATTTCTAAGAAGCTTCCGGGTAAGACCGATGTCCCCGATGTCCCCTACGAGGCGGACAGGCGCACCCAGTCCCCATCATACACGGGAGAAAGGGGATGAGGGATTAACAGCTTGCCTGGGGTCACACAGCTGGTGTTGTGGGTTCTGTCCCCCAAATGATACGTCCAAGTCCTAACCGCTGGCATCTGTGACTGTGACCTTATCTGGAGTTAGGGGTCTTTGCAGGGCAATCAAGTGAAGGTGAGGTCAGGCTGCATCGCAGGTGGGCCCTATGTCCAGCGACTGGGGTCCTTACGAAAAGGCCACGTGAAGAGTCACAGATACACAAGGGAGAAACGGCCACGTGAAAACGGAGGCCGAGGGTGCAACGAAGCGTCCACAAGCCAAGCAGCTCCGAAGAAGCAAGGAAAAGGACGTCCCTTAGGGTGTCTGGATGGGGGCTCAGCTTTGTGGACGGGACACGTTCGTCTTGGATGTCTGGCCCCACTACCCTGAGAGGATGAGTGTCTGTTGTTTTAAGCCCCCTGGTCGGTGGCGCTTTGCCACAGCTGCCCCAGGAAACCCACAGCTGGTACGTGGGAAGCAAGGACGGACCCCGGGAATCCTGGCTCCTGATGGCTCCCTCCATCCGCCGCAGTCACTCAAGCCGACCCCTCCAGCCCTTTTATTTTACAAAGCCGGAGCTGGAGCCCGTCTGCTGGGTATGTGGAGGTGTGGGAGGGGGCACGACACCCAAGGTGCGTCAGCAGCCTCTCCCACTTTGCCTTGTTGTGGAATTTGTAGGGTTCTCTCTTCCTGGGGGACACGTGACCCTGGCGTCTTTCTCGCTCCCTCGGAGGGTGGAAATGCTAGTGTTCATGCTCGACACCCGTCCAGCCTGTTACCCCAGGGCATGAGCCTGGCCCTGCGTTGGCTGCACACCTGGGTACCCGCAACATCAGCCGTGTCTCAAGGAGCCACCTGCACACCCAGGGAGGCGGCAGGGAGAGCTCCCGGACTCAGTCAGGACGCTAGCACAAGGCCACCTCAGGTCCTTGGCAGAGAGGAGTCATGAGTCAAAACGGAACTCCTTTTCCTTTTATGAGGGTCACACATGAGCCAAGGGAACCCCATCACACCGGCTGACGGCCCAGGGCTTCCTGCGGCGGGCACCGTGCTAAGTGTCGTCCCGAGACAACCACTTCAGGGTTCTCAATCCTGGTCACACGTCAGAGTCACTAAGGGGGTTTAACAATATTCCAATGACAGAGTCCGATCACGGGACAAGCTCATCAGGAGGGTGTTGGGGGCGAGGTGGAGCCTGGCACCCATATTTTGGGGGTCACTGGTAAATTTTAAAGTATATTTAGGGGCATCTGGGTGGCTCCATCGGTCGAGCATCCGACTCTTGATTTCTGCTCAGGTCATGATCCCAGGGTCGTGGGATCGAGCCCCACATTGGGCTCTGACGGTGAACATGCAGTGTGCTTAAGATTCTCTCTCTCTCTCTCTCTCTCTCTCTCTCTCTCTCTCTCCCCCCCCCGCCCCACTCATGTTCTCTCTAAAAA
Source organism: Felis catus (assembly GCF_018350175.1). Taxonomy (NCBI): domain Eukaryota; kingdom Metazoa; phylum Chordata; class Mammalia; order Carnivora; family Felidae; genus Felis; species Felis catus. The sequence continues at coordinate 55,055,279 of NC_058382.1, read as the reverse complement.
TAAAAAGTGAATCTTAAAAAAATAATAAAGTATATTTAAGCACCAATGTGCACAGAAGCATCATTCACAGCAGTGAAAGGGTGGGAACAACTCAAGTGTCCACGGATGGGTGGATGCACAGACAAATGCAGTGCATACAATATGGTACGTATAAGGAAGGAACTACAGGTACTAAAAGGAAGGAAATTCAGACACACACGAAAACACAGATGAACCTTGAGGACATTACACTGAATGAAACAAGCCAGTCACAAGAAGGCAAATACCATATGATTGTATTTACGAGAAGGATCCTGAGGGGTCAGTACTGCCGGTCCAGTCTAAGGGGGCAAGCGCGACCCCACGGTACAGACAAGGAGACCACAACGTGGGGGAGGGGTGGCTGCCCACTTGGGGTGAAAGCCAGCTGTCTGAACCAGGACCCCTCCTCAGGTCTCCTGCTTTCCTTAGTCATGGTCAAGGGAGACTGGGAACACACACAGGTACGGCCCGGGACCTGCCCACAGCATTCTGGGAACACAACCCTGTCTCCACCTGGCAGTAACCCCAGGGAAGGCCGCTTCCCCAGGAGCCCCCTGCTGTGGAATACCATCGAAGATAGCCAGGAAGGGGCTGCACGTGCCTTCCGGAGTGATCACAGCACCCTAGGGAGGCCGGCAGGGAGCCCCAGTTTCATACTCAGCCACACCCTCCCCACCCTTCACTGGCTTGCCTCCCCCCACCCCCACCCCCCCGGCCTGTCAGCTCCTGGGAACTCAGAGGCTCAGACAAGGCCCCTGTTTTGACTCTTGGGAACACGCAGTACAATGAACCAAGCGCGGGGCATATCTGATTTTGGACTTCTGTCGTGTGCGGCCTCAGGCCAGTTCTATCACTTCTCCGAACCCTACTTTCCTCATCTGCAAAATGGAGATACGGGACTGAATGCGCTATTTCGGGCTGAATGCCCAGCACTTTGCAGGTGCTCAGTAAGTGGTACTGTTGAGTCCAGCAGGACACTGACTGAAGACAGTCCACCTCTGAGGAAAAATATGGGAGACGAGAAACCCCCATCGGCGGAGACGTGCTTGAGCCCACCGTGGCCCCCACGCACAGCTGTCACAAGAACGGAGGACACTAGGTCTGCCATGGGCTCCACGTCCACGACAACACTAAACGTAGCAGCAAACACGCCCACACACACACACGTGTGCACATATATTTACACACACGCACTCCGCAAACAGGATCCAACTCGTAGCGGCGGGGGGGAGGGGGGGGCCACAGTGTCAGGCTGATGACAGCTGTCTTCCTGCAGAGGGAAGTGGCTTGAGGGAAAACCAAGGGGGGAGGATGGGCTTCAGCTTTATCCGTAAATTTTCAAATTGTCACAGGAAGCCTTATCCGTGTATTGTGCATTTATTTCATTCAAAAGAAACTTAAAAAAAAAAAAAACCCAAAGGTTTCAGAAACTGGAACCATGGAGGCGGTGGTGTCCTTTCCACAGAATTTTCAAAGCGGTCAGAATCCCACATTCTTAGAACTGGAAGGGATCTGAGCTCCTATGTTTTTGACTTTTCCATGTTCCTGTAGATTACCTGGTTTTTGAAATAATATGTTCACCGGGAAAGGGAATCATACAGACGGTGTTAAGGGCGGAGAGTAAAGGGCACCAGAATTCCATCGTGGGGCTCACGGCCGGCACGTTTGTGTGCTGGTGCCCGTGATGTAACGGGTTCCCTTTCTGTGTGTACGTGTGCACACACGCACGCACGCACGCACACACCAGCATAAAAGTTTGCATAAATTTAGCCCACGCCATATACGTTGGCGTTTTGTTAACCTCACCTCTGTCTCCCGTGCCGCCTCCCCCACCCCTGTGGCCCTGAACCCGTGCTAACACCACAACGGATACTAGGGTTCGGCAAACGTTTTCTGTAAAGATAACAACATTCCAGGCTTTTCTGGCCACACTCTGCTGGGGCAGCGTGAATGGGTGGGGCTGTGTCCCCCCAAAGCCCCTTTCTTCATAAAAACGGGCGGTAGGCTGGGCAGTGTGCTGCCCCTGGCATGTATTCATTCAGATCTTTCCCCACGGCCACACATGCAAATACAGAGCTTTATTTTGGTCCTCAGCTTTTGCTGTTTTGTCCCCCGTTTCATTGCACAAAAGGAGCATCACGTTATACACAGATTCTGCGTCTTGCTTCTCCTCTCCTAACCCCCGGAGGAAGGCGCTCCAAATCAGTACAGATCTCCCCACGCTGTGTGTTTTTGTAAAGCCACCTCGAGTCTCACTGGGCAAAGGTAGCATTTACATTTAGAAAATTAAAATGAAGCAAAGGGCAGTCCTCCAGCCTGATCTCAGCCCTCTGGGCAAATCCTCCTGAAGGTCTTTCTGGCCATGGCCGTCGGTGGCCGTGACCGCCATACCTGAGCGCCCGCCCTTCCTGGCCAGGCAGCTTTACTGAAGAGCCCCTCCTCGGGGGCCACACCACCAGGGTCTCCAAGAAGGCAACCCACCCATCCTCCCCAGCTCTCCAACATCCGGAGCCCCGTCCCCACCCGTCCGAATGATAAACGCCACACAGTCACTGCACATCCCAGGCATGGCTGAGACCCCACTTCCCAAACTTGCCGCTTAAGAAGATGCTATTACTTTGCGATGACTTTTCCAGGGGAGTTCCTGTGCCCGGAGAGCGCATTCGACCCTGAACACGGACTAAAAACAGCAGTGGGGGCCTCTCGCTAACCCTGAATCGGAGATGCCATTTTCTGAGAAAACACCCCTGGTTAATAGCAACCCACCAAATAAATTTAAATGTACAAATACTGTACCAGAAGCTGCTCTCTTTCTCTGCCATGTGGGAGGGGCCGGGCCCTAGTGAGGTTTGCTCCCTGATATGCAGGGACAGCACGGGGCCCTGTTTCCTCAGGGCCTGATAAAGGGAAGTCTCTATCCCAAATAAGGACTTCCCTTGCTCGGCCTCAAGCTGGTAGCATCTCAACCCGGGGTGGGGAGAGGGCTCCGGTGTTTGTCTCAGAAGTTTATCTAGTGCTCGCATTCCTTCAAAGGGCATCGGATCTGTTCATCTCTTTGTTTGGGAACCCCTCCATTCCTAGTGGGCCTCCTCTTCTGGGCCAGAGCCACGGCTCCTTCTACCAAGGGCCCTAGTTCACAGGCTGGAAAAGAGTTCCCTAACCCACTGCTGCTCTCCAGTGTGCATGTGCAGACAGGTAGCGGTGGTGAGAGGTCTACCCCGCCTTCCGGAGTAGGGGTCTTCTGGAGGGGTGGCACTTACATGGAGGCTGTCCTTGCCCTGAAGAGGAGGGTCCTGCAGACAGGCACACGGAGAGCTCTCCCTGCCTGGGGGAAGCTCAAGATGGAGGCAGGAGAGGGGCTTGGGGGGTTGGGCGGGGGTTCATCATGGTGACTCTCAGTTATCTGCACACGCGGAGGAGATGCTGGGAGAGTGATCCAAAAGTTACGGATACGTTCAGCTGTTTACGCTTGATTTTGGGCCAAGAGGAACCCAGCAACAGGGTGCAGAGGTCACAGAAGGAGGCTCAGACCTGGGTCTGAATTCTGGCTTGGACACACAGGGAAGTTATTTCAACTGATGGGCAGCTTTCTTGTCTGTGAAAGGGGGATATAATCCCCACCCCTCTGCGACACCATATGGCCTCAACAGGACAACACAGGTGAAGCAGAGGGAAAACAGTAGGCACTCAATAGATGTCTGTTGCTCTTCCCCCTTTCTTTAAGCTACTGTAGCAGGTCTTGAGCCTCGGTGGGCATCAGAGTCACCTGGAGGACATTCAGGATTATGGGACAGGTCTGCACGTCTCCTAAATTTCCAGGGGAAGCTGATGCTGCTGGTCTGGGAACCCCACTTTGAGAACCACCAGTTCAGAACCCCTCTGTCCGTGGCTGGGAGAAGATAAAGAGCATTCTAGTTCCGAGCGGATGGTGACAAAGGCTTCAGAGCCAACGGACGCGGATGGGCCGCTTGGTCAATGCTGACTTGGCCCCCGACTTCCCGGGTGTGCTTTTCAGGGTCCACGCGTTCCTGAACATCTGCTCCAACCGGAAATCAGATTCCATCCACACTGCCAAAGGGTCTTATCCAAACATCTGCCTGGCGCCCCGTGTTTCTCTGACCGCCCCCCCCCCCGCCCCACCAGACAACAAACCACCTTGGCCTTCTGCCAACTGTCAGGGTGGCTTCCGCTGCCCCCCAAGGGGGTTTCCGTCCACTTCAGCGTCTTCTGTGAAACCGTCTCTGGCTCTGAGAAGGCACCAGGATTCTCGAGGGAGGGGGGCAGGGGTGATGGCCACTAAGGCTGCAGGGGGCGGGGGGGGGGGGGGGCTCTGTCTTCGTCTCCCGGTCAATTAGCCTCTCTCCACAACACCGTTCCATCCAGAGGGTTGAGCTGGCTGTCCCGCCGGGTATTTTATGATCATCAGGTGAGGCGAGGCCCTAATTCCTCTGTGGGGACAGGTGCTGCTCTTTTTGGAGTCTGTTTGGCCTGGTCTCCGAGCCAACAGAGCTAACAGTCGGGTAGGAGCCTTGGAGGCAAACAGAACAGAAGGCCACCTTCCCCTTGAGGCCAGACCACCCGCCGCGGCCCCAGCGGAGAGCGAATCGGCGTCCGCCTCTCCGGGGCTCCCTCCCCACCAACCCCACCACGAAAGGGTGCAGACTCCCGCAGAACGGAAGGTCTTGCTAGCCAACATACTGCCTCCCGTTTGTTTTAAAGGCTCTTCTTTAAAGAGACAGAAAGAGAAAAAAACCCAAAAAACTCTGCCTTAAAGGGCAGAAAACAAGTTCACCCGCAAACCATTTACGTGAAAAAACTTCCTTGTATGGTGACTCATCGGCCCCCATCAAAGCGAGCGTGGGATGGCACACCAAGGCTCTGGTCCCCCCCTTCCTTGTCTGGGGGGGTGGGAAACAAAGCCAAAAACAAAGAAAAAAACCCAACAGCCCACAAATGCACTTCTTTCTTGGCCATGTGGAGAGCCGGCTGTCATGTGCCATTCCCGAGGCCCAGGAAGACCTTCACACACAAGGAGGTGGGGGTGTCTTGGGCGGCCAAAGCCCAAGGCCGGCCCTCTGGAGGGGGCTGGGAAAGCCCTGGCTGGGGCAGGAGGGCGCAGGGAAAGGCCTGCTACCCAGGAGATGCCGGGTTCCTGCCCTGTGGCCTGGGGCAGGTCATTCCACCCGGGGGCTGGGGGGCCCCCAACTCCAGGTTCTTGACCCATCAACCGGGGATGGCTGAGGGGGGCGGGGGGGCGTCTGAAGGGGTGGGGGTTACACAGCCGGCTGTTCTCACTGCCTCTGGGCGCCCAACAACTGTTATCCTACCGCCATCCTTTCTCTCAGGAACTCGGTTTCCCCGCGTACACAACAGTGTTTTCCCTTTTACCGGAAGATACAAGGTCCCACCCAGTTTGACCCTCGTCTGAACGGAGTACTACAAAGCCATAAAAAGGATCTGTGTGGGCTGACACACAGATCGCCGTGATACGTAATTCAGGGTAAAGGAGAGAGGAATCAAACAGCGTGGGTGAAACGATCTGTGTGGCGCCTGAAGAGGGACATTCAGAGAAACTTCTGGAAGGCCCCGGGAGACTGCTCACAGGCCTGCCTTCGGGAAATGGGGCGTGGGGAAGAGACCCCCGCCGTGTGCCGTTCAGAATCGCCACACGCTCCCACGGCCCGCGTGTTCCTCGAGTGTCCACGGAGGGTGCCTGGGGGAGCGGGGGGCTGGCTGGAAAGGGGCATGAGGGAAACTTCTGGGGTGACAGGAATGCCGGTGGTGGTTATTCAGGTGAATACAACAGTCAAAACGCACCACACCCCGCAGTCGAAATGCAAGCATTTTGTTAACATGTAAATAAATTATTGCTTGTTTTTTTTTTAACTTAAGATGTGTTAACGGATTTATGGGCAGTGGGAAATTTTTTAGTTCTTTTTGTCCTTTTTAGTATCAAAAAAGCCTTCATAAATAGGATTTTTAAAAAAAAAATTAACATTTATTTATTTTTGAGAGACAGAGTGCAAGCAGGGGAGGGGCAGAGAGAGAGGGAGACACAGAATCCGAAACAGGCTCTAGGCTCCGAGCTGTCAGCACACAGCCAGACGCGGAGCTCGAACCCGTGAACTGTGAGATCACAACCTGGGCCGAAGTGAGACGCTTAACCAACTGAGCCACCCAGGCGCCCCCATAAATATGATTTTTAAATGTCCTCTGCCGGCGGGTGTATAGCTTGGGATGACCACTTTGGAAATCTCTGGGCAGTGTCCACAAAAGGGACCCTAGGCCTGCTCTATGGCCTGTGCTCAACAAAAGACATGTCTGTAAGGGTCCTATTTGCAGTAGCCCCAAACTAGAAATACCTTTGCACAACAGGACAAATTAACAGAGCCCCTTCATTCAACAAGAATGCCACGCAGCAGAGCAAATGGACACAGTAACGCTGCCCACAACAGCAGAGAGAAATCTTCTAATTTTGAGTCAAAGGAACCGGTCACAAAAGAGTTCAACACATGTGATTCCATTTATACCAAGTTCAGATACATGCAACACGAATCTGTGCTAATAAAAGGTAGGACAGGGGACTTCTGAAGGGGGAGGTGGGGGGCGGGGAGCCGAGGAGACACCTGGGAGGCAGTCGCTCTGTTTTTCAATCTGGGTGATGGTTCATCGGGTCAATTCTGTGAGAATTTGGGAGAAATTCATCCAGCAGTAACTCTTTCGATGCGTGCACTTTTCTGAATGCAACGCCTTAGTGAAAAGTTTACTTAACAAACACACTAACACGCCCCATGTCTGTGCCTGAGAGAGCTCTGGTCAGGGAACGTGGGCCCTCCTCTGCCTGGCTGGGCTCAGAGACCGAGCACTCCGGCTCAGATCCCAGCTCTGCCTGGTTCTAACTGTGCAACCGTGGACAAGCCCTGCACCCTTCCAGCAACTCCTTCTCGAAGGGCCTGATCAGACTCGGGGAAGATTTCAAGAGAGCACACACAGGAAAGCCCTCAGCACAGCTCCTGACATTAGTAGGTACCTAACCATCGTTCTCTCTACCGTAAAGAAAGCCCGCGAGGGCATGTGATCTCCTCCCTGGGGTCACCCAGCCCTCTGCCACTTGTTAGCCTCAATCCCTGATGCTGCCGTGACTATTAGTTACAGGGCCCCGATGGCCCACTGAGGGCCCCAGCGACCTCCCCTCAGTTCCACTGCACACAAGTGCCGGAGAAGCGGCCTGGAAGGACCTGTGCCCCGCCACGCTGTCCTGGCTGGGACAGCCCCGCCTCCTGGGAAAGGTGCCCTTTTCACCAGTCTCCCCGAGTCCCTGTGACCCCTCTTAGGAACGCACAGAGCCCTCCCTGACCAAGTGCCACAAATTAATCTGGATGGAATTCTGGCCTTCCCGACCTGAAGGAAGCCAACCTGTGGCCAGGCCCATAAAAGGTCCGAGGCTGACTTCTGCCCATCCTTCTCCGGCTGCCCTGTTTTACCTCCCTTCGCAGAGGCAGACAGGTGACAACCCGTGACTTTCTCAGGCAGGGGAGAACCAGACCCAGCGTCTGTCTGGAAGCTTGACAACTTCTCCCACAAACAAGCCCCAAGAAGCAGAGGTCAGAGCCACCAGGCTAGACGTGGGTCGCAGCCACGCTCCACACACCATGCTCTAGGGGGTCATGAAGCAGGGTGGGCGGACGCTTTCACTCCCTCCTTCACCTCAAGTCTGGCAGCAGCGGCTCTGTTGGCAAGAGTTCTGCCTCAAGGGAAAAGAGCAGAGTGATTGATTAGCGATGCCTGTCATGGGCTCCCTGGGGGCTGGTGGCATGAGTGGCTTGCACGGGCCTTCCTTCTTCTGGAACTGTCTGCTAGGACCCTTCTACGCAGAGGGAAACAGGGTCTTTGGTCATTAAAGCAGAGTAAGAATAATCAACGTCGATCTAACACTTTGTCACACGGCAGATGCCCTTCTTTCACATTAAATTTTTTTTTAATGTTTATTTATTTTTGAGAGAGAGAAAGAGAGTGAGACAGAGTGCAAGTCGGGGAGGGGCAGAGAGAGAGGGAGACACAGAATCGGAAGCAGGCTCCAGGCTCCAAGCCGCCGGCGCAGAGCCTGACGTGCGGCTTGAACTCACAAACCGTGAGATCATGACCTGAGCTGAGGTCGGGCGCTCAACCGACTGAGCCACCCGGGCGCCCCTGGCAAGTGCCCTTCTAAGTTCTTTGTTGCTATGGACGCATTTAATCCTACAAGAACCTAGTGAGTTTGGTCTTACTGTGAGCCCCACCTCGTTTAGGAAGAAAAGGAGGCCAAGAGAGGAAAGAAACTAGCCCAGGGCCACATCACCAGTGACTGTGAGAGCTGGGATTTGAACCCACGCAGCTTGGCTGCGAGCTCTCACCTTTGGGCACGCAGAAATTATTCTTTTGGGAGCAAACTGGCAAATGTGGTAAAAGCCACAAAATATACCCCTACTCTTCCCAGGAACCACTGTTCTGGAAATCTGCCTTAGAAAAGTGTTCCAGGGGTGGTTTAGTTGGCTGGGCATCCGACTCTTGATCTCGGCTCAGGTCATGATCTCATGGTTTTGTGGGTTTGAGCCCCACATCGGGCTTTGTGCTGACAGCATGGAGCCTGCCTGGGATTCTCTCCGCCCACCCCCCACCCCACCCCCCGCCGCCTCTCCCTCGCTCATGCTGTCTCTGTTTCAAATAAACAAACATTAAAAAAAAAAAAAAAAAAAAGTTCCAAGGAAGTAGGAGCTTAGATTCGGGAGAAACGCATGGCTGCATTATCCATAATTGAGGAAATGGGGAATGGCCTGAAAGCCCGACCACAGTGAGTCGTTTGGTAAATCAGGCCAAAGTCTCTTCACAGATGTTACGCAGCCATTGGATGCACGTGGGCCTGGACGCAACGAAACGCTTCAGCTGCAACGCTGTGCCGAAGCTGGTCGGACGGTCGGTGCTGTGCACCTGGCCACAGCCGCCAGAGCATCTGCGCAGAGGCAGATGAGGCCTGGAAGGGTATTTGCAAGAGCGACATCGGTCACTGGGTGGGGCCGGCAGCAGCAGAGTGCTCTGCCCTCGGTGTGGCCGCAAAGGCGTTTTCAAGGTGGCTATACAAAGCATGGGGAAAGCGAGAGGAAGCAAGACAGGGAGGAGGGCAAGGGGGACGAGGGGGGAGCGGGGGCCACCGTCTTCCCTCCGGGCCAAGGGGCGTCGTGGCTGGAGCAGGCCAGCCCACCAGGAGCCACACGGGAGGGTGGGGTGGCCCAGGGCAAAGGGGAGTCGGGAGCAAGCTGGGTGTGGGCACGTAGAGCCAGGATGCTGGCATCTGGGGATACTGGGGACACAGTGTGTCTGGGACAGGTGTGGAGGCGGGTTGGTCCTGAGCTTGACCTTCCGGGCCCGGCACAGGTGGTCGGACAGTGTATCCTGGGGCACGCGGGACAGGGTGGGGCCATCAGCCCCGACCTGTGAGAAGCGGGACTGCCAGGCCAGAGGTTAATTCATAGAATCCTTGTGGTGACGTCTGGGAGACAGAAAAATGAAAAGCTCTCATGACATGGTGTGTCAGACTGAAAACTGAGACCCTACGTGTGTGACACAGCAGAAGAGAAAGGAGGCAAGTCAGGCAGCGCCAGCTCACAGGTGTGAGGAACTGTCCAGCGTGTGTGTGTGTGTGTGTGTGTGTGTGTGTGTGTGTGTGTGTGCGCACAGGCACGCAGACACGTGTGCAGCTGGGAGCCGCATTCTCAGGGGTTAAGTTCCCAGGTTCTGGACTCAGAGTTGTGTCTCAGCCCCAGCTCCGCAATTTAATAGTTTTTTGCCCCCAAGCAAGTGGTTTTACCCCTCAGCCTCAGTCTCCACATCGGGCAACTAGGGAAATTCGAGGCCCAGGCTCCTCCGCAGATTTGTGAGGGTTCAATGGGGTGACAATGGCCACCTGCTGCTTTGGCTGAGGGGGGAGCTGGATGAAGACTCGGGACACACGTGCTGGGGGACTCCAGCTCGGGGAGGTTTGCGGTCGCGAACAGAGGCGTCAAGGGGCCACAGACGCAGGACTAGAAGTGGCTCTTCCCCCGGAGGAAAGGCCCACGAGGGAAGAGGGAGGGAGGTCTGGAAGGAAGGTCATAGTTGGGGGCGATGGCACCCGCTGTAGGGTCCACCCTCCCCCGGGGAGCTTCCCTCTAGGGGAGGAGCATCAGCTCTAGGGCCCTCTGTCCCTCTGACCTGGTTGCCCGGGAATCTTGGCACCAGCTGGGGCTCCCCACCCCATGTGGAAATGGGGCGATGGGTCCAGCCTGCCAAGTGGGGTGGCCGGAAGGGAGAGGGAACCTAGGCTCCCGGCTGCAGTTTTCACCTCTGTGCACCAGGGACCCGGATGGTGGCTGTGCCTTGGCGGGGGCTCCAAGCACAGGACCGGCTCACCTCCACGTCAGGCTCAGTGGCGGCCTGACGTGGACGCTGACTGGCTGTCCTTGGCGACGTCCTTGGCCGGCTCACCCATGAGACGGGGTGGTAAAGACCTGGAGGGCCGCGAGAAGATTCAGGAAGCGAATGCGCGTGAAGTGGCGGGCACGGCAGGGCTCAGAAACCCTCAGGAACGGCCAGCCACCCCCTACAGGTAGGGCCCTCTTGAGGACACTTCCTACCCCGCCCCAATTCTAAAACACGCCTCACGGGGGGCAGTGCCACGGCTGGGGGGCGCTAAGCCGCACTGATGGGGTGCCTGTGATGCTGTCACAGCGGCCACGCCTGCCGGCCCCCTTCCAACTGCTTCATGCACAGCGGAGCGTCCTGCCTACGACGACCCAGTGAGCAAGGTGCTGGATTACCCCCATTTGACAGAGGAGAAGACTGAGGCCCAAATGAACACACTCCATACCCGACACACTCCTAACGTGGTCACCCCCTCACGTGCAATGGTCTCTCTCTGACTGACATACCCGCCCCCTCACACATTCACTCACTCCCACACTCGTACATTCTCTCCCACACACTCACTCCCACACACTCGCCCACACATTCACTCATACGTTCACTCCCACACACTCACACAAATTCACTTACTCGCACACACACTCACTCACAATACTTACACACTTGCACACACATTCATTCACACGCTCACGCACATCCACTCCCACACACTCACTCCCACGTTCACTCTCACACACTCACATGCACGGGCATGTGCACTCCACATTCCTTCCCACCCTCCTGCTCTGTACAGAAGAGGGACAGAGCCCAGGACGGGGTGCCCAGGAGGCCGTGGCCGCCCCGGGGGTTCAGGGGAACCTGCCTGGGGGAGGAGGCAGCGTGGTCAGGGCGGACGCCAGAGAAGACACAAGCTGGGCCGGGACCTCCCCAGAGCCCGGTGCTTTCCTCTGCCCTGCAGCTTCGGGACGGGAAGATAGGCCAGCTTCTTGCCTCCCCCCGAGTCCGCTCCTCCGCCCCCGGCACTTGGGATAGGCCTCGGGGGCTGTTCTTGGGACCCCGGCTTCCCTAGGGGATAAAATCATCTTGGTTTTCAAGGCTTGTGAACAACAGCCTATGCGAGAACCCCTCTCGGGAAATGCAAAGGCCGTTTTCCCGCGCTGGAGGGACCAGAAGTGTCAGCCATGCCAAGTGGGTGTATCTGACTTCTTGGGGCTCCTTTATGGGCCTGGTGCGTGTCTCGGCCTGGCCAGGTACTCACCCACCCCAACAAGCTGTGTACACCCAGGCCTCTTGCCTCGAAACCTGGACGCAGAAACAGGCCAGTCTTTTCACAGCCTGTAAACACACAGCGTGCCCTCACGCGCCTGGCACACAGGGACAGGGCTGTCCCCTCATGGCCGTGCACACACAGGCAGGCCTGTCCCCTCACGGCCTTGCACACACAGACAGGCCTGTCTCCACAGGACCTGGCCTCCAAGGTGCATCTGTGAGTCAGAGATGAGGCCTCATTAACTCAGTACAACTGTTTATGCTTCCACACCCCCAGGAATTGGCCTCACGGGCTAAACCACCCAAACCAAACAGGGCTGGCCTCTCCAGGGAGCCCTCAGGACAGTTGCTCTGCCGCAGAGGATCCTGGGAGATCCCACTGCCCGGAGTAAGCCCAACCCATCCTCCTTCCTGGGCCTGGAGATGCTGGTTGTCCTCCTGTGGGAAGAGTCTCCCTGAACGGTGCCGGTCAAAGGGAGGAGGCCGGAGAGGAACAGCAGAGCTGCTGGGGGGCAGGGGGCGCAGGGAAGGGGATTCTGGGAGTTGGGACGCTGTGGGTCAAACCTCCCTCCCATTCTGGGTTGCCTTGGGAACTTGGGCCAGTGACTCGAGATTTCAACACATGCATGACAGCAACAAGCGACTATTCAGCGAGATAACATGATGCTTCAAACACGGGGCCCGGGCTGAGGAAATTCCCCAAGTGGACCGTGACTTCACGAGAACAAAGTCTGACACTGAGGCCACCGAACCACGGGATTCCCAGGACGGAGCAGAGGCTGGCAAGAACATCACACAGGTATTGTATCTACACTGCCTTGTCCCACAGCACGACTTGAGGTACATTCCACGGGAGCATTTCTCAATCTTTTCCTAATTATTCTTCCCCCAGGAGCCTTTAAACATTTCTCCCCCATTTCCCTTCTTCTCTTTGAAATTAAATGCTAAAAAATAAGATATTAGGGGCACCTGGGTGGCTCAGTCAGTTGAACGTTCGACTTGGGCTCAGGTCATGATCTCATGGTTTGTGGGTTCAAGCCCCGCGTCTGGCTCCGTGCTGACAGCTCAGAGCCTGGAGCCTGCTTCGAGTTCTGTGTGTGTCTCTCTCTCTGCCCCTCCCCTGTTCACACACTCTCTCTCTCTCTCTCTCTCTCTCTCTCAAAAATGAGTAAACATTAAAAAAATAAAATAAAATAAAATAAAAGATTTTGTTGAGTGGGGCTGAACTTTGGAGGGCCACATGCTATTGTAATAACTTAAGATTTTTTAAGCCCCAGAGAACCAATTGTGGCCCCTCTGGGAACAATTCTCTGTTGAGAATGCCCTAGAGATACCAGAACAACTCCATAAAAACTAAACCAATGGGAATGTAGTATTTAATAGGCAACATTCTTCACAAGTAAAAGAATGGGGTTTCTACGTGCCCTGTGGCTATAATATGCATATACGTGTTAGTATAGGTGAAAACCAACAAAAACAGTACTTAGAAAATTAAAAAAAAAAAAAAAAATCAAGCCGAGGCTGCAGGATTTCTCAAGTTCTTAGTTTTGACTTGTTAAAAAGATATTGAAAAGAAAATAAAAGGAAAAACCCAAGAAGGTTAGTTGTAAGTGCAGGGAAAAGAGAGCCTGTCACAGGAGAGGCAGAAGGTCACATCCTTCTTCGGACCCTTTAGTCCAAAGCTTCAGAATCAGGCAGAGCTGGATCAAGCAGCCCTACAAATGTGTACTAAAATCCTTTGTGTGGCTATGGATAAGTCACTACACCTCGCTGAGCCTTGGTTCCCCCATGTCCTGAATGACAATGAGCTGAAAAGTGCACAGCCATGCCTGGCACATCATAACTGCATCTGAGTTCATGAACACTTGCTAGAATCAATGCATACCATAAAACGAGTAAGCTATAGAACCAGAATTCGAATCCAAGTCTCTCGGCTCAATTTTGCTAGCCCAGAGTGCCTCCAAAACACCTTAAATTTCTTTGCCACTTTGAAAAGGAAGGGGAGCATGCCTCCCTCCTCCAGTCTCATCAAAACTGAAACCAAGTTGCTCACGCTAAGATACCACTGCCACCTGGTGGCAGCATACCTAAATTATTGGAGTGGGGGCAACTAACAAAGGAGGAAAACTGCCAGGGTCTTACACACACCTAAGTCACAAGCGAATGCTTATACAGGGAGAACAAACGTCCCCATCAACCACTTCACGAACGGGCTGCACACTGCCTGGCATTTACCAGTTCCTTGAAACTCTGACTTGGGTTTCCTGGACGCTTTTGGGCTTTGTTTGTTTTTGTTTTTGTTTTTAATTTAACAACCACAAAGAAACCAAACACCACTAACACTGAGTGCAGACATCCAAGTTTTCCTGGAAACTGCTAGAAGCTCAGGGGTCCCCACTTTTGTACTTGTTCAATCAATCGCCTAAATCCCACATGTAATCCTTCATGTTTAAATTTCACGTTTCAAGATTGTCACTTTCCGATCATCTTTCTAAGCCAGTCAGTGTCCCGAAATTCAGCTTTCTATGCCCACCTTCTTGGCTAGCCCTCGTAGCTGCACACTACTCACGAATTCCCCGAGCGCTGCCTCTCAGGTGTTCCCATAGGCCGCAGACGACAGTTAAAGAAAATGCAGACTGGGACAAGGCAGGAAGCAGAGCTCTGTGGACTACCACTAAAAACAGCCAGCCGCTCCCTTGACATTGATCTTGGCCACCTTTGCAATGAGGCATCTTCCCAACCTGTCCAGGGGGCAGTTTGTCTCCAAGTGCTTCCTGCCCCTTCCCGAGCTAGGACAAAACAAGGCAATCACCTACTGAGTTTTCCGCTCACATGGAAAACACATACAGAGAACAGAATGGGGCAGAGGCCAGGCAGCCGTTGTGTGTGGCAGTGAAATGGCCTCTTCCTTCAGGTAGGCCCCCTGACCACACTACCCCTGTTATCTTCCCTGCCCCTGGAATGCTCTGGCATTCAACTCCCAGATGGCCCCCTGCAGGTCCTGACGTAAGCCCTGCCTGTCTTGGGACACGCGGGGCCGCCGAGAGCCAGGCCCCAGGGACGCAGGGTAATCTCGCTGGGGAAACGGAGGTCTCAGCAGCACCTGCCGACTCTGTGAGCAGGAATGTGCCACTCTGCCTTCCTAGCTGCAGTCTGCTGCCTTCTGCCTACGTTCGCCAAGCTGTGGGCATGAGAGAGACCTAGGGGAGAACCCCGCCTTTAGCCCTGACCAGCTATGGGAGTGGGGCCAGCCTGGCCTCACCTTCCCCATCCATAAAATGGGAGCAGCGATGGGAATCAGCCTTATACGGCTGTGGCAAGGGTGAAATGGTCACGAGGAGCCTAGCACACAGTAGGTGCTCAATAAATTCTCGTCCCTTCCCTCCCTTGGAGACTTGCAGTGAGTTTCCAAGACTGTCACACAGCACAAAGCAAGTGGCCCTGCAGCTGTCAGCGGGGAGAGGAGGGGAGTGACCCTCTTTAGGGCCAGGAATGTAATTCTGCAGGGTGGTATTTCCGTCCTTGGTCCGGCTGTGATGAGCGTCCCTCTAGAGGCACGGGAGGAATTCCGAGTGTCCCCTCGGTCATCCCAACATGGCACGAGGCCTTAAACTCTGCACAGGGCCGGCCACTCATCCTCAGCGGCTCCCCGGCTCACTGTGAAGACGACAGCTCAGGACGTGCCCTGGTCATCACGGCCCTACCCCGCTGGCTCTGTGAGGCCACAGGACTGTCACGGCTTGTTCTAAACTAAAATTATCAGAAGGCGCGAGAGCCAGGGAGGCGGGGTGTTAAGTAAGGCGCCGACTGCATGTTCCACACGGGGGAGCACAACGGGGACTCCCCGGGGGGCTGGGAGGACCCTTCTCAGCAGATCTGGCCCCTGGGTCTCGAAAGTGACGAGCAGAGGACTGATTTCCTTATGTGCTAAAAGGCTCTGGACCATCCTATGCAGAGCTCGAACCGGAAAACTGGGCCAAAGAACCAGGTAACGGACAGGAAGTGAAGAGCGGGGAGAATGGCTGGGTGGTGGACTCCCTGGAATACTGACATTTGGAGCAGCCTTCCGAAGTTACTTTGAACCCAGAGCCCTGAGACCCTGAGCCTGCCTCACCCAGCCCCTCAGGCGGGCCCCTGTTCTGAAAGCAAGCCCTTCTATGGTCCTTTTGGAAGCAGGCCCAACGCTCTAAAGCTCCTGAGCAAAGTCAATGGCCAACGGGGCAGGAATGCCTTTCGGCACTGCAGGGAGAAAGCCACCTGACGTCAGGGGGAGAAGGGGGAGAGGCTTTCGTGCACTGGAGGGATGCTCCCGGGCTGAGCTGTCTGGAAGGCAGGAGGCGTCTGCCCTCACGCCTCCGGGGAACAGACGAGCTTTGATTTGAGCCGGCAGGAGGCTGCCCAGAGGCGAGGCGGCCGCCCGAAAGCAGCCACCGAGTCAGGACTTACCTTCCACTGCAGAGAATGGAACCACTGGTCTCTCAGGTAGCTGTTGGCAGCCTGCAACGACAAAACAGGACAGCAAGGTCCGGTCACCGGCTTGCAGCATGTCAGGGCACTAGTGCGCGGGCCCCAGGCTGCCCCGTCCAGCAGGCTCTGCCCTGCGGCCCGAGCACAGGGACCCACCCAGCTGAACCTTTCGGGCGCAAAAACCGAAACAGAAGTGGCAACCGGGGGGACTTTTCTGAAACGAGTCATCACTGCCGCTGCGTGCTTACAATTTGCTGGGTGTAAGTGACTCCAGACACCGGCTGCTTGAAGAGCTTTCACTGCACACGTATCTTGACTTCATTAGGATCACGGGAGGGGCCGGGGCGAGCGGAGAGAGGCACGGTGGTAGGAGCAGATCGGGTGCCTCCTTTCCACCAGGCACTGCTCCAGGCACCTGGCGCCTGTTAGTCACGTGTTCTGTCATCAGCCCTCACAATAGCCCTGTGAGGTGGCTACGCCCATTTCACAGGGGGAGAAACTGAGTCTCTGATGTCTCACATCAACTAAGTACATTCAAACCCAGGCAGGCTGGCTTCAGAGCCTGTGGGTTTATGAACCTCTTGCCAACCGCAGAAAGTCACGGGAGAGAGCGCCCGGCCTTGAACTCAGGTGGACTCGAGTTAAAAATCACCGTGCAGGGAGCAAAATCTTCCCAGAGGTGCACCACCCTAGTTCACAGACCTTGGCAACTGGGCCTGGATTTTCTTCTCCGTAAAACGGGGCCATTAACCCTATCTTGCAGGAATGCTGTGAGGATTGGGAAGGATTCCTGTAAGGTGCACAGAATCGGGCCTAGCACATAGTACGTGCTCACACAGAAACACAGCCTCTGTCGTTACTGTCATCACTAATCCCTCTCAAGTGAATCGTGGCCCGAGGAAGGCCCTGCAATTGTCACGCTGCTGTGGCTCTCACCCCCGGTTCCAGCACGGCTCTGGGTGATAACAGCAATATTTATGGCTCATTTAATGTGCACCAGACACAGCGCTAAGGTCTATGCGTGGACTGGCTTGTTTGGTCCTGGCCAGTCTACCCTGGGAAGTCGGGACCGTCAGCATCGTCACCCCTACGGTACAAACGAGGAAACTGAGGCTCAGGGAGGTTAAGAACGTTCCCACAGGCTCACAGGGAGTAGGTGTGGGACCAGGACTTGAACCCAGGCAGTCTGACTCATGCTGTAAACCACAAAGTTTCTGGCATTCCAAGTTTTCCAGTCACCATCCCTAAGGGCAGAAATGCAGTGTCTGTTCTCTCCTGACCCCGCAGCCCTCTGTTCTAAGTTGACCCTGACCTTCATGGTCCCGGGACTCTCACAAAGGCTGGAGCTTCTTTCCAAGTATGAAAGTCCAACTTCTGTTCCCAGCCTGCATGGACACACACACACACACACACACACATGCACAAGCGCGTACAACTTTGGGTCACCCTCTGTCATGGGGATCCAGGTACCCTACCCAGATCCTCGATGGGGCATCAGCCGCTCTCCCAGGGCACAGTTTGGGGAAATCTCTGGGCTTGAATAAACGAACCTGTTCCGTGGCCAGTGCGGGAGGGTAAGGGTACCAGATCCCCGTGAGCAAACTCAGAGACTGGCAGACTGATACCAGCCTGTGGACACAAGGCAAGTTGGCATCTCTGTCCTGAGTGGGAGTGGGCCGGGGGACACCTTCCGTGTGATTCAGGGACCTCTGCGGTGGCCGAGTCTCCAAGAGACCTGGGTTCAAGTTCCCTGAAGACACAGAGCCTTTGTCACCTGACTGGGGAGGTGGTGGCCGAAGGGGAGCCTCACGGGACCAGCAGCACCCCGGAGGGTCTGTGGCTGACTCACCTCCCATCCGTGCTGACCTAGCTCTGTGGTCTTGTGACACTTCTTGTTCATTAGGATGAAAAAATACACCCCATGCTCAGGGAGAGCGACGCAAAGATCCCCAACAATGAGATAATCCACGCAAAACGCTTACTTAGCTCAGCGCCTGGCACGTGTAGACACTTTACAAACAGCACCGATCAGGATCCGTGCAGCCACGGCCTGTGGGGTGCTGATAAACGTGGAACAACAGGCTTGCAGAATAGAAAAGCCCTGATCACAGCATGTGCCACCTTCTGTGCTGCCCTGGACCACGGTTGGGAAGAGACGCGTTGGATCCGCTCTCAGGGGCTGGTCCCGGCCGGTGTGAGCCTACCCGGCACACGCCCAGCCCACAACCATCTCTGGGCTTTTAAACACACCCAAGTTGGCCAGAGAGAGGGGCAGGTGCGGGAGGCCAAATACAGGACCCCCAGAGATGGTCCACATGCTTGCCCTTGCGAAGGCCTCACCTTAGGTGGCAAATGGGCTTTGCTAAGATTTGAGGAAGTTAAGGACCTTGAAATGGGGAGGTCATTCTGCGTTCTCTGGGTGAGTCAATGTCATCAGAAAGGTCCTTACAAGAGGGAGGCTGGAGGTCAGAGAGAAGAGACAGAAACAGAGGTTGGAGGGATGCGGCCACAAGCTAAGGGACACAGACAGCCTCTGAGGCTGGAAAAGGCACGGAAAGCTATTCTCCCAAGAGCTTCCGCGAGGCTCTAGCCCTGCCGACATCTTGATTTTGGCCCAGTGGGCCCCGTGCTGGACTTCTGGCCTCCAGAACTAGAAACAAACAAGTACTAAATTTGTGTTGTCTGAACTGCTAAAGGTGTGGTAATGTGTGACAGCAGCAGTAGAAAACCGGTGTGGGAGGTATGGATAGTTAGTGCTCAGAGGGGCTGCTCTGTTGGTCCTGGGGGTGCACAGTGGGCCCGGGCAATGCCCATAAGGTGTCACTGGTTGGACTGAATGACCAAGTGAATGAGCTCCTTGAGGGCAGAGTCCTTTAAAAAAAAATTTTTTTTTTTTTTTGAGGGAGAGCGGTGTGTTGGGGGGGGGGGGGGAGAGAGAAAGAGACAGACAGCGAGTCTCTGAGAAGGAGAATCTCAAGGAGACTCCACACTGAGCACAGGGCCCGACTTAGGGCTCCATCCCACGACCCTGCGATCATGACCTGGGCCAAAATCGAGAGCCAGATGCTCAACCAACGGAGCCACCCAGGTGCCCTGAGGGCAGAGCCTTATGCCCGAATCCCCCGTGCTGATTAGCAGTCCCAGGTACCGCTGCGGGGCTGGCTGCACAAGAATGAATGAACACGCACACAAAGCAGGAGGTGAGAAAGCAGAGAAGTGGTAGGAAGCACTAGACAGTGACTCCCTTTCTGTGCCTCGGCCGCCGAATCGAACACAGACCTGGTCTCCCCGTGACCAGGCCCAGCCCCTCCCATTCTGGGAACCACCCCAGCACGCAAGCTCCTGTTGGGGATTTTTAAGGCGGGGGGGGGGGGGCGCCCCTCCCTTGGTTGACTGTGAGGAGCAGGTGATCCAGGCCGCGTCGGTCGCGTCAGTCAGAAGCCCCTGCCCAGGACTCTGGGTCTTGAGCCAAGCAATGTGGGGATGAAGGGGTTAAGAATTCATCATGAGGCAGAGGGGTGTCTTCCGCTAAAGGGAAACCCTAGGCTGGGTGGGGCACGGTGCTACCACCTGCCTCAGCCTGTTCTCCAGGCTCCCGTCAATCCTTCCAGTATATTCCTTTTCTGCTGGAGACGGCCTGAGTCCATCTTGCCTGCTTACGTCCAAGAGCCCTGGCTGACCCACAAGGCACCACTGGACACTTGTTCCTTCTCAAAAACGCATGTTCCAAAGCATTTTCTCTCCAGCTGTTGCTCCAGAAGGCGCTGGCCAGCCCCGGAGCGGCAGCTTCCCCTGCTTCCACCACGAGCCCTCCTCCCACCCCCCAGGTGGTCTGGCTCTGCCCGACCTCGACCTCCACCTCGACGTGCCCGGCCTGCTGCTAAGCAGAGATGGCTGTGCACGTTTCCTCCCCTGCCCTGGTGCCTGGGGCCGCGTCCCCAGGTCTCCGTTGGGTCTGCTGTGTCCTGTTTGACAGCAGCCTTGCGGTCTAGAAGGGGAAGAAGGTTCCTTCAGCGACACAACCCCATCTCACCTGCCCTGCTCACCTCCCCTCTCGGCCTGACCTTTCCGGCAGAGCCCCCTGCATGTTCCAAGTCCCTCCTCACGTGGGAGAGCCCCCGCGCCTGCCCACACCCAGCTTCCCAGCTGCCTCCATCATCCCGTGAGCATCTCAACTGGAGGAGGTCAGAGTCACGTTCTGGAAAGAACGCAGGTGTGGGCTCAGTGGAGCAGTTGGTGGATCCCAGCTGAAAACAGCTGTGTGGCCCTGGACCACCCCGCCTGTACCGTGGACCCGGGGAGCCTGCCTCCCCAAGGCACGGGGCTGAACTGAGACGCACAGGGCAGGAACCCCGGCTGATGTCACCTACCAGGCACCGAGCAAACTGCTCTGCACACCTCACTCTGAGGCGAGGCCCGGAGGCTCCGAGCAGGTGGGAGGGCCCTGCCACCCGCCTGGGAGCTGACCCAGCCCGACCCCTGACCACACCGTCGCCCTCGCTGCTACAGCTTGTCTGGCACGCGCCCCTTCTCTGTCCTCCGCACCCCTCGCCCCCTCCAGCACTTTGGCTGGGACCATGCTCCCCGCCCTCCTTCCCGCCACTCTCAGGGCCCCATCCCGCCCACGGGACTGGGAAAGGAGACAGAGTCCCGTCGGATTAACTGCCACCTCCCCGGTGAAGCCGGGGTCACCAAGTTCGCCGAGTGGACTCACGACACGGGGGCAGATGCTGGAGACGATATCCGGTTCCGTGCTTCCACTCCAGGGAGGCAGAGACAGCAGACGTCCCCCACCCCACCCGCTGGGCTCATCATTCCCCAGCGCGACCGGGAGGAGAGGTGGCCACAGCCCTCGCTGTGCCCTCTGGGCTGGCTGCCCTTTGGAGGAAGACGGAGGCCGTGGCTACGTTCGTCCATCGTAACAAATGAGGCTCTTTGAACTGGAGGCTCAAAGGGATTTCAAGGATCACCCATTCAGGAGTTCTTGGTTTTGGGGGGGATTTATGGGAATCTGAATCCCTCTGAGAACCTGAAACAAGCTGCAGAATCACACCCAAGTTGCACATGTGTCCACTGCACACACATGCAGGTGCACGCAAAGACACCCTCCCCCCCCCCCCCACACACACACACAGAGGCAGTTTTGGAAGACAGCACGGGCCGTAGGTTAGGGACCCAATTCTAGCCCAGCCCATCCCTTCCTGCCACGCTTCTGATGAGCAAACTGAGGCCCGGACTTGCTGTGGTCTTATCAGCATCCTCCCGCAAAGCGTCCAGCTCTCCTCCCAGCACGTGGCAGGTACCCGGAGCCACGGGGCTGGCCGTGGCCAACCAAGTGTGAGTGGATGTGACCCGCGTCGCTTCCAGTGGAGCCTCTACGAGCCAGCACGCTACTTAGCAGGGTAAAACCAGGAACATGCCAGACGGCACCGGCTCCGTGAGCAGTAAGTACTCCCCGCTGACCCACAACGGACACGTGGCCCGAGTGAGAAAAAATCCTTTGCTGTTTTGAGCCCCTGAGAAGCTGGGGCTGCTTTGCCACGGCAGCAGAACCGAGCATGAGCCGGCTTGCTTCGCTTCTCATGTAGCTTTCACACCGGACACACATCCTACCGGGAACACTCTGCCTTCCTCCTCCCTCAGGGCCTGCTGCGCTGCGCACCCTTCAGTTCTGCCCCGAGTTCCTCTCCCCCCTTTCCCTTTCCCTCGCCATCCCGGACCACCTCGGGCGGTGGAAGCTCATCTAACTGCCCTACCCTGCCCTGCGAGTGCTGATCTCACCGTTCTTCTCTCTCTCCAGGCCGCGAGCTCCGTGAGGTCAGCAACCATGTCTGATTTACTCACTACTGCGTCCGCAAAACGCAGAGAAATGTCTGTTAAATGAAAGATTGGCTGGGATGTTGGATGGATGACTGGATGGACACGTGGATGCATGGATGACGGATGGGTAGACGGGTGGACGGACAGATACATAAATGGACTGGGTGGGTGGAGAGTTAGACGGATGGGTGAAGCATGACCCGTCCTGCTCGTTGGAAGAAAATCTCATGTGCAGTCAGGCTTCAAAAGAACTACTCAGTCTTGATCCCGTCTCTTCCCCAAGGTGTATCTGATCGGGACTAAAGAAGAGTCACGGCGGTCTTTCCCCGAAAACCTCCTATGACCAGGCACGGTGCTAAGTATTTTACGTGCAGTAACGCTGGTCCTCACAACAGCCAAGGAGGCAGGTCCTACAACTCCAGCTCACAGACAAGATCAGCGCCCTGGAGAGGTTACTGCTGCTCGTCCAAGGCCGCACGGGCTGCCCGCCCCCAACACGAGAGCCATGTGTCTGGGCTCCAGCAGGCTTGCAGGAACTGGGCTGGGGAATCAGAAGGCATTATGCCTGGTGAAAGGGGGGGAGGAAGGACTCGGCTCGGGTTCCAATCCCCACGTCGCAAACAAGAGAAGGGGCCAGAACTTTCCTCCCGAAGAGGGGCGGCGCATCTCTCACTGATGGAGCTGGGGGGCGTGGGCCACGAACTGCTCCTTCTTCTGGTCTGTCTGGTTTCGAAGAAGGACGGATGCTGCTCGGGGCGCGGGGCGGGGGGACGTCCGGGATCCCGACATATCACCTCTAATGGAAAGGAGAGGTCCACTCCGGACTGGGCTGTACGTGGCCCGGAGGAGAGGGTGAGTTTCTGCACAGGGTTTCTATACTGCCGTATGGGCAGCTGAGCCAGGACGACTTGGCCCCACGGGACGCAGGGTGCAGCTCAGAGTCCTGGGGAGGGGGGGGGGTCACTGGATTCAAGCATGGGAAAGAGCCCCTGGAGGCAGGCAGGCCTGCTCAGGCCAGGGCTAATTTCTCCTAGCGATAAATCTTTCTAATACTGGAAGGGCCTCGTTCCAGGCAAATTCTGCCTAATTTCCTCTTCGCAAGTTGCCAAGTTCTCTCTCATTGTTGCATTGTCTCGAGAGGTGAGAAAAACAGCCAAGGGTGCACTGTGGGTGACTGTTCCCAAGTTCTCCTTCCTGGCCCAACTTCTTAGGGAAAAAACAGCACGTGCTTTTCAGACCGGAAAGCTCTTTCTCACTGGCTTCCAGTAAGAAGGGAACCCACCCTGTCCCTGCCCCTGACGCCTGGCCTCTGCAGGTCCTCTGGGGAGAAGAGCCGGTCTCTGAGACCATCGGGAGACGAGAGTCTCTTTGTTCTGGTTCCGCCTGGACCCTGTCTTAGGAGCAGGGGGCTCCTGTCTACTTCTCACGGATGGGCAGAAACCCAACCGCGAGGCAGAAATCCCCAGATGGTGGGCGCCACAGGGCTCTTTAATGCTGGCCACCCCACCCCACAGGCCGGCAAGGAGCCCCCCGGCCCTGGACGCTTTCATTGCACCGTTTATGTTCTTATGCAGTTACTTCCTCACAATGAAACATCAGCACAAAGGGCATTAAGGGGGGAAAGAAGATAAATAGGCCCTTTCTGCACCCGGGGATTCTAATAACATGGCATTAGGGAGCTCATGCTGAAAAACACAAAGCTTCCAGAAAGACACCAACTGGACAAGGCTGGGAGGCTGGTGCCTTTGTCTGGGGATTCGACCTGCTGGCACATCGCTCGGGCTCTCTGCGCTGGGAGAAGGCACGGTTGCCAGAGATCGTCTCTTAACCTTCCCTGAACTCGGATAGGTCAGCTCCCAGAGGTCTGAGTGAGGCACCGATTCAAATTCTAACAAAGCAGCTTTGTCAGGAGGTCCCTGGGAGAGAGACGGAGGTTGGAGAGGGAGGAACAGAGGGAGGAGGAGACACAGAGGCAGTTAAGTCAAGATGCACGAAGAGAAGGGCCTGGGGTGGAGAGAGGCTTGGGATGGAGAAAGACATCAGAAGAAAAAAAAAACCAAAAAACCCAAACCGTAAGAGCAGCAGAAAGTGAAATACAGCGAGAGAGAGGGAGACACGGGGAGAAGAGAAAGTGTCAGAGAGAGACAGAGGAAAACGGATTCACGTGGGTACGAGAACCCGAAAGAGAGACCGAGAGCGAGAGCCTGGCAGGCGAGGGTGGGGACCCCTGCAACCCCAACATCACCCCACGGGAGGGAACAGCCGTGCACATGAAGGAGGACGTGACCCTCTTCAGAGCTGCTGGAACAGGCCAGACCCTCCAGCCTTGTGAGGTTACTTCCTCTGGCAGGGAGGCGGTGCGTGGAGCATGGGGCCGCGACGAGAAGTTCCAGGGTCCAGCCCCGTGCAGCACTTCCATCATTCTGCGATGACGGAAACGGTCTTTATCTGCACCGTCCAAGCAGCAGCCGCTAGGTCCGTGTGCTATCGAGCACTCGAAATGCGGCCAGTGGACCGTGGATCTGCATTCTCAACTTGATTCAGTAAATTAAAATGCAGACAACCCAGTGTGGCTAGTGGCTGCCGGCGGAAGGCACCACTGGGGGGGGCATTTCACCCTCTGCCTGCCCTGTGGCCAGGGGCGCCCAGACCCAGACAAAGCTGCTCCAGGTGGCCTTGCCCCCTGAGCACAGCGGGCTGCGTCCTGGTCCTTCCTGCACGCACGGCAGGGAGGACTGCTCAGTCATGCCACGGCTCCGGGTCCCATCACACAAACCGGGACAAACCCAAAGAAGGCTCCTGCGGACTGTGTCGACAGCACGCGAGGAGCGCCGCCCTGGGGCTTCAGGTACCTTCCAGCCCAAAGCCCATCTCCAAGACGACTTGGAACCCAGTTATGTAACAAGGCGGCCACACACCACCCATGAATCTGGGGGGGGGGGGGGAAGGGAGGAGGGCGATGATGAGAAGGAAGCAAGGTGGAAGCTGATGCAAACGGCGGAGGGAGAGGCTGAGGGGGGTTGCACCCACCTGGGCTCCCCGAGTAATGGGGTGGAGGGCCGTGTGTGAGTCCCGCTCTCCTGCTCCAGCCTCTGTCCACCGGAGCTGGAGGGGGGGTGCTGAGCGAGCAAGGGGGGTGCTGGCGCAGGCCCGCCTGTCGGCTCGGCAGGGGGAGCTCTGACGCGAGGCCACGGCCGGACGCAGCCCCAGCCAGGCGAGTCATAACCGCCGGCCCGCAGCCACGGCCTGGGTTAAAGGGACATTCCACTGCCCAGCAACCCACATCCCTCTAAGCCTCCCTGCCCCTCCACCCCTGGGCGAGCGGCATTCGGGCCTTCCTTGGGGGGACGCCGGCCCCTCCAGCCCCAGGAACAATGCGACCCTCCTGCCGGTCAAGCAGCAGCCACTATACAGCCCAGGAGATCGGGGCTCAGGGCCCTCCCCACTCTAGCTGGACTACTTCAAGGTTTGCCTCCCTCCTGCCTCCCTCTGGTGCTCCCTCCCTCTCTGTCCTGCAACTAGACTGATCCCTCTACTGTCCCTTCCAACCCGTAAGAGCTTTCCATGGCTCCCCATTGCCCTCGGAACATAGCCTTGGCTTCTTCACTCGGCTAATAAGACCCATAGAGTCTGGCTGTGACCCAAGAGCTCTGGACATCATCCACAGGGCCCTGAACCTGCCTGCCCCTCTCTTCCAGGGCAGCAAACACCCCCTCTCTCATATTCATGCTTTGCACCCGCATTCCCTCTGCCCCGAGTGTGTGCCCCCCATCCTGGCACACTCCTACTCATCCCTCTATGCCCCACTATAACGTCGCCACCCCTGGAGAGCCTTCTCTGGCCCCCCCAGGCCGAGTGAGTCAGTCCCTGCCCTCCGGGATGTGCCTCTATTTTAGCTGTTATCTCTGTAGTCACGTCTTTAGAGCTCGGTCTCCCCAGAGAGCCCCACAACTCTTCGAGGATGGGGCCAAGGGGCTCATTTACCTTCCTCCCCCAGCACAGGGGGCAGGCCGGCTCGGTGCTCTGTGAGTCAGTAGGATGGTCTCTGTACCCCTCTTCTCCAGCTTTCCACAGGATGCTATTACTGTCCCCACCCGCCGAATGTCCCGCCGCTGCTCAGGTCCCAGCCCAAGGGGGCCGGAAGTGGCTGCCCCCACAGACTCCAGATGGCAGCTGTCAGAGGGGCCGGAAGGACAGACAGGAGAGTTCTGCTGGCTGGGCTGGGGGGTGGGGAGGAGGGAAAAGGTGAGGGCAGGTAGAAGAAAGACAGCCAAGTGCAGAGGGCGCCAGAACTGAGAAGAAAGCAGACGGGCGGCCATGGTGTTGGTGTCCTCCAAGGGATGACGGTAAAGAAGAGGATTTTTCTAAAGAATTAGCTGTTAGAGTCAGCTTGTTGAGCTCAGCATTCCTCAGAGGCCAGACCATGTGCCTCTCGCCTTCAATGTTGTTACACAATCTAGTGGCCGCTTTGGGAATGCGTTTTAGGGAACATCTCTTCAGGCTCAGGGCAGATCTCCCTGGAGTGACAGAGTTAGAAAGAATATGTTCCTAAAAGAAGGGCCTGTTCTCCCAAAGACAAGAGAATGAATTCTCTCTAGATGAGCACTTTCTGACTCGGGGTCCCTGCCGGAGGCTGGGACGGCTCTGCCCAAAACGACACAGGACGGACACATCGCATGTATACACTGCTGCAAATTTTTCAGCCACGATTCCTTGCCTGGTGGACCCACCTCTCCCGGACCACAAGGTCCTGGAAGGGCCATGAGAGTACACAGCCCCCTATGGTCAAGGCTGGGTATGTAACCTAGGGTGGGGCCATCCCTGGGATGTAGGGGACTACAGCAGGGCCAGTCAGAATCTTCTATGAGATTTTACCGAAGGGTACTGGAAGGAAAATGGGCTCTCACGTTTTTAAGGACAGAAGTCCCTCTTTCCCGGGGTGCCTGGGGGGCTCAGTCGGTTAAGCAACCGACTCTTGATTTTGGCTCAGGTCGTGATCTCACAGTTCATGAGTTGTAGCCCCGAGGCGGGCTCTCTGCTGACAGTGAGGAGCCTGCTTGGGATCCTCTCTCCTTCCCTCTCTGCCCCTCCCCTGCTCATGCACCCACGTGTATGCTCTCTCTCAAATAAATAAATAAACTAAAAAAAAAAAAAAAAAGTCCGTTTTTCTCATGCATGGAGAAACCGTCCCTGACAATGAAGCCAATGCACAGAAAGAGAGCCAGGAAATGGAGACAGAGAGAGTCCCTGAATACTATTATCACTTGACTCCTGGATCAAGCTATGCCTGAAGGCCTCTCTTAGACTTCCCAGTTACTTGAACACAATTACAGCATCAAATTGTTTTTGCTTCAGAGAGTTTGAATGTTTGTATCATTTCCAAACAGCAGCCCTGACCGATACGCACAAAATGCACCCTTTTCCAAGGAGACAGCTCTGGGGGGCTCAGTCGGTTGACCTTTGATTTCGGCTCAGGTCATGATCCCGGGGCCGTGGGAGGGAGTCCCGCATCAGGCTCTGGGCTGAGCGAGGAGCCTGATTAAGACTCTCTCCCTCTGCCCCTGTCTACTGCTCGTGGTGTGCACGCTCCCAATCTCTCTCTCTCTCTCTCAAAGGACAAAAAAAAGACCGAGACCGACGAGAAGAACCTCCTCCTCACTCGAAGTAGAGCAAAAGGTGGCATGTGTTGCTTACTATGTCCTTCTAAGGCCTAAAAACATGCCTTTGTGCCTCAGTTACCTCATCTGTAAAATGGAGATCAAAAGACCCATTTCTCAGGTTTGTGGCGAGAAAGAAAAGCGTGAGACATAAGGTTCCTGGGCTGCAACGGGCAGGCGGTAGGAGCTCAGTCTGTGCACATTCCCTGCTCGTCTCCCAGAGAGGGCCCCACGGTTTATACCTTTCTTATGCTGGAGGTGAATGTGCCCTAAGCTAAATACCCTGCCCTCCTGGGAGCTGGCCGTCTCCTCTGAGGGAAAGCGGAGTGCGAGAGCGCGGAGGGGGCAGAGGAAACTGCTTGTTCATGTTTGTCTCTCCTACCTGCAGTAAGACTGTTCCCCCAGGGATTGTGAGCTGTAAACAGTACTTCGGGGCATTCTCCCAGGACAGCAGCTGAACATCTTCAATAGCGCTGTAGGAGACCGAGTTTTCCATGTACCCAGTTGGCTGCAGCAAAAAGAAAAAAAGAAAAAGAGAGAGAGAAGACACACATTGGTTACAAGATCAGGCACAGTATCCATGCCTCAAAGAAGGTTCCAGAAAACATCCTCCCGCCCCCCCCCCCCCATTCTGGCAACAGGCAAACCGAGTTGGTACAGACACGGGGCGACTCTGGAGACCAAAGGAACTCCGTCTTTCCTAGCATCCCAGCTGGCAGGAGGGGGCTGCAGTGGAAACCCGCCCCCGTGTTTGGAGCTGTAGAGTCGGGACCAGACTGGGGGCACCTTAAGGGCAAAGCCTGTACCCTGTTCCTCTGGGCGTTCACGGGGCCCAGCACAGGGCAGAGCCTGGATCCCTCCAGCCCTCACTGTGTCCAAGCCACTGCCTTCTCCTGCCCAGAATGCAGTCATAGACCCCCTTGGATTTCCCGGTCTCGTCTCCCCACCCAGATATGCACTCTCCACTCGAGACCCAGGGCCACATTCCAAGTCGACGAACTGTATCCCCCTACTCCCTGTTCAGTGTCCTTCCATAGCTCCCGGTGGCCCAAGCACGAATCCCACGTGCCCCTCCACCCCTGCCGGGCTCCTTCCTCCAGCCGCACCCACTTTCTCTTCTCCGTCGGCCCTCCCCAATGGCCCACCCGGTGGCACCACACAGTTAGCCTGCCCTTTGTCCCCAGACGGTTGTGGCCCAATCCCTGGCATCTCCTCCTCCACTGTCCAGGCCTCAGCTCCACAGGTCTTCAGGGGGGCCTGCTACCCCCCAGACCCTAAAGCCCACCTGGCCACATCCTTCCCTGTGCCCTCGGCGCTCCGCGCACCCCAGTGAATCACTGTGGACGCCTACCATATGTCATCTACTGATGCCTGCCTCCTGGCCAGGCTGCAGCTCCGTAAGGTCAGCCCCGTGTCTGTCTTGCTCCCTGCCCTCTCTCCACAGAGCCTGGCACGTGGCAAGGGCTCAACAATTTGTGTCGAAAGGAAGAACTGGAACAGCTTTCGTCGGTCAATGCTGGGGTGAGGGCAGGGAGAGAGAAACTCACAGCCGCTCACTACTCTCTGAGGGAGCTCCCCTGTCACGGAGAGAAGGCACCAGGAGCCAAGGGGATGCACTGGTCACCAGGTACCAGCAGCGTCCTTATCGCCCTGACCCCAGGAAGCCATACTTTAGCAGAGCCAGAGGCAAGCGTAGCTTAGCCCAGAAGGCAGAATGTGACGGCTGACACGTCCCCAGCCGTGACACGCGCCAAGCGAGGTCTCCTTCCATCCTCACAACGGCCCCGTGGAGCAGGTGCCAGGGCCATCCCACCACACGATGAGGAACCTGAGGTGTCACATGACTTGCCCAAGGTAGGCCAGCTGGGACGGGGGCTGGCCGGGGCCGAACCGAGCTGGTGACTCAGGAATCGGTGCCCTAACCACTCCCCACTGAGCTGCACACAGGAGGGGGCGCAATGTAAAACCCATGGCCTGCCGAGTTCATTCTACCATCGGGATATAGGACCGCCACGAGGTTTTAAATTTCCATTTCTGTCTGCCCAAGTTGAGATGCAGCGGTGGTGGTGGAGAGGGCTGAGGGCACAGGCTGCGGCAAATTTCCCTGATATGATCGGTCACCGGGCTCAGGAAGGGAGAGAGGTTGATCAATACATTCGTTCTTTCATTCATTCATTTACTCATTCACTCATCTGACGTATTCGTTGGGCATCTATTACATTATAGGCCCATATGCCGGGTGCTGGAGATACAGCAGTGGATGAGACAGGAGCCCAGGGGGGCAAGGAGATAACAAACCAAATACACAGATAAACAGCAGGTGCTGCACCAAGAATCCAAGAGGGTGTGCTCACAGGGACTAAGAGCTGCGGTGCCCGGTGCCCCGGAGAGGTGGAGCAGAAGTACGCCCCGGAGCTCGGAGCTCGTGGCCAGTGCAAAGGCCCAGGCGTGGGAACGAGCTGGGCGTGTTCAGGGAGCAGACTGCCCAAGGGAGGAAGGCCACTCCCAGAGGGTCCTGTGGGCCCAGCCAGGGGTCTGGGGTGGAGTGTTGTTTGGGGAAGAGACTCGGGAGGAGGGGACAGAAGCAGGAACAGCTTGGAGGCTCTAGAGCAGGTCCCTAGCAAACAGAAGCGATGTGGGGGGGGAGGGGAGGCAGCAGGAGAGGGGCAGTCAGGTCCCTTCTGCCCTTCCCTAAAGGCACAGAGACCACCCCTCAGCACCAATCCCAGGAGCCTCTGTGTCTGACCAGGAGAGTTGCCGTGGTGCATCCCAGAGGCAGATGTGTGGGCTCCCCTCACCTTGCAGCCTGTGCCTGCGCCCCATGCACTGTTCCGTTCTCAGTATTCCGCCATCAATGACTCAGCTCTGACTGCACATCTTGTCCCGAGAATATCCGTGCAACCAGGGGCTCGGGGGATTGGTTAGACACTTATTATCTGAACCCACGTTCAAGTATTTATTGTGTGCTGTCTCCCCTGCTAGTGTTCCAGCACAAGAGCAGAAATCTCCACCTGTTCTGTTCCAAGTGCCCAAACAGACCCTGGCACTGAGACGGGGGTAGTCATTTTCTTCTAAATGAAGGAATTATTTTCCTAAATAACACAGTGTTCATCCATGTATTACTTCTAATCATGACACAGAACATACTTGGGGAAGATGCTTTCTGGGGATCATTTTAAAAATTAAATTTTAAAATTAAAACTTAATTGGCAAATGAAAAAAAAAAAAATCTCCTTTCGGAAGCAATGGCACCCGGGTACCAGATGCGCCAAAGGCCTTTCTGTAGTGGCCCAAGTCCACCTCCCTCCCTTTACGAGGTCTGGTCGGCCTCCAAACTCCATGCCGTTGACCCCTTGAGACATACAGAGGCCAGAGGACACGGGTTGAGCCATGGCCACTAACACATCTGGAAAACCGCCAGACCACACCAAACAAGAGAAAGATAGCAACGCCCATTCTGTAAATATCTGGACTCGATGATCCAAACCGAGCCAACGGCCAGCCTCGTTTCTTTAGAAGCGCACCTATGGGCCTCGAAGCTTCTGCCTCCCACCGGCCTCCCCGGGGACCCTGGGACACGACGAGGCTCCGCACTGCCCCGTGTGGCACCAAGCCCGTGGCGACCACACGCTCGGGGCGGGGCGACCACTCCCGACATGTGCGATGTCCGGGAGGCGGGGCTTGCCTGTGTCTGCCTTTCTCACGACCCTGCTCCAGCTGCTTCAATGTGGCCTTGATTAGAAGTTACAACACAGGCTTTTTGGGGAAAGGTTGGGTATAAATAAATACATACTGGTTTTTAATAGCAGACGTTCTGCTTTCCCACTGTTCGAAACAGTACTGGCTAAAAGCAAAATGTGTACAGAGAGACCTGTGTTTGAGTCTCTTAACTGTGTGGCTTCATGCAAGTTACTGTACCTCTCTGAGTCCATTTCAGCCAATGGTAAAACGAGAATTTATCAGACAGGATTATTTTCTAATAATCCTTAAAGGAGGCCCAGTCTGTCAAGGCTTAGCACCGCATCTGGAACATTCTAAAAAGCGCAGTAAAATGAGGTACTTCGAGAAACAATAAACTCTACCTCTAGGCTCTTTCTCCCCCAGACCCGTACCTCTGGTCTAACCGTGACAAAAGGATCGGATAAACCCCAACCGAAGGACGTTCCTCACAACACCTGACCAGTACTCATCAAAACCAAGCAAGGTCCAAGCAACTGTCCCAGACATGAGAATTCTCTGTCTATGGAGGAGGACCACTCCTTGCACTGTGGGATCCCCAGTGGAATCCTGGGACAGAAGACGGACATTAGGTAAAAATGAAGGGAAGCAAATAAAGCATGGACTTTAATAACAGCATATCACTACTGGTTCATTAGTTGTGACAAATGGATCATGTTTCTGGGAGATGTTCACAACTGGGGTAGCGGGCTTAGGGGTCCATGGAAACTCTGTGCTGCCTTTGTAACTTTTCTGTACATCTCAAACTGTCCTAAGATAAAATGTTCACGGACAGAAATTAACTGCTGCCATGTTATTACTAGCATCGTCTTCGACGACAGAGCCTAGGCAGGAGCCCAGGGGGCTTACAAGGGAAAGGGGACGGATCGGGACTGAGAGTCCCTGAATGCTCTCTTGGGATTCAGGTGTGAGCCAGTGCTGACCACGGGCCTCCTTCGTCCGGGCACTTTCACACGGCTGGGGCGATTTCACAGATAACTGATAATTCCTTGGTAATCTGAACACGATGATCTGAGTTACAGTGCAGGAGATTCCTACGTGGGGTAAAGGCTCAGTCAGATAAAAAAGAAAAATTTAATTCCCCTCCACTTGAGGGAAGCTGGGAAATCCAGCTCTGAAAGGTACATGTAAGAGAACAACAAGCAGACTCGGTTGTTTCTACACGTAAAACAGTGCGAGGCCATACTGCGCGATTCTGTGTACGTGACGTCTCGGAAGGAGCACAACTACGGAACTTGAACTCAGACTAGCGCTCTCCAGCGGCCAGGGTGCGGGTGGGGACCAGTTACCAAGGGGCACGGGGAGCTATGTGGGGTGATGGAAATATTTAAAAAAAAAATTTTTTTTAAGTTTATTTATTTATTTTTGAGAGAGAGCGAGCGAGAGAGCATTGTGAGTGGAGGAGGGGCACAAGAAGAGAGAGAATCCCAACCAGGCTCTGCACTGTCTGCACAGAACCCAACTCGGGGCTGGAACTCATGAAGTGTGAGATCATGACCTGAGTTGAAATCGAGAGATGGGACGCTTAACCGACTGAGCCACCCAGGGGCCCCTGGAAATAGTCTGTATCTCGATGGTGGTGGTGGTGGTTACCTGACTGTGTATCTTTGTCAAAACTCACAAATCTACACCCTTAAAGGATGAATTTTACTGAAAGCAAATTAGAGGTCAAACCTAAGAAAGGCAATGTGTGAATACTGTAGATGATTTGGAAGCCGATGAATAGAATGAAATCTTTCAGATAAAATCACGTCAAGACCACTCATTAGCACTTTGGTATATTACCTTTATATTACCCTCCTGATTATTTTTTATACATGATTTTTTTTCTTTTTTTTTACAGAGCCCAAGTCATACAATACATATAATCTTGTGACTTGCCTGTTCTTTTTTTCTTTTTAACATAATGTTCCATCACATGCACATCGTATATTCTGGACAATAATTTCCAGAACTATTATTTAGTGGCTATAAAGCATTTGGCCACTGTTTTTTCACTGCTTCCCACCTCCCCCCACCACCATGGACAGTGTGGTTGTTTCATTTTATGCCACTATAAACAACTCCACAATGAACATCCTTGTGAAACGTGTTTTTCTACCCTATATTTAGGATTATTTCCTTAGGCCAGATTCCCAGAAATGGAATTACTGGGACAAAGGGTAAAAGCATATTTTACGTCATTGCCAAATTGCTCTCATTAAAGAGATATTAAAGAGAACCGGGGAGCCCTGGCTAAGGCTGGGGGGGCCTTCGTCCTGAGCCCCGAGCCTGGCTGGGTCCTGGAAAAGCCAGGCTCTGATCCGGGTGAGCTCAGAGGGACCACATGGCGGCCAAGTGCCCACAGCCCGACTGCGCCGCACAGGGGCTGGGATCACAGAAGTCTGCACACAGGGGTCCAGGCGCGTGGGGACGCTGCTCTCCCGTGGGAGTTGACGTGCCTCTGTCCTTTTGCCCTTGGGGACTGATGAGGGGCTAGCTTGGGGGTCTTGGTGCCCGCCAGACCAGGAAGAGAGCGCTCCCCTTCTGCTTCTGTTTCTGAGATGAGCTGCTTCTCTAGCATCCCCTCGATGCCCGGATCTGGGCTCAGGAGAGCAGAGCCTGGAGGGGCTTCGTGAGGGCCCCTAGTCAACAAAGACCCTCGGAGCTGACATTCCACACTGGGAACCCCCTCGGACCTCCCACGTCAGAGTAGGCAAGGAGTGGGGTGACCAAACTCCCCTGAAGCAGCCCCTCCCCCAGAGGCCCCCAGGCTGCACCTCCCCCTGCTTCCCAGGGAGCCAGCTCCTTCCCACCCAAACCTGCCTGGTTTCCATGGGGATTCCTCTAAAAGCGAATGTGAATCATGATGTCTGCGACCCCCAAGACGAGGCTCAGGCTGACTCAAGGCATATGTTGGGAAGGTGTCCAGCACCAATCCCAGGAAGGGGAGCAGGGAAGAGGCTCCCAGACCCCAAGAGGAGAAGCCGGTCTGGAAACACCCTCTATGAGCTCACTCCCGAGGCAGGTGGACGTGGGAGGCTGGGAAACCTTGCCCCCCGGGGGACCCGGGCTGAGAACAGCAGGCTGTTTGCCATGGGTGGGAGTGGGGGTGGGGGTGGGGTCGGCGCCCTGACACCCTGCTGGGTGAGCCACGCTATAGACAGGTCCCCCTCTCCCTGCATGGAAGCTGCCTGAGTCATCGTGGAGGGAGACCCCTCTCTGCACAGCCCGACTCCACATGGCACCGTCCCACTGGAATGAGGACGGGTTTGCTGCTGCCCGCTGCCCCCTGGACACACACCCTGGACTCAAAGGACAGATGTCAGGTCAGAGGATAGGGAAG
Source organism: Felis catus (assembly GCF_018350175.1). Lineage (NCBI taxonomy): Eukaryota > Metazoa > Chordata > Mammalia > Carnivora > Felidae > Felis > Felis catus. Next base: position 55,020,545 of record NC_058382.1, on the reverse strand, counting down.
CCTCTTCCAGCCCGTTTGGAGAGTCAACAACAACGACAACAGTAATAATGACGGCACTGTTACCTCTGGTATTAAGTACCACAGAACGGCTCGGATCGGAGGAGTGGGTTTTAGCTCACCTCCCCCTGCTGCTTTCTAGAACTGAGATAAAATTCATATAAAATCAAACGCTAACCCCTTTAAAACGTACAACGCAATGGCCGCTGGCACATTCACAGTGTCGTGCAACTTCATGGCACTTAGTTCAGTGCTAAGGCATTCTCAGCGCTCCGAAAGGAGACTCCGTACCCACGAAGCGGTCACTCCCCCACGGGGCTGCTGGCCGCTGGTCTGCTACCTGTCCCCGCGGCTTGGCCTCTTGTGGACATTTCCCGTCAGTGCAATCACGCAGCACGTGGCCCTTCTCGCTGGCTCTTTTCCCTGGAGGTTCCGGAGGTTCACCCACGTCGCAGCATGTATTGGTTACGGCTGCATAACGTCCCGCTGAAGGGACAGGCCACGTTTGGCTTACTCCTTCGCAGCCGAGGGACATCTGGGTGGTTTCCCCCTTTGGGGGAGGGGGGACGGTCTGCCGCATATTTTTCCGGTGATAAGGAAGGATGTGTGCCCCGCAAACACAGCCCTGGCGAAGCCCCTCGCGCACGGAAAGGCACAGGTGCCCCTGGTTAACACGCCTCGAGCGGGTAGCACGTGGCCAGCACCACGCCGAGGACACGTCTTCTCCCACTTGACCAGGCCGCAGCCCTGGAGGGGGGCCGTGTTTACCCCTGTTTATCCGTATGCTACAGACGAGGCAGGTCCAGAGAGGTGCTGACGTGTCACGGACCCCTGCTTTTAAGAGACACACCCAGGACTCAATCCCACAACCGCCGGGGACGGTGGCCTCCACCCCGCACTCTGCCAGCTCCTCCAGCCGGAGCCACACTCCGGTGTGCACACCGAAGGGCTCACGCACACTGCGAACGCACGCCGTGCACAAAGGAGCCAGGACCGGAACCTGGCGCCACCAGGGTCTCGGAATCTGCCCGCCAGCTGCCACCCCGCCCTGCGGGCCCCCAGGCCACCTACGGCCCCACTGGGCGTCGAGGGCAGAAATCCACACGGGCTCACTTGGGAAAGGCCTGTCAAAATATTTTGATGTTCTCTTTAATCCCACAAAGGGAAAGCTGTACCGCAAAAGCAAAGCGGCGGTAACAATTCGCTGCTACATGGGTCAGTCTGGGCCCCAGGCCCGAGCAAATCTCCTCCAGTGCCTTTCACACCCGCCACCTCCCTGTGTTTCCATAAACCAGGGATAGCCGACGTGACTTAAGCTTTTCCGGTTGCCCCAGGGCCACTGTCCCTGCCGCCATCCCCTGGCGAGCTGCACCCCCCACCCAGCACCACTCTTGGTCCCGCGAAGCGTCCACACGGCGGCCCGCCGCTCCCCTTCCTGGCCCCCGCCTCGGAGACGCTGTGTCAGGCTGCACGGCCTCTCCAACTGTCGTCTTAAGGCCAAATGCTGCCCATGTACCATCCCCACCCCCTACCTCACCAGGTTACCGCTCTTCTGCAGGAGCCTGTGAAACCACAAGGCCAGGCTTTTTTTATTAGCACAGGCAACTCGGTTTTGAGCAAGAACATCTCTCAGGAGAAAAACACACCCTTCTTGTGTCTTATGGCCTTTTGTTTGATCGTCTTTTCTTGGTGGTAGGGGACTTAATGAAGGGCCGTGTGGCTCAAGTGGCTCTTAGATCCGCACTGTCACACAGAACTTTCCGTGATGGGGGAAGTGCTCTGCACCTGCGTGGTAGCCTCCTGTGGGCTACTGAGCACATGCAATGTGGCCAGTGCAACGGTCACCCCGGGACTCAATTTGTGCAGTCACTCAACACGTGGAACCCCTCGCATGTGCGAGCCAGTGCCCAGTGTCTGGGGGCGCGACCCTACAGTCGTGCAGCTTTGGAGGCAGGGAAGAGACAGATGACCCAAGAAAATGGGGGACTCTGATGGATGGAAATTTGTGTTCTCAGGGCCTGGCACTTCTCACGTGTGCCCCTGGGTACCCCTGACAGCTGAGCAACTGACCAAGTGAGTCTGGAAGGGAGGCTGGATGGAGGGACCAGCCCTGGCTCCCACTGAGGCCCGGAGGGGCTGGCACGGATGCCCTTCCTCTGCCCTACTGTCAGGACCTCCCAGCCTGGGAGCAACCCCGCTGGCGCCCCTTGCCCACCCCGCACCTCTGCACGGTCCTCCCCACCTCCAGCAGCCCTGGGGAACCCACACGGCCCTCCCGGGAGGCAGGTCTTGCCCCGTGACACATCGAATGAAGGTCCCGAGCAGGTACACGTCTTCACCAACCACACACAGCTATTCAGGCAGAGCTGGAAGGAGAACTGAGGCCTTCAGAGCACATGTCCTGGCCTCTGTCTGTAACAGCTGGTGATGAGAAGTCAGGTCAACCACCCCGTGACACCACCCCGTCCTCCAGCCAGCCAGCAGGACGGCTCGAATGGGAAAGGCAGTGACCAGCGTCGGCATAGAGACAGGGCATCTGGAATGCTCCTCGACTTCTAAACCGCTGTGGAAACCCGTGCACGGCTATCGGCTAAAGCTGGAAGCCCGGGTCCCCTGCGACCAGCGGTCCTATTCCCACGAAGAAGGGCTGACATACGTTCTCGCGGAGAGCTGGACACACATGCTGCCTGAGCACGACCCAACCCTGGACCGAACAAACTGGAAACCACCCAGGCGTCCATGAGCGGAAGAACGGGGGAAGAAAGTGTGCCGCGTCACCCGGTGGAGTGCGACTCAACGGTGAGAGAGAAAGATCGGCAACGACACGTGGCATGCAGATGAACTAACTGCACGGACCAAAGGCTGAGGAAAGGACACTAGACACAGAAGCACAGATTATACGCTTCCGTTTATATAAAGTTCACAAGTGTGCAAAACACACTCCATGCTGAGAGAAGTCAGGGTACTGGTTATGAGGGTGACCGGCTGTCTGGTTTGCCTGAGCCTGAGGGGCGTGCGTTCTTGAGATCCTGGGTGTTCGGCACTAAAGCCGGGGCAGTTCCGGGAAAACCAGGATGGGCGGGCACACCACTGCTTACCCCTGAGTGGGGACGGTACCCTGAAGGGCCAAGAGGGAGTTTCTGGAGCTTCGGCACCGTTGTAGGTCTTGATTCGGGTTGAGGGCAGCACAATGTTAAGAGACATCGAGCAGGACGCAATATATACTTCTCTGCATGTGTGTTACGTCTCAGTGAAAGAATGTTTGAAAGACCACAAGTCTGAGAGTCGAATCCAGGCTCCACCACTTGCTGGCTGTGCGGCCTTAGGCAAGTCACCGGGCCTCTCTGAGCCTCAATTCTCTGCCTTGCAAAAGTGACATAGGATCCACACCCACTAGGACGGCTATTTTAAAAAAGGGAATAACAAGTGTTGAAGGAGATACGGGGAAACTGGAACCGTAGTCATCCACGGCTGGCAGGAACGGGACACGGTGCAGCCACTTGAAAAGTCGGGCGGATGTTGGAAGAGCTAAACGGTTTCCACGTGACCCACAGGGGGAGTTTAATGGTGTGGGAATTACGCTGCAGTAAAGAAGGTAACAGTGTACCTATCTTCAGGGTGCTGCTGAGAGCAACTAAGCGCGTGGCCTGCGAGCTCGGCACCTGTGAGAACTTGCCAATAGGTCACTGCAAGGGGGTTACACAGGGCGGCCCGAGAAAGGCAGCAGGAGGGGCTGCAGGCAGGGACATGACCAAGCGAGGGTTTAGCTGTTTGAGCTCCATGAGTTAGACTCCCAACGCCGTGCCAGGTGCTAAGCAGGAGCTCATCATACCAAGGTGATCATTCTTCAAGCCTCAACAAGAAGGAAGAAGGGGTTTTGTGCAAACCATCTCCAACTCCTCCACAGATGACCGCAAAAAGGGGGGACAGAGAGGGGTGTTCTGGGCTAGAGTCGGCCCTGGCCACGGGGTGATCTGCCAGCTGTGGAAGACCAAAGACAAGTAGGACCTCATCGCTTAGATACTGCCTCCCTCAGAGAGACCCGCCCCACACCCTCTTGCCCCAACTCAACCAAGCCCCACCTTGGGGGCCTGGGAGGGGCCACCGGGCAGAAGCGCTGCTGGACCCTTTTCCTGCCGCCCAGACCTTGGCCGAGCGCCGCCTGGAGGCTGGGCTGCGAGGGCAGGGCCAGTCGGGGCAGGCCAAGGCTGTTCTCCACGGACCGCACTCCTTGGAGACAGTCAGGAGGCATGTTCTGGCTCATTAATCATGAGTCCAGCCATGGCAGCTGCCCCCTTTTATGGGCAAATGGCTCAAGACTTGGTTTAATGACAGAGGAAGAAGAAGTGATATTGCCATGTTCGGACTCTACAACCTCAGTCACCACCGTGGGATGGAAATCCGAGTCCCCGGGGTGTGGCACTCTTCCTCTGTACCACGGGGCCCCTCTGCCATCCCGGTAGCTGATCGAAGCTCTTGAGGGCCGCGACGCACAGTCAGCACATTTCCAACCACCGAGTCAGCAGCGACTTTTAGGGAGCAACAGCCCGGGAGCAAAGCCCAGATGCCCGGCCCTCGGGAAGTCCACAGGCCCCATCTGGCTGATTCTTCACAAGGTTCCCGCGGGGAGCCCCATCCCGGAGAGGAAGCAGGGAAGGTTCGGAGCGGTTAGATGCTGGGCCCCGGGTCACAACTGGTAGGTGGAAAGGCCACGTCCTTATCCCCGGTTCCACGTTGCCTGCCCACTCTGCCAGATGCTGGCCTGGGGGTCCCACGATGAGCAGGGTGTGCCAGAGTGGGCCTTCTTTTTTTTTTTTTAAAGTTTATTCATTTTGAGGGGGGAGGGGCAGAGAGAGAGAGGGAGAGAGAATCCCAAGCAGGCTCCATGCTGTCAGCATGGAGCCACGAGATTGTGACCTCAACCGAAATCGAGTTGGACTCTCAACCGACTGAGCCACCCAGGCACCCCCAGAGCGGGCCTCTCGATGGGAGGTGGGGGCAGAGGCGTACGAAGGTAGCGACAGTGCGACATGACAAGCAGGGTAACTGCGAGGTGTCGGCTACAAAGGACAAGGAGCAGGGGTGGGGACAAATGCTGGGGAAGGCCTCCCAGAGTGACCTTTGAGCTGGGCCTTCAGGTGGGTCGGGGAGTGCCAGGCACTCCCAGAGGAGGGAATGGAAAGTACAGGGGGCCCAAAGTGGGGGACCCTGGTCTGGAAACAGGAATTCGTGGGATGAGCGGGCAGGTTCAAGGATTCCTAAAGGGGCCTGAGATGGGACCCAGGACAGGGCACTGCCCCTGGCTGCCCAACCTTCCCAAACTCGGATTTCCTCTCTCTCCTCTCCCTTCTTTTTTTTTTTTTTTTTTTTTTAAATTAAGGTAGACATGTAAACGGTCAAGTGCGGAAGTGTGAAAGTGCACAGGTTTTATGTGCTCGGCAGGACATATCTTTGCGCAGGCTCAGCCCTGCACAACCACCACCCGGGTCAAGACAACGGAGGTCTCGAGCCCTCCGGCAGGCTCCCCAGTGCCCTTCCCGTCCGCACCACCTGGGGGTGTCGCTGCCTGGCCTCTGTCACCATAGGTCCGTTCTTGAACCTATGGAATCACAAATGGAATCCCACAGCGGACAGGCTCCTGTGTCCGGCTCCTGTTCACCATGTCTGCAGACGCGTACGTCTGTGGCTCATTCTTAACTGCAGAGCGGTGTTCCTTCCGATGCACCGCCACTGACAGTGAATCTTTGCTTGTTTCCAGTTTGGGCTCCCGTGTAGAAAGGGACATGGAATGAACATTTCTGTACATATTTGGGGTGGGCGAAGCAGAGACAAAAGTATGTGGGTAAATACCCAGGAGTGGGATTCTTGGGTGGCCCACAGGCTAAAATGCTTGTATCTAAGTGCAAGAGACACACATTTGCAGGGAATCACAAGGAAGTTTGATGTGACACCAAGCTCCTGTGTCGAGCCTCTGTCACAGGTAGTTAAACCCGTCTGGTAGTTTGGAGGACAGAATCAGGCCAGCAATGGAGCTCGATCTTCTGAAAAGGTGGAGCGTATCTACCCCAGAGAGGACCTCTGAGCCCCGCTGGAGAGACAGCACCCTTCTCAAAACTAGACTCAGGGCCACAGAGGAAGTGGCGGCAGAACCGAAACTTTGTGGCTACAGTGGCAGAGACAGCCAGCTCTCCTCCCCTGCACGTCCAGCAGGCTCCCCACGCTCCCCACAGATGCTTTTGCAAAAGGAGAAGATACGTTTGCTCCAGATCAGAGAGCTCGGAGCGCAAGGCTGGGAACAGGAACGGTATTTCTCTTTGTTAATATTGGGAGTAATTTAACCCTAAGATCACACACCAAGGTCAGGCGGGCCTGTCTGTATCCACTTGGTGTTCCCGACGTAAGGAGACCAGCAGGGATCAGACAGTGAATTTTTAGGTCTTCAAAAACACAAATTAGTTGATGGTGGAATTCTGCCAGGGAAACCCGTGGCCTCTGACAGCCTGGAAACGGGGGCACCTGCCTCTGTGTCCTCCTCAGCCGGGCACGCCCCAACCCGGGTGACTTCCTGAGAACAGGGATCCTGCGCTTCGATGGGCCACATTAGTCGGTTGCCCAGAGCAACGGTCTCCATCAAGGACCATCTATGTGCTTCCTATGTGGGTCAACTACTGGGAGGCACTTTCCCGCTGAGTTTTCAGAACGAACGACTCATGAGATTGGTGCCACTGGGATCCCACTTTACAGCTGAGAAAAATGAGGCCCAGGGAAGAGAAATGACTTGCTCAAAAGCCATGCGCCCGCTTATTAACGAAGCCAGGACTGGGACGCTAGCCCTTTGACCTAATCCAAAGGTCAGCAACCATTTTCTGTAAAAGGCCAGATAGTAAATTCTCTAGGCTCTGTGAGTCACAATAATTCGACAGTGCTGTTGTGGTGTGAAAGCAGCCACAGACGAAATACAAATAATTGTGGCTATGTTCCAATAAAACTTTACTTACAAAAGCAGGCCAGGGCCAGGTTTGGCCTGGGGCCATAGCTTGCCAACTGCTAATTTAAACCATTCCAGAGCGTAAACATATGATGGGTGGCTGGCAGGGTGCATGGATGGGCAAACATGAGTGGAACATTTTCTCTCTTTTTCTTTCTAAGGTGACTTTAGTGGACGGGTACGTGAGCGGGTGAACTTGCTACTTACTGTATCTTGCACGGCTGGGCCCTACCGAGATGTTCTCCAGCAATGTCCTCTGAGCACCGGCCTCAGCCCTCCCCCTAAAATCTGTAGATGCATCAATCAGCCGCATTCTGCAGAAATTTCCCAGAGACGTATTTGGGGGGAAAGTCCCTTGGACCTATCTCTAAATGAAAGCAAAAGTCCCAGAGGCCAGAGCTACCCATGTCCTGGGGACATAAGACTGCTGGAGATGACCCAGAAGTGAGCTGTCAGGGCCCTACGTGGGGTGACCCACATCTCACTCTTGTTTCCAAAACAATGAAAATGAGCCAGCGTGACTGAAGTCTCCTTCAAAGAACCTCTGACAGCGCAAAGAAAGCTGGGCACACATCAACAGAGCCTTCTAGAAAATACCCAGAGGAAAGAGGGAGGGAGGGAGGGAGGAACAGGGGAGGGAGAAAAACACTGAGAACAATGCTTTGGTCCAACATGCACACGAAATGGGCCCAGAGAGGTATGGGAACTCCCCAGGGTCACCCAGCTGGGAGGGGCAGTGCTGAGAAGGGCCCCCAGAGCTCTCCCAAGATAAAGTCTGTTTGTCATGAGCGCGGCTGGTATCCTTCCCGAGCCCCCGGAGCTAGAGCTCAGGGTGGCTGAGCACCGCCAGTGGTGAGCAGACGAGAGTTTTGGAGTCGCTCACCGTGCACTATGCTCCAAGGGGGCTCCTCACAACCATTCCCTCGGCATCCGGCCTCGGGACCCCCACCCCCACCCTTCACGGACTCACGCCTCCCTGACAGGATCCGACACCTCTTCTCTGAGATCGCAGGAGACGCTGGGCAGACGCCAACGCCTGTGTAGCATCACAGGTGCAAACTGTCTGCTCTCCACGACAACCTGAGAGAGGGAGGCAGTGACTCTTTATGAAGCCTGACTATGTGAAGGGCTTTTCGAGCACCAGTTTATCTTCCCAGGAACACCCTGAGGCGTGGAGCGTTGGTCCTTCCCATTTTACAGATGAGTCAATGAGGCACCGAGCGGATAAGTCACAAAGAAGCAGTGGGGCCAAGACTTAAATCCTGCCTCGCCCAACTCTCCGAATTGCTGTCAAGCCCTATGATGACGACGACGACGATGCTGGCATCCACGAATAGCCCAGAGCAGTCACCCAGCTGCAGAAAAGGGAGGAAGAAGGGAAGAAAGGAAAAAGGGGGAAGGAAGAGGCCCTTGGGGATACAGAGCATATGGCAGCACTGGCTTTTCCTGTTCTGGAAACCAGCCTAGGGCACTGGAGAGCCCGGCCCAGGGCCCACTCAGAAATCTGCTGAAGCCGCCCAAAGTCTGTGTCCGTCAGCACAATGAACAAGTGGGCCGAGGAAGAAAACTCTGTAATTAAAAACAAAAATGGCACACAATAAAAACGTATGGCTGGCTGCTGGCCTCAACACACTACCAGACCAAAGTGGCCGCACACAGTGCCTGGCTCGGGTATCAAGTGCCATCTGGGCGCAGGCCTGCCCGAGAGAGACCAGCGCAGGTCCCACGATGTTGAGCCCATGTGGATTCATTATTTCCAGAAGGTGCCACCCTGCACGGATTGCACCCAAATGGACGTGGCCATATTTGGTCAGAGCTTCAAGGCCAGTCTTTCATAGGCCACTTAGGAGAGTGTGATGTCATTTGAAGGCTCCTGGGAGGCCACACAGAGGTCACAGCAGGCAGCTGCTGCTGCTGTGAACAATTTTCAGGCGACGCCAGCTCTTCTGTTCCACAGGACGCTGCATTTGGGGTGTGATCAGATGCTGGCATAAGAACTGGGGAAGGGAACAGGTCATTTCTTGCAAAGAAGACACATACTGGGATCCCTGCAGGCATGGGGCCACACCAGGTCAGCCTCTGCTCAGGCAAGTGTAGACATCTACCGTCCAAGGATGTCTTTGTGGTCTCACCTCTGGAATGTCAGTACCCAGCTGTCACTCTCACCAGTAACTTCGTTCAGCTCAACAGGCATATATTGAACTCCTACTGTGTACCAGCACCATCGGAATAACGAGGAATCACACCGATGGCAATCTAGCATCACCTACAACAGCCTAGAATATAACAACCAATACTCAAGGCAGACATCCAGACAAATTCATTACAACCTCATTCTTCTGAGCGCAAATTAAAACCACCATGTAATCACTACGCACCTAACAGAATGGCTTTAGGAAAAAAAAAAAAAAGACACTGTCAACCTCTCACACACATTGGGATGGCCACTACCCGAAACAAAAACCAAAAACAAGAAAATAGAAAGCGTCAGGGAGGGTGTGGAGAAACTAGAACCTTGTGCACCTGCTGGTGAGAGCACATAATGTTGCAGTAATGTTGTGTAAAACAGTACGAGGGTCGTCAAACAATTAGGTACAGAATCGCCATATGATCCAGCAATTCCACGTCTGGGTACATACATGCCCCAAAACGAAACGCAGGGGACTAGAATGGATATTTGTACCCCCATGTTCAGAGCATCATGATTCACAGTTGCCGGAAGGCAGAAGCAATCCAAGGGCCCATCAGCAGGTGAAGGAGTAAACAAAATGCAGCATACACCCACGGTGGGATATCACTCAGCCGTGAAAAGGAAGGGAATTCTGGGACACGCTACAGCCCCCACAAGCCCCGAGGGCATTATGCTGACGGAAATAAGCCCACCACAAAAATACCAATATGATATGCTTATGCTTACATGAGGGACCCAGAGCAGCCAGGGTCACAGAAACAGAAAGTAAATGGCGGTCGCCATAGTCTGGAGGCTGGGGTGGGGGTGGGGGGTTAGTGTGTAAAGGGGACAGAGGTTCAGCTCTGCAAGAAGAAAACAGTCCTGGAGATGGACAGCGGTGACGGCCAGGAACAAGGTGAATGTGCTACAGTGACACGGAACCGCAACGTTTTTAAAAACAGAGGAAGGGATACATTTCATGTGTATTTCACCATAATGTGTAAAATGGTGGGGGGGGGGGCGGGGAGGCTACAGTATCCAGCGATGGCCAGGACGCGGAGAAGCCCGGATGCTCCCACGCTGCTGGCGGGGCCATGAACTGGTGGAGCACTCTGCGAAGTGACTTGGCAACATCTGCTAAAGCTGAGCCGACCCCTCCCCTCCGCCTGAGGAGCCCCACGGCAAGACACCCCCCGACAGGGATATGTGCACGGACCACACACCCCAACACTCACAGCAGCACTTTGCCGACGCCCCCGGTAATAACATGTTCGGAGACGTCACGGCGCATTCACCAACGGAGAACCACCTGCCGGTGAGAACGAGCGAACTACACGTCTGTTCAGCAGCAACGTGACAAGTTTCACCCAAAAAGAGTACGCGCCACACAAGGCCTTTTATTTAAGGATGGACACTGGCAAAGGTCAGGGCAGTGGTCACCTTTGGGGCCGTGGTGGCTGGAAGGGGGACGAAGGAGGGTCTCAGGGGGTGGTGACACCATGTGTCTTCATCTGGGTACAGGTTACCAGGACATGTTGCCTCTGCATGTTCACCAATGTGTATACTCATTATTTGTGTGCTTTTCTGTAGGCGTTTTATACAGGTCAACAAAAAATTTCCTTTGAAAAGACTACATTCCTCTGCGTCACCGGTTGCCCATCTATGGACAAAGACCACAGCGGGGGCTTGGGAATCACTCTGATTTTTCTCATCATGCATGCCTACATCATTCAACAAAGAGAACCCGTGTGTGCCAGGCACATGCCAGGCTGTGGGGATGCCATGGTGAGTGACACCCATCCCTGCCCACGAGCATGGTGTGTAGACTGAAAAACATTGGCCCGTCTGCATAAACAGGTACACTGTATCTCAAACGTAGGTACATGCTCTTGTTACGGATAACTGTGTTCAGAATATCTTTATAGCATTTTATGTATCACTCAAATCGTAATGGTGAAGAACCCAGGCGTGGGAGTCAGAAACCCTGGTTTCACACATCAGCTCTGCCTCGACAGGCTCTGGGCCCCGGGGTGCAGAGCAAGTTAGTCTTCTGGAACCCGTTTCCTCGTCTGTGACACGGGGGTAACAGAGCCCAGCTGATGGGGTCACTATGACAGCCGGATGACGGGGTGCACGGAATTCACTGAGCTCAGTGTCCAGCACACAAATGTCAGCATGTGCAGCACTGAGGACCCACGGTGAGCCATGAATGAACAAGGCTCTGGGTCTCATTGGATCTCCCCTGTAGTGGGGAGACGGGCAGAAAACAAGTAAGCAAAATAGTTAGAATGTCAAATAAGTTCAAGTAAAATAAATAAAGCGGATACCGCCAAAGCGGATGCTGGGCTTTGGCACAGCCGAATAATTTCACAGGAAAGTACAGTATAATTTAACCATCACACAGAGATAATTCTAGAGAAGTATGGGGAACCACCGCTTGATGTTTCCCAAGAAAGACCATCCCCAGCCTGATATGAGACGATCCCCCACCCCCACCCCCACCCCAAAGGTGACATAACAAGACTGCGCTAATAAGCCCCTTGCGGCAAGGGTCAGAATTTCACCATCAGACACTTTCTCCCTTTACAGACAGGTCCTTCTAGAATCTCTTAGAGAGGTTTCATCTGTGAGTGGGGGAGCCAAGAAGAAAGGCAGGGAAGGGAAGGAATGTATTCCACGAGAAGGCTTTGTGTGATTTTTCTGGTCAGAAAACAAAACCAATGTAAACTGTATCTCCCTCGTGCCGCCTGAACAGAAGGCTCCAAGCTTTCAAACAAGGCCTGGGATAATCGGGGCCCATCCCTGGGGATCCGGAGGGGCTCGTTCTGCGAGATCCTAATTGCCTCATTTCACATGGTGTCTTGAGAAGCCGCAGCCTCCTCGGAGGCAGGCAGGGCATAATCTTAGACAAATAAACACAAAAGTTCTGGGGGAAGCGAGTGCTGGCAGCCATTGCTGGTGCTTTCAAATAAGAAGCGGGAAATCCCTGCTTGTTCTCGGCTCAGGCCTTGCCTGGGGGACTGCAGGCTTCCATCCAAGGGCTCCAGGATGTGTGACAAGGGAGTTTTTACAGCTGGCTACTTAGGCACAAACCCAGGGATCATTCTCCAAGGAAGCTGGGCTGCAGGGCCAGAACCACCTCTAAGGTGGGATCTCTAGAACCATTAAAAATCTTCTCCTGAAAAATGAGGTCTACACAAAAACCCGCGCACGGGTATTTATAGCAGCTTTGGTGGTAATCGCCCAAACCTGGCCAACCAAGATGTACTTCAGTAGGGGAGTGGATAAATAAACTGTTACAGATGCACCATGGGATATTATTCCGTGCTAGAGAGATACGAGCTATGGGGCGCCTGGGTGGCTCAGTCGGTTGAGCGTCCGACTTTGGATCAGGTCACGATCTCACAGTTTGTGAGTTCGAGTCCCACATCGGGCTCTGTGCTGACAGCTCAGAGCCTGGAGCCTCCTTCGGATTCTGTGTCTCCCTCTCTCTCTGCCCCTCCCTCACTGGTACTCTGTCTCTCTCTCTCAAAAATAAATAAAAACCTTTTAAAAAATTAAAGAAAAAGAGAGATACGCGCTATGAAACCATGAAAAGACATGAAGAACTTTAAACGCCTATTACTAGGGGAAAGTCCGTGTGAAAAGGCTATGTGCTGTAGGATTCCAACTCTAGGACATTCTGGAAAAGACAAAACCTTGGAGACCATGAGAGATCAGTGGTTGCCAGGGGCCGGGGGAGGGGGACAAACAGGCAGAGCACTGGGGATTTTTAGGGCAGCGAAACTACTCTCTGTAACACTATAGTGGTGGATGAACATTCGTCCAAGCCCATCACGGACCCAGAGGTGAACTGTGGGCTCTGGGTGATGATGAGTCAGTGTGGGTGCATCAGCTGTACCAAATGTACCATCCACTCTGGTGGGGACGCTGCTGTAGGGAACGCTATGCATGTGGGGGGGGGGGGGCAGGAGAGCTCTGTGCCTTCCCCTCAGTTTTTGCTGTGAACTGAAAACTGCTCTAAAAGAAGTACATCTAAAAAAAAGAAGAAAAAAAAATCTACTCCCCCAAGGCAGACTGGAGAGAGATAGGCTCAGTCATGTCAGGAAGAAGCCAGGTGGCAAGAGGAAAGTTCTGGAACGCGGACTCAGAAAGCCTGGGTGCCTGCTGCACTCTGCAGCCCCTTCACCCCGGGTGCCTCGGCTTTGCCGCTAGTTTAAACAAGACGACAGTTGGAAGATGGCTACGATGGCCTGGGCGGAAGGCTGGAAGGCCAAGGACTCTCTAAGTGATGGTTCTGGGCGCGGAGGGGAAGCCAGGGTCCAGGTCCCCGTGTGTGCATATGAGACACAGATTAACCACCTCATCGGTCCTACTCACAGGCATTCCGCCTTTTAAAACTCCGCCTAGGACGGAGGAACAACTTCCTTACGACATAATGAGCAGAGGTAATAGTAAAAACATTTAACATCTGATCTCGTGTAGGAACAGACAGACAGGAAGGAATGGAGCTGTAAACGGCTGCTTCCACCGTCCAGGTGCATTCTACAGGGCCCCTGCTCATGGTAAGGAGTCACACGTGTCCCCTTTTTTCACAAACAGAAGACCCTGTATTCCTGTCCACCAGCATTCCAGATCAAAGGCATGTAACTGGCATTACCAACTCAAACCGAACACACTGTAATGAAAAACAAAATCCAACACCCGACCCAAAGATTTTACCTCCGGCTGCCTCGTCTTTACCCTTTTCAAAATCGACAAATCAGCTCTTGGGTCCCAACAGATTGATGTGAACCCCTAGAATCCTGGAAACCCCCAGATCTGACTCCAAACATCTCTCCTCTCAAGTTTTCCACCTCCTCTCTCTCTGCCCAGCGTCACAGACCCACACAGATACCTACCTCCTCATTTGCTTGGCAAGCATTTGCTCCAAGAAAAAAACACAGTCCAGAATCCCTTCCCTTAAGAACCTCTCAGCCGAGTGGGGGAGTCAGACATATGCGTACAGATGATCAGAACTCTGTGTGTAGAGTACCTGCAGAGGTGGACGCACAGGGAGCCCTAACTCAGCCACGGGATCATTCAAGAAGCCTTGGGGCAGTTACGTGATTTCTGAATTGGGATTGGAAGGGTGAATAAATAGGAGTTTGTCAGGCAGGCAGGCAGACAGACAAAGGGTGAGGGAGATGAGTGAGAAACCGGTTAGATCCAGATTATGGAGAGGCTTGGACACCAGAATGTAATGTCTGGATTTCCACTGGATGACTGAGGAATGCTGGGGCTCACAGGGATTGGATCCCCCCCATCCACGAGGCCGAGGGCTCTCAAGTGCAAGGAGTGACTCACGGGACTGCCGCCAAGGACCTTGGTTGCCGTGTGTCTTTGCAACTAGGTGAGCCCTGAGCAACCAGGTCTTTCCACCACTGCCGCTGCCACCACGGCCATCACAAGGAGCCATCCTGTGAACGAAGGAAGAGCTGTGCCACGCTCCATTCGATGTCTCCTCTGGGAGACGCAGGCCATGGTGTGATTTCCCTACGTCTGTGAGAAGCGCTGCCGAACGTGTGTTATCAAACGGCGGCGTAAAAGCACTTGCTCCATTTCAGCATCCATCTACTCAAGACGTCCCCAAATCCCGTCTCCGAACGAGCCTGGATCAGTTAGGCCCTGAAGTTGGGAGGCTGGGTGTGGGGGGATGCCGTTCACAGAGACCCAAGCAAACCCCCAAATCCCTTCTGGAGAGACGGGAGTACGAATACACGACAACACGACAACTCACAGAAGCTAGCGAGAGAAAGCAACGGAGTCTGAGCAGGAGAGCGTGGCCTGTTTTCTCAGTGGGTCACTCATTCACTCTACAGACATCCACTGACGGCGCTCTGTGCTCTGCGTCCAGGTGCTGGGGGGGGTGGTAAGGGGAGGCACGGTGAGCACAGGGGGAGACACAGGGCTACGAGAGGGTTACACACTCTCCCGGGGGATGGAGACAACCACCGACTGCGCTCGAAGGTGACTCTTGAGGAACGAGCTGGGGTTTGAGGGGAAGGGGATGGAGGGACACCGTGTTTGGAGGCAGGAGGAAAGCCGTTTTTGGGGGATGGTGGGAGGTGGGCCTGGCTGCAGCTGGGTGCACACGCGGGAGAGGGCTGGGTGATGAGGTCAGAGGGCTAGGCCGGCTTGGGAAGGGCTGGGAGGGCCAAGCTGCGGGTGTGGGCTGTGTGCTGTGGCTGTGGCCAGGCCGAGGGGCGGGCTGGAGGCCGGGACCCAGGAGGACAGGGAGGGAGCGGGGCGGGGGGGGGGGGTCCTCTCCCGGCCAGAGCCATGCCAAAGGGCCTGCCGAGGTCCAGGGAAGAGGGCTGAGGGGCGCTGCCTCACGGAGCACCCGCAAACCCTAACGTCTGGCATGAACTTCTCTGCAAAATGGAACGAGTTCCTACCGAGGCACAGCACGGCGTGCATGGACCTCGAGAACGCGACGCCAGACGCAGAAGACCTCACGGTGTGTGACTCCACTTCCCCGCACCGTCCAGAAGATGCAAATCCGCGGAGACAGAGAGAAGGTGAGTGGCTGTCACGGGCTGGGGGAGGGGACAAGAGCAACAGTGGCCTCTGGCGGTGATGTGAGCGCCCCAGCTGTGGTACTTGGGAAGGAAGCAAAGGCCACTGAATTGTATACTTCACGCTGGCCACTTTTACGTTACAGGAGTCTCACCTCAATGAAAAGAAAGTCTAAAATACGTGCAATGAATTCTAAGAATCTTACAGACCCAAGGAGGATGCCGGAGCCGCTGGCTTGCAGCCTCTGCTCTTTCTTAAGCAGGGCCTGGGCCACGCGGGAAGACTCCCAGGGGCGGGTGGTGTGGGCCCTGCAGAACCCAACCCCCCCCCCCCCCCCAAGCCAGCGGCCAGCGGGCGTCCCTTCCCGGGCAGGGAGGGGAAGAGCTGGGTCTCAGGGGGCTCCTTCGGAGGCCCTTTCAAGAGCAGAAATCCTCTCCTGGTTTCTAGTCACGTGTCAATAATTCAGATGATGGACGACACCAGGCTGGTCCGCATAGGATCAACAGAGCTCATGTCCAAGAGCATCGGCCTCCGGCGTAGAAGGAGCCAAGCCCTCAGTGTATCGTGATCAATCGGTGTCCACACACTCCTCACACCAGATCCGTGGCCTCAGCAATTTCCAAGGAAGCCCTGTGACCGCTTTAGGTAAAAACATAGTCGTTCTTGCACAGAGAAAGACGATTTTATACACACACACGCACACCCAGACTTGTACTCAGCTTGAAATAAATAATCTACAAACTGGATTAAGAGTCTGCTTCCTGAGCTTCAGACTCACAGTTTATTCATTTATCAAATATTTATCGAGTGCTTCCTGTGTGCCACAAAAGTGCTTCCAGCATGTTCCGGGCGTTGGGGACACGTCATCAAACAAAACAAAACAAAACTCCTCGCCCTTCGTGGAGGGCTTACAGTCTAGTGACTGCCTGCCGGGCACCACCGCCTGGATGACTGCCAGGCTCTTCTTCCAGATCACCCGCTAAGCTGAACCCGCCCCGTGGGCTCTCCCTGCTGTCCCCCCAAGCCTGGTGTGGGGCAACCACGTCTACCAGCTGGCCACGTGCAAAACCCCACGGCTCTATCGTACGCAACAGCCTGGACCCTGACCTCCTCCGTCAGTCCCCAGGGTCAAATCCAGCTGCGACCTGCCCCTCTGAGTCACCCACACATTCCCGTACCCTCTGTTCCGGCCCTGTCTCCCCTCGTCTTTCTTCTGGAATACCCTGCAAAGGTTTCCTGTCTGGACCTCGCGCTTCCAGTCTTGCTGCCTTCAAAACCCTGCCAAAGTTTCCCGCCTGAAACACCTGCCTGTCTGGCTCGTCACTCCGCCCGGTGACTCTGGACGGCCCCACTCCACCTGGAGAGAAGACCCAGCCCCTTTGGCCAAGTACTCTGGGGTTTTCGGTAGGAGCTGAGCTGCTTCCTGATCGTCAAAATGCTGTGAGGTGACCAATGTTTGCTGTGTTCAAGTCACTTACGAGAAAAAGGTCAGGTGCCCTTTCTCAGAGCCCACGAGGGAAGGGTGTCCCCGGAAGTCACGGTGCTCAGACAGACCCGATGGGAAGCGTGGGTGCAAATTAACGTACCGCCAACAGGCCCCAGTGTGAAAGAACAGCGAAAGGAGCGACTCACTACTCCCTCCGCATCCTTGCCCTGACTGTAGGAAGCTCTCTGCTGGCAACGTCCATCGAGGGCTGGTCCCCCCTCTCTGCCCAGGGACAAATACTCCCACCGATGTATTTTCACAAAGCGAAACTGGGCGCTGGTTGAGAAAAGAACTCAGGGTTAGCCCAGGACGGCGGCACAAGAAATAGCGAGAGTAGACGGGGTGGCCGCTCGCAGTCAGGGTCAAAGAACAGAACTTCCTCTGCTGCTGTGCGGGGCCCCCGGCCCCGACCTCGGGGGCGGGGCTCGCGACAACAGGGGGAGACGTTCACACAGACATGGGGCTCGGGACCTTCCCAGCGCTGCCCGCCGTCAGCGGGGAGACGAAGGCGCCGGGCAGCCCAGATGTTGGCAGGGTCCCATTTGCAGCCCCAGGAACAATTCCCCCTTTCACTGCCCCACCAGGCAGCCAAGGTCAGAGGCAACGCCAGCCAGACCTTACCCTCCGAGTGCCAAGGCCCTTTAGAAAAATTTTAAGAATTCTAGATAGAGATGTGTCCTCTCTCCTAGCTTTAACAGACCACGTGGAATGTCCTCTGCCCTTTTCTTGATGACATAGTTGTCATGTGGAGCATCCTTAACTGCACACTGCCACCGTCAGGAGCTCCCGAAGCCGTGAGTGAGCGGCCGGCCTCTGCACTGACTGTCCCCAACCGCTGTGCATGCTGTACCCTTACTTTCTTCCTGTCACTTCCCCCTCCTCCCCAGACTCCGGGCTGTCAGGTATTTCAGCTCTCCGAGGACAGCATGTCAGCGCATCAAAGCCTCCCTTCCTCCTCCTAACTCATTAGCTGCATCTCCTTCCAAAGTCCCAGAAACCCAAGCAATACACCTGTCGGCCGCGCCCAGGGTGCAGATGAACGAAGGCTGTGAGCTCAGTGTATGTCGGCTGCCACTTCTGGGGATGCTTCTTCCTGGGCTTCTGGGCTGTGTTTGCGATCAGTGTGACTGTGGGAGAGTGGTGGTCTCAGAGCAGATGAGGGGCTCCTCTGTGTACGGGCACGAAGGCCCACCGCTGACTCAAACAGTGGAGTTTTCTTCCGCTGAAAAACGCTCCCGTGGAACACCGGGAAGTAATCAAAGGCCACTCACCACCTTTGAGGGCAGGGCTTTGACTCCAAGAGGAGCCTTCCTGGTCCCCGTCCCCAACCCTAACCCCACCTGTCCTTCTCAAACTCAGTCTACGTGATTTTTAAAAACGGTGCCTTGGCCTCATCCGGCTCAGAGAAACGGGGGCTGAGCTGGCACGTTACCAAACACACGCTCCAGGGAGGAACCCGGGGGGCACTGCGCTGAGCAGTGCAGCATTCCTGTACGTGGGGGGCGGCCCTTTGGTTTCAGGCCCGATGTGGCAGAGACAGAGAGCAGCAGCTCCAGGCCGTGGGCTCCGGGGATCCCACTCCCTGAATTCAAAGCCCGACTCTGCCATTTGGGAGCTGTCTGGTGTGACGGCAGGTGGTTCCAACACCGTGCCTCAGTGTCCCCATCTGTACCTACTTCCGGGAGTTTTGTGAGGATTAAAGAAGACGCCATTCCTACGAATGCTGAGTTCAGCATTCCCCTCCGAGGCAACAACCAAAGAAACTGAAAGCAGGGAATCACACAACGGTGAACACCCACAGCAGCACCATTCACAGCAACTAAAAGGTGGAGACAACCCGACTGTCCATCAGCGGATGAACGGCTACACCAAATGCGGTCCGTCCAGATGGTGGAATGTAAATCAGCCATAAAAAAGAATGAAGGACTGACAGATGCCACAGTGCAGATGAACTTTGGAAACATCATCCCGCGTGAAGGAAGCCGCTCACAAAAGACCGCGGATTATACGAGTCAAATTATTTGAAGTTTCCAGAAAAACCACAGGACAAAACACCGATGGGTGGTTGCCAGGGGCTGGAGGAAGTGAGGAGGGACTTCTAATGGGCACGGAGTTTAGTGGCGGTGAGAATGTTCTGGAACCGGACAGAGGACGTGGTCGCACAACAGTATTCACTTTAGAACGGTTTATGTCACGGTGTGCGAATTTTTGATCTGACTTTTTTAAATCCTCAGCTCAGTGCCCAGCACAAAGCTCACCGTGTCAAAGGTTCTGGCGCTGGGAGACCCAGGCTCCTGTGTGACCAGGAAACGGGTCTGGTCGCAGCCGTGCCCTCACGGCATCGCGAAGGTAAGGAAATGAGAAAAGACGATGGACGCCAGTGCTCAACACAGCAAACACTCAGTTCACGATGGCGAGGACGTCTGGAGAGGTGGGAGGAGGGGGGAGCGGCGGGGTAGCTGGTAAGGCAGGTGCAGCCGAAGGCAGGTGTGGAGGCGCCCCCTGCCCCTACCCGTCCTTGCTTGCAAGGACCCTAAGAGAAGGAACTCTATGGACCTGAACATCCTGACTGGTTGTGCTCTATCAGAAACACCTGTTCCTTAGACGACCGGGGACGTATCCAGCCCAGCTTAGTACTCTGCGAACCTGTTCTATTGTTCTACTTTTTTCGAGCAGCAGGACCCTTTCTTCAACTGAACGAGAGTCCTGACAGGTAAAGCATCAGGCAGGTGCCCCTCAGGCGGACGGGGTGCTCAGGAGGGCCTGGGACCCTCTCTCCTACTCTGCTCTGGTTCGGAAACACTCTCCAAGCCCACGTCTCCTCCCGTCGTCCCAGAGAGACACCCAAAAACAGGCCCAGCGGGTTTCTGCTGATTCCTTCAGGAAGGAGACTCAAGGCGAACCCTTTTCCCTAATGGACAGAATGGCTTTCAAGGCAGAGACTGCCTTTCAAAGTCCAGAGGGCTGTCCTGGGTGAGAAGAAGGTACTAGATTTGTGGGTGGCTCAAGTGAGTAAGTGAGGGCCAAACGGGGCAAGGCAGAGGGGTGGACAGGAAGGCCTTGAACCCCCGAGAGGCGCCCAGGAGGCCCAGCTGCAGCCATCCGTCTCAGCTGACCTCCACCAGCCCTTCATCCCCCATCTTCCCTCCTGCCGTTATGAGATGACCCCTGAGCACCCCCGCAACAGCCCTATGAGGTAGGTGGTGGCATCCCCATTTCCCTGCAGGGGAAACTGAGGCACAGAGAGGGCCAGGTGCTTGCCCCAAGGTCAAATGGAATTCTCACCTGAACCCACAGAGGCTCAGGAGAGGGATGTTGATTTCCTGAGCTGCAGAAACTGAGCAAAATCTGGAACACCTGTCTCCCGACTCTTCGCCAATGCTCCTTCTCCCCGATCCCACCGGCCAGCACGGAGGAGAGAGAAAGACACAGCTGGAGAGGTCAGCTGATGTCAAATGATGTTGGACCTCACAGGAGTGGATGGTTCCGGGGCAGCAGGTGGCTTGGGCTCGTCTCTGTCATCGTCCTTCCCTGAGGACCAGTGTGGAGAGAGGTCTGGCTTATCTGCAATGGCACCGGCCAGTGCCCACAGGGACTGGTGTTGCTGCTCCCAGTCTCAGCCCCGAGAGAGGCCACCATGCTGTCCTGTGCACAGCCTTTCGTGACGTCTCCCATGTGGAAAGGCCCAAGCTGTCTCCATCTAACTGGTCAGGAAAAATACCCTACATATCAGCCCATCCATGAAGATTTCCTACTTTCTGGGCTAAAGGGATCAGGAAAATCAGAGTCAACTCTAACGTGGGCTCCAAGAGGAGATCGTTTTTGGACAAAAGGGGAAGGGAGGGAGGAAGGGAGGGAGGAAGGGAGTGGTCCCACAGACAAATATATGTGGAGAACTGTCTCTAATACTCCCCTTACTGATGTTTACAATTCACAGTGACGTATTAAAGGCACTGAGAAGTCCTGCAGCCAAGAAACCTGCCTTCACTGTTTGTATACCCATGTCACAGAATCTTTGCTCGTGTTTGTTCTGTTGCAGTGGTGGTGGTTGTCATTCTTACTTTTTGCTAGCACCCCTCTTAACATCATATAACAATACTCCTTTTAGGAAATGCTAGGCTAAGACATTCCTGGAAACAGCAGGAAGGCAGGGGTTGGGGATGAGGGTGGCAGTTTGTTCATTTGGGAAGAAGTCCTTCTCAACCGCACAAAAACACCAATGCCCTTCTTAACAAACTCTGGTGGCACTGCCTTAGCTCTCGGAAAAAGTCCAAATCCCTCCAGGTGGTGTTCGAGGCCCTGGACAATGTGGTACCGGTCTCCCCGTCAGTCTCACCTCCTGCTAAGCTCCTCTCCCTCCCTACCCAGGTGAAGATCTGACCTGGCATTGCGAGCTCAGGATCCACTGTGCCTCTAACAACATCCCTTCAGAAAATGCCTTTGTAAGCATCCTCTAAGCTGCCTAAGCAGGAGAAAATTTTCAGAGATGAGAAAAATCACGCAATTATTTCCCAAAAAGTGGTATAAGAAAGAGGAAGTATGGTGAGGGAAGAGAAGAGGCATGGGGCTTGCAGTGAATGCAGCGTTACAGTGCCCATTTCACAGATGAGGAAACAGAGGCTAATACCTCATCTCACTCTCCATCTGTCCTGGACCCTGAGGCGGGACAGATGGGACCCCTGGGCTTGTTCCCAGGATCAAAGAACTCACACTGTGTCCCATCTTGGTGCTCCAGAAAGAATTCATCAAGTGATTTCTCCTACTCCTTCATTATACGCATATTAGCTCCAAAACGTTCTCGTTTTCCAACTCAAATTTGATGGCCTGTTATTCTCAGGATAGGGGTTAAGCACTTAAAATGCCCCTGTCTTTCCTTTCTGAAGACACACGTGACCTGCACCTCGTACAGATGGCCCGCAGGTTAACTCTAGGAGAGACCCAGTACTCACGGGACTCAGGGCTGGGATTGCCGCTGACCGGGTGAGACGCCGCATCCAGCGTGCCGAAGCCCCCGGGGACAGCAGGGAAGAGACTTATATGCAGCCTCTTTCCCTTTGAATGAACTGGTGGTGGTGGTGACGATGGGATGACGCTGATGGTGATGATGGTGACTGCCCTGGCGGTCAAATCCTCAGCAGACAACAGCCTCCACTGGGGCCAAGCGCTCCTAACACTTCCACTTGGAGCTGAGAACACCAAGGCTCAGAGGCACTGGGACAACTTAAAGCCACCCAGTAATTCCCAGGAGCGGGACTCCCAACTGCATCTGACTCTACACCCTGTGCTCTTACTCCCTGTTCTACGCTAGTTCTCGTAATTGCGCAGCACCCCACAGTGGTTATGGCACCAGGCTCTGGTAAGAGGCCCCCAGCGTTTGAGTCCTGGCTCTGCCTCTGGCTAGCTATGCGCGGAGAAGTTAGGCACTTCTCGGTGCCTTGATTTCCTCATGTAGAATGCACACAGTAGTATCGTACTTCGTCAGTTCAAACACAGCTGAACCTCCCTTAAAGTTGGCCGGGTAATAAGGCTCTGCTACATTCTTTTCTCTCTCCGAGGTCGGAGAGAGAAGAGGGTATCTTACCAGCAATGGGGTCTCAGATCTGAAGAAAGATTGGTAGCACCCGTCCCAGAGAGTTGTTATGGGGACTAGGCGAGATAATAGAGAGAGAGAGAGCGTAGAACAGCACCAGGCACAAAATGAGCGTTTATGAACATTTGTTCTCGTTTCAACAACGGTTTAGAGTTCAGGCAGCCTGCAAAATTTATTCCGGTGTTCGTTACGGGATCAAACCCTGGTCAGACCCTGAGCCAGACGCTTTGCCAGAAACACATTCCTCCCCGAGAGACGCAGACTCCTCCTCACGCACGCGCAGTTCACACAGCTGGGATGGTCCAGGGGCAGGACTTGAACTCAGAACTCCTAAGCGCCCACACGCAGCTCAAAGCTCTCTGGCTGGGGCTCCCGGGTGGTCACGGTGGCAGGAATTCAGGCACCCCTGGAGGCACCAGGCGAGTAAAGGAGGGGAGCAGGGCGGTGTGTCCCTGGGCCCCAGCTGCAGCCTCTAGGGCCCCTCATCCTGGTGTTTATTCTACGCTCACGGATGAAGTCAGCCTCCGTGCGGGACCTTCCTTCCTGGGGCCCTGATCATCACTCAGGAGACCCACAAGCCTACCTTGAGAAAAAGTTTTCTGTTCCCCGAAGCCCACATCGCCCGTGCTTCAAGCCTCCTGGAAAAACTGGACTCGCGACAGCTCTGCGACCGTCTCCACAGGCAGCGTGGAGGCCGAGGGCGAGGGAGTCAGTGCCGGGGACGATTCGGTCCGAATCAGCATCTCAGGAGCGCTCTGAGCCCGGAAAAGCTGGCGAGGGGGCTGGGGGATCCCTGTCCCACCGCTGTGCCACACAACGTGGGCTGAACCGCCCAGCTCTTCCTGTGCCTCAGTTTCCTCCTCTGTCCCCCATCCATACATAATTTGTTGGGCAGATTAAAAAGGCAATCAGGGCAAAGTGTTTAGCACGTGCTCAGTTAACCTTAGTTACATTATAAGGCAACTCTCCTTGAGTACATTCCAGAAGAGGGCGTGCCTCTCTGAACGCTATAGAAATGAATGTTCCCCTCTCAGAGGAAGAAACGAGAGAGGGATGAGAGACAACTCAGTAGATGGCGATGACACCTTATACAAACGTTTCTCCAGCAAGCACTTAATGAGCACCTACTGTGCATGGAGCCCTGGGGACGCCAGGGGACAATATGGTCCTTGCCCCCACTGTCTTCCATTTGGTCCATTCTAATACTCAGGATCAGTGGCGTAAGCACCAAGTGAGTTGCAAAGTGACTATTTACTCATGAGTCTGTGTCTCCCCAGTGTCTGCGAACCCCTGAGGGTAGGGATGGTGACCTGCCCCCAGGGGTCACCTATGCGTCCCCAGCACGGAGCACAGCGTGGAGCACAGCAAACCTGCTCGCGGATGGGTAAGAAAATGAGCCGAGTTGAGGGACTATTTCAGGTTAAAGTCAAAGACTCTTCTAGAACCTTCCACTATCTTCCCCGCCCCCCACCTCACTTCTTCAGTGACTGACAGTTTCCCAATCTGTCCAATAGGAAAGCCTCCAGCAGCCTCTCAGTTTCCGCTGAAGCATCGCCTTTTCCTTATGGAGCATACACACACCACGAGCCCCGGTTAGGGCCTGCCCTGTGGAGCTGAGCCAACGGTGCCCACTGCCAAACTTAGCACCCCGTCCACGTCCCCCTGCTGGCCAGTGGGAGGACTCCCAGGGCTGGGAAGGGCCTTGTGGCCGGGCAATGGTCAGCCTGGGATGGGCCAAGAAGTAGCAGGTGGGGGTCAGGGAGGACGGGGCGGGGGGCCTCAGGGGAATGGCTGGCAGTCTGGACAAAGGGGCTGTGGGGCGACGAGGAGACCCAGAGATGAAGGCTCCAGCAGGATGCTGAGTGCGGGGAAGTAAGACGGGGGGCTCCCTGGGCTCTCGGCTGGGCAGCCCCGGCAGGGCCAACCCTCTAGACCAGCACCCTTCCGTGATGATGGAAACGTTCTCTACCTCCGCCATCCAATATGGTGGTCATGGGGCTGCTGAGCGTGTGAAACATGAACAAACGTGGATGTGAGGCAGGGGGGCCGAAATGCTGGTCTGCTTGGGACTGAGGGGTTTCCGGAAAGAGGGATTCTTGCTGCCAGAACGGGGACGTCTCGGCTGGTCACCGACCTTGACTATGTCACTTTCCACGAGAGCCATCAGGTCGATTTCACAACCGTCACTAGGGACCTTGGGCACCTCTGACTGTGGGGCTGCCAGCCATCAGGCAAGTGGGGGCCATGAAGAAGGGAGCCCGGATCCGAAATCAGACTGAATGGATTCTGAGATCCCGGCTCAACCCCTGTGAGCGTCTCGGAACCTCAGGTGCTCGTCTGTAAATAAGGACAGTAAGACTCTCTCTCCCAGAGCGTTGTGGGGGGAACGAAGAAATAGAAAGTGCCTGCACGCAGGAGGTGCTCAAAGAACACTGGCTCCTCCCCCCTCTTTGTGGCCACTATTAAAGGCCAAGAAGCAGAACGAGTAACAACTCTGAATAATTCCAAGAAAGAATGCAAAAGAACTCATTCACCTAGCATACCCCAGCCCCACCCCACCCCACGAAATTTGCCAGGGAGGAGGGGGGGCCCTTTCCAAGACTGACCCCCAGAGTCCTGCCCGTGAATAGGAGGGCTCCCCCCACAGTTCTCTTGTCCACAGAAAGAGCTCACAGGGGCTGCACGCTGCCCTGAGCAGGTTCCGAGTGGACACCACAGCCAAGCAGGAGGCTGATGTGATGGACAGAAATGGGGAAGCTGAGTCTGAGGCGGCTGCCAGAAACCAGCATTCTGGAGACCCAGGAAAGAGACGGCTACTTCAGATGGTGAGCTCAAGGTCTCTGGAGCCTTGAGAAGAACGTGCAAAAATCCCTGGGCAAAGAAGGAGGGGAACTGGATGGAGGACCAGTCAGAACCACATCAAAGTGTCCTGGGCTGGTGCCGGGGTCGGGGCCAAGGGCTTCCTGGTGAGCGAGTCCACCAAGGGTCTCACGGTGGAGATCTACTCACCGCCCTTCCTCCTGCCAGACGAAGGCTGAGGGGGCTGGAGTCGAGGAGAACAAGAGAGGAGGTCTGCCAGCACAGGTCAGCGAGCGCAAGGAGAGGCTGGGATTCGTCCTGGGCGTCAGGGAACAGGCTCCCGGCGTGGGAGGCAGGGCCACCGTGCACACCTGCTGGCCAGGGCAGGGTGTGACCAACCAAGGCAATGCACGGGGCACACGTCAGCCCACACTGCCACTAAGCTCCACACTGAGGTTCACCAGGGAGGGGGCCATGTGAGTCCACACCTCTCTGGAACGCCTTCCCCCCCCCCCCCTTTGATACACTTTTTAGGACAATTGCAGGTTTCCAGAAAAATGGGAAGGATAGCACAGAGTTCCCACAGGTACCACATTCTGGTTCCCCTACGTACGTGAATGTGGTGCACCTGTTAACAACTAGTGAAATAATACTATAGTGAAAGTTCGTGCCTGATTCGGATTTCCACGGTTTTAATTTCACATTCCTTTTCAGTTCCAGGATCCCATCACCCCACTACACTTTGTTGTCTCGCCATCTCAGGCTCCTCTGGGCTGTGACAGTTGCTTAGACTTTTCTTGTTCTTGATGACCTGGGCAGTTGTGAGGGGTGCCAGTCAGGTATTTTGCAGAATGTCCCTCAGGGGGGGGTTGGTCTGATGTTTTTCTCCTGATTAGACCGGGCCTGTGGGCTGGAGGGAGGAGGTCCCCAGAGGTACGGTGCCCCTCTCCTCAC
The DNA here is from genome assembly GCF_018350175.1 of Felis catus. Taxonomy (NCBI): domain Eukaryota; kingdom Metazoa; phylum Chordata; class Mammalia; order Carnivora; family Felidae; genus Felis; species Felis catus. The sequence goes on along the minus strand of NC_058382.1, from coordinate 54,994,003 downwards.
ATCATAGCCAGGGTGCATATGCCGTCACATGACTCGTCATGGCTGCCGACGGCCGTGACCGGCGGGCCAAGGGATGCTGGCAGGTTTCTCCACTGTCAGGTTATTCCTTTCTTCCCCTTTCTGTACTCTGCTCCTCGGAAGGAAGCCCCTACCAGAAGCCTCTTAAGGTATGGCCAATGCTATTCCTCCCTCTTTACTGAGGCTGTTAATGGGAGGGGGGGGGGGGGGGGGGAGCTGATGACTGAAGACCCAAAGGTGGTGTGGGAAGGAGACCAGGAACCAGGGACCTCCAGAACTGGATAGCGGGTATCTGCTTCAAACAGGTGTTTTCAGCCCCTCGCTCACCCCCCCCACCCCCGCCGCCCACGTCTCCTCTCCAGGCCCTGCTGGGGCCTAAAGGAAGAAGGGGCTCAGCCGGTAGATGCTCAGAGTCCCCTGGCCAGGGCCCAGCCAGCCCAGGCCTGACACAACAGCGTGGCTCCCTCACTGAAGACGTGACAAGCCCCGTGAAAGGGCCTTTCGGCCTCGGCCACTTCGAACCCAACCCCCCACCCCCACCTTCAAGGAAGCTGTTGTCAGAACGTTCTGTAGAGGAGGAAACCGAGGCTCGGAATAAGGCATCACCGGGAAATGGCCGTGTCAGGTTCAAGCCCAGGTTCTCACCGCACAGCAGCACGGGTCTCACCCACCGGGACGCGCGGCAGCGGTCATGGCGTGTGACGGGTCTGGCCCTTCCTGGTTCCCGGAGGCCAGCTGTGTGCGCCTCTTCCTCGTCTGCATTCAGCGGTCTTGTTTTGGCCACAGCGGGAGTATTTACACTGTGGAAACTGCTCAACCCTCCAAATCCAGGCTCCCCCACCCCCCGCCCAGAAAAGCCACCACTCTGCAGAAAGCAGACTCCAACCCGGGCAGTCTGAACCCTCATCCACGTTCTCCACCACCAGGCCACACCGCCCTCTCGAGGGCAGGCAAGACGGGGGTGTGTGCGCGTGTGTGCACACATGTGTGTGTGTGTGTGTGATGCTCTGCCCTCAGCGCTCCCAGGTTTCACGAGAAAACCACACTCCCACACTGAGTTCAGGGTTCAGATTCTCATGGGATAATTTGCCCCAGTAAAGCAAAAGCACCGAACAGCACCTGGCCAAGACGGGGACGTGCCTCTGTAACCCACTGGCCTCCGTGGCAGGACTGATCCTGTCTGAGGAGCTCCTGCAGGCCGTGGCTTCTGGAAAGTCAAACTGAAGACCAGAGATGCCAGGACAGCCTGGACCCCTGCCAGTGTCCTCTCCGAGAGCGAGCCAGGGCCCCAATGCTGGCCAGGAGGGAAGGAGAAAGGAGAGCATGGCCTTGAGGGCCGGTTATCTCTGGATTCAAATTCTGGCTCCACTATCCAATGTGAGGTGTCGCCTAAGTCCCTTCGTGCTGAGCCTCAGTTTCCTCATCTGCAAAACGGGGCGGTAAGCCATGCCGCATGGGTTGTCCAGAATGAGACGGCATGTGTGGGATGCCTGGCATACAGTAGGTGCTCACGAGTGGCAGCTACTGACATTCTCAGTGGATCCAGAGTGCAGGCAAGAGACGGCCAAAAAGTAAGCGATTCAGAGGGAGGGGGTTACGGACCCGGGACGGGGAGGACCCACAAAAGTGTGAGACGCACCTGTCCTCCTTGGAAAATGCATTATCATATTTAAATCTTTGCCAGTTTTCCAGGTGAAAACCTGCTTCGTGGTTTCTTTTTACTTCCTATTTCTCTCATTACTGAGAGGCGTTTCCTCACAGATGTTGGCCACTGCATTTCTCCTTTGACTCTCTGTACGTTTCCCCCCAGAGGTGGTCAGTTTCTTATTGATTCACGCGCACTTTCTGCGTATTAAGGTTATTTAACTCTTTATTTGTCAAATATGCTGGAACTGCATCTTCCCAGCTCGTCATTTGCCTTTCACATCGGTTTACAGTAAGGCTGATGTGTCGCTCCGTTTTTCCATGCTCAAGGGTGCCTTCTTTTTTTTTTTTTAAATGTAGCCAAATCCAGTTCTCCTTTCCTTTGTGGTTTCTCAAACAGAAAGAGCCAAGGTTTAGGGCTGTTGTTGATCTGTGAGGTTGATCCTCACCAACTGGCTTGAAAGTAAGAAACAAATGTCAAAGTTTCCACTCTCCTCCCTCGTCCCCCAGCAAGCCATGAGGGCCATGCCTGGGCCTCCCCCCACGTGGCCTGCCCCCTGTGGGGTCACTCCCCTGTCCCCTGGAGCTCCCGCCTGGCATGGAGAGAGAGTGACTCACTCCCAAGGCCTGGTGCCCTTGCTCTGGGCCCCTGCCAAGCCGAGACGGGAGACAGGCGGCCCACACACTGCAGGGTTTTCATCGGGCAGCCAGCCTTGCACCTGAGGACGGGAGCATAGCTCCCTCCTGACGTCCCCGCTTCCAGGGGGCAGAGGGCAGGCATGTGGCCGGAGCACCAGAGGAGAACAAGCTGGAAGTCAGAGGGGCAGGCAGTCTCGACCCACCGTGCCACGGTCCACAGTCAACGCCAAGGGGAAGGCACAGAGGTCCCCTCACCCTCCTTCACTATCAAAGCTGCCCTAGAAGGCAGGTGCCCTGCACCTTTCTGGGCGTCAGTTTCCACCTCTGCAAAGTGGGCCCTTCCTCTGTCAGTGACTTCTGGCTTTAAAAAAAGTTGAATCTTACACTGAACAACTCGGCATACAGCTCCCACCATCCCTGGGTGAGTGTATTGAAGTTCTCTGGCCTCAATTCTACCCCAAAGAAAGCCCTGGGCATGAAAAGATTGAGAACCTTCTAACGGCCGCTAACAGGTCCGTGCCAAGCCAACAACAATTTATGAAGTGCCTACTATGTGCCAAGGGCTGGGGATACAGCAGTGAACAAAACAGACAAAAGTCCCTGCCTTCGGGAAGCTGCCAAGGAAGCAATGAGTGAATAAATGAACTTTACGCTGTGATCAAGTCTGCAGAGGAAACCAAGCAGAGAAGGGCCAGGGCGCAGAGAGGCCGAGAAGGTGGGTCCTATGGAGAAGGGGCACTGGAGCCAGAAAGGGCTGGCACATCGCACAGGCCGTCTCTCGGGGAGCATCATGCTTGCAGAAGTGGAAACTGAGGCCCACAGAGGTGCAGCCAGGGGATTTCCAGGGCAAGTCTGTCTGTCTGTCTGTCTCCTCCAACCATGGGGCTAGGACTTCAGGGTTAAGTAAATGCTCCCAGGGCCACAGTGTTTTCTCACAGTCCAAATATGCCAGACATAGGCAAAACCAAAGGGGGTCCCGGCCCGCAGCAACTGTGCCCCCACACCGGGCACGGCGCACTCTGAGGACGATGAGGGCCCGCGAGGACCCGCAAGGACCCGCAAGGCCCAGCGGCCACAGCAAGCACAACATGGCTGCTGCGGACCCTTTGTCAGCAGGTTCTCACACCAGGCAGCAAAGACCCGGGGGTGTGCCCTGGGACTCCTTCCAATGAGCATCTACAGAACAGTTATGGCTGCAGGACCCTTCCCTCTGGGGGACAGGAGGGTCTGAGGTGTCCTTCCATCCGGTCCCGTGCACTGATGGCGTGCAGGAGCCTCATGAACATTCAGGTATGAACACACTCACGGGATCATGACCCCACATCCAGAAGGCTCCCTCGTGCCCCTTCCTGGTCAGTGTCCCCCAGAAGTCATCACTCTTATGACCTCTATTGCTACAGGCCAGTTTTATCTGCCCTTGAACGTCATATAAACGGAATCATGCGGTATGGACCCCTCTGTGTCTGGTTTATTTTGCGCAACACAACATCTGTGATATTCATCTGTAGTATTCGTCATTTTTCATGGCTGTATACTATTCCCTCGTGTGATCATGCTATAATTTGTTTCCCATTCTACCAGTGATGGATACTTGGCTTGTTTCCAATTTTAGGCTATTGCTGAGGCTGCTTTGAACATTCTTGCTCATGTCTTCTGGTGGACAGAGCACTCGGGAATATAACTGAGAGTAGGATTGCTGGGTCCTAGAGAAGCAGGTACAAATGCATTAGAACCTTGCCAAGACCTTGTAGGCAAACAAGATGAGCCTCACTGTGTAGACGAGGAAACAGAGAGGTCAAGTAACATGTCCAGGGTCACACAGCTAAAGGGTAGCACAGCTGGGATGCAAACCCAAGAGCTATGTGTGGCTCCAGCGCCATGCCCCCCTCCCAGCTTCACAGGGGTGGGCGCCCTGAGCAGTACCTACTGCAGAAAGAGAGCACAGGGGAGGACAATGCTCCTTAACTCCCTGGAAGAACAGCAAGGCCCCAATCTGTCCCCAGGAGGCTGGGAGACCAGGTCCGGGGGCCTGGCAGGCTGAGCAAACAGACATGCATGAATGAGGCCTAAGTCCACTCAAACCCCAAGCACATAATTTCATCTGGAAGCAAACGCATCCAGCCGCCCCGGCGCGCCCTCCTTCTTGGGGAGAGGGCAGCCTCCCATCAGAAGCGCCTTTGTCTCCCCCAGAGTGGCCGAGACAGAGTGGCAGAAGCCTCGCTTGTCCAAACAAATGACAGTCAACGGTCCTCCACGTCTCCCGCTGCCCGATTTCAGCCTCAAAGGACCGACTATGTCTCCGTCTCCCTCGTTTCTCTCCTGAAGCCTCCTGCTGGCTGGGAGGGCCCGGAGACACGCTCTGGTCCCAGTCCCGAATGGCGGAGGAGGGGGCGAGGTGGCACATCCACCCGTGGGACACGTGTGCCCACTCACCGTGCACCGGCCCCGACACAGGACTGGGGAAAGGCGGACGAGGCCGGCACGGCCTGAAGGAGCTCCCGGTCTCCAAGGGAGATGAACCTAATGGCAGAAGCGTGTGCTGAACGCTGCCTTCCCACTGGGAGCGTGAATCAGAGGGGAGGAGGCAAGTGAGGTCTTCCTGGGTGTGGGGTGCAGGCCGGGCCGCTCGTGTTGCTGTCCCTCCCTACCCTTTGGAAAGCTCTCCATCTCCCCTGCGAATGACCCTGCCCCCACTGGCGGTGGGGTCACCATGGTTACCATAGGATGCCGCCTGGTAGCCGCGGTGACTGGTCCGGAGGTCGGCCCCTGCCCTAGGCCTGGCCATATGGGGAGCTTCTTTGGGAGCCTAGAGACAAGAGCGAGAAACAGGGGAGTCTCCTTTCCAGCGAGACGCCACAGAAGAAGGCGGAGCCGCAGACGGAGACTGAGACGAAGGGGCCACGGGTTTCTAGCCCCTGCCCCGATCGCTTTCCCGCAGCGCCCCGAGCCGGGCTGCGGTGGTCCGCACCTAGAACGGGGAAGGTCACGCGCAGGCAGCGCTCCTCGGTGGGTCTCGCAGGATGCCCAGGGGTTTCCGCAGTGAAGACGAGGGAGAAAGGCTCCCGTCCTCAGAGTAAACCCAACGGCACCTAAAAGAACAAACTTCCCTGTGGAAGGTCGGCTGTGGAGTCAAAGGCATCTCTCTAGGCCCAGACGGGGCCCAGACTCTGGGTTAAGGTTCACACTGCTGCCCTGACCCTGGTCCCCGCAGGGACTTTATATAGATTCCACAATAACGGTCCCCTTTCTACCCCGCTCCCAGAACCCAGCCTATCCTCGGGGAGAATGCCTCGAGCTCCCGCTTGGAACATTCGGGCCCTCGCCAGACACACCAGAGCACCGCCCTTCACTTAACCCACTCGGGAGGTCCTGCCCCTCCCCCACTGTCCTGGAACCCCAACCTCATCCACGCGCACGGCCACACGTGCGTTCCCTCCTTCTCAGACACCCTCTCGGCATATTGTCATTCGCAAACTGTTCTTCTGCACATTCGTCCACGAGCTCTTGTATGTTTTATTCATTCCTACACACAGACCTACAACTCATCAAGTGTTGACTGAGCACCTATTATGTGTCCGACTTGCTGATTCTTACCCCAATGCCCAATTTCTGCAAGTGTGATCTGCAGAGTCACCGGCATCAGAATTACCAGGGTTGGCTTATTGTTTTTAATATTTATTTATTTTTGAGAGAGAGAGAGACGAGTATGAGAAGGGGAGGGACAGAGAGCGGGAGACAGAATCCAAAGCAGGCTCCAGACTCTGAGCTGTCAGCACAGAGCCCGACACGGGGCTCGAACCCACAAATTGTGACATGATGACCTGAGCTGATGTCGGACGCTCAACCGACTGAGTCACCCAGGCGTCCCTTAAGTGTTTTTGAAGTTTGTTTCTTATTATAGTTTGACAGAGAGAGAGCGCAAGCACGGGAGGGGCAGCGAGAGAAGAGAGAGAATCCCAAGCACGCTCTGTGCTGTCAGCACAGAGCCCAATACGGGGCTTGAACTCGCGAACTGTGAGATCATGACCTGAGCCAAAACCAAGAGTCGGACGCTTCGCCGACTGTACCCCCCGGGCGCCCAGGGTTTGCTTACGTACAATACTGAGCAGCCCAACCACTCCTGCTCCTACCCAGGAACGACGCTCCTGGAACAGATGCCCGTGCTGCCGGCTACGCTGACGGTCAAGAGCGGCTGGTCTCAGCGGGCTCTGCTCCTTTTCCTCGTCCTTGTCATCCCTGGCCCCCGTGAGCCCCCGGGGTTGCCAGCAAGGGGCTCAGAACCGCAGTCCATGGGGATGAGACTCTTCTCTAACAGCGGGGTGGGGTTACCTCTGCTCCAAGAGCATCAGATGTATAACACGCACATGCAAAGATACACACGCGCACTTTTAAAAGGCTTGCCCTGTGGAAGTCTTCATGAACGTGTCTTAGGAGAGCTCTCCCAAGGAAGGTGACTTAAGGGGCGGGGGGCTGGTGTGCAGAGGGCAACACTGACGAAGGCCCGCTGCAAACACATCTGTACTCGCGGCCCCTCTCGAGCCACCCTGCACCCTCGCCTGTGTGCGCTCTGTGCTCTTTCCTCCCCTGGGAGATTTATTCAGCCAATCGAAACCTGGGCTCCGGCGAGATGTGAGAGCCGCCTGCTTCTCTACCCCCCAGCCCGGGGCTCCTTCAAACCGTATATCGATCTGCCCTAAAACTGCAAGGAGAGGCGCGGCTGGCCCTCGGGCCATGGGCTCGGGGGTATGCGGTTCTTCCAGCGCGCTACGCGGAGCTCCGCCCTCAAGGCAGGGCAGCAGCACCGGTCTCCAGCTTGTGGTCTGCCCTGGAAGCCTGGCTCTTCAAGGTGCAGTAAACGGTCAGACAGCATCGACTCACCTGGAAGCTGTCCCAGGCATCGATCTGTTTTCCAGGGCGCCTCATCTGCGCACCACCAAGCACTGTGATAACGAGAGTTCAGAGTACGTGGCCGGCAGCTCAAGACCACACAGCTACCAAGGAGACAGAAGGTGCCCGCCCAGAGGAGCGTACTACCTGTGCTCGCCGGGGCCTGAATCACCTTGTTCAGTCCACACCACGGCCTCTCGCGTTGAATGTGCCGACGGGCTGCCTGGAGAGTTTTGTCAAAATCCAGACCATAGTGCAGGAGGGTAGGGTCTGAGAGTCTGAATCTCCAAAAAACTTGCAGTGGGGCAGAGGCAGCCAGTCGCACGGAAAGGGGCTGCCCTACCAGATGGAGGATGTTATTATTACCAACATTCCCTTTATAACAACACAAAGGAAACTGCAGCTTATAGAAATTCACGAGCTGCGTGAGTCACAAAGGCAAAAGAGGCCATGCCGAGATTTGAACCCAGCACCGTGGGCTCCAAGACACAAACTCATGACCACTGAGCCAAGATGCCTCCCCAGCCAGCCCTCCAGGCTTCACCGTGTTCTCACTGGTTCCTTGTGTCCCCCATGCAGGGGGGCCAGCCAGGCGGTGGCAATTAGAAAAGGAGCCCCACCTCTCAGACAATTCAGGCCACGGCCTGGCGAGGTGGGGAATCTTTGTGCAAAGAACGAGAAGCCCTTTTCTCCGGAGGGGTCAGCGCCTTGCCAGGGCACATGCAATTCCAGCCCACTCAACCCATGGCCGTGACAAGGTCTGAAATGACAACCGCGTGACTCTCCACGGAGGCCCTGCCCGCCAGTGCTTCCCCCTGAGGCCGCAGATCCTAGTGACGAAGAGCAAGGACTTTCTAAGTTCAAATTCCACCCCTCCTACATCACGGCTGTGTGACTTTGAGCAAGTGACTGCACCTCTCTGAGCCTGTTTCCACATTTGGAAAATGGGGGAAATGCCCACCTCCCTCACAGAACTGTTGTGAGATATGAACTTGGGAGCCCTTTGGCGCTCGCAGAGTTGGCCCCGGACTGAGGAGTGAGCCACGCAGGGTTCCCAGAAGGCCAGCTGGGCTAGTCTGCCCGAGACCGGGCAGGGCGTCGCTGGGAAGGGGCGGACATCCCAGCAGCCCTGCTTCGCCACGTGACCCACTCTCACGGGGCCACCGCCCGGGCCCAAGAGCCGAGAATGGCCAGCACTACAGGCTGGTCCCTGATGAATTCGCTTGGGGGCGGGAGGGTCTGGCACCTCATGGATGGCTTCCGAGAGAAGTGCCATGAGGCGTGCCCTGTGAACAGAGCGAGAGGACCGGGGTTGGAATCCTGGTGCTTGGACCCTGAGCAGGCTGGCCTTGCAGCTCACACCCCTCCGCGGGGGCCCCACTGGCTCTGCTGTAACACGGGACTGGTATGGGGGTTCCAGGAGGCCCGGACGGCGCTCGGCCTGTGCCTGGCGCACATCATGTGCTCAGCCAGGTGAGTTACGAGGTGACGGCCTCTCCAGCCAGCAATCACCAGGCTGCCCTTGGCTTTTTGCCCACTCTGCACTCTTACGTCCGATCCACGGGCAAGTCCTGGCCGCTTCGCCTCCAGATCAGCGCCAAGAGTGACCACCGTCACAGCCTCTGCCCGTGAGACCAAGCGGCCGAGTGTCAGCCTCACCTCCTGCCTGGACTGTCGGGCACACTGGCCTCCCTCAGACGGCACCACCCGAGAGGACTTACTGGGTTGGCAGAAATGCTCGCTATCCGCACCGGCTAGCGAGTGCCTGAAAGGTGGCAACCGTGACTGAGGAACTCAGTTTACAACTTTACAGGTGCCCAATTAAATTTAAATGGCCACACACGGCTAACAATCGTCGGATCAGAGTTTTAGACTATTCTCCATCTAGCAGCTGAGGGATGCGTTTTTAAAAAAGTTTTTTAATGTCTTTCTTCGAGAGAGAAGAGAGCACGAGCAGGGGAGGGGCAGAAAGAGAGGGAGACACAGAATCCAAAGCAGGCTCCAGGCTGTTAGCACAGAGCCTGATGCGGGGCCCGAACTCACCAACAGTGAGATCACGACCTGAGCTGAAGTCAGACGCTTAACCAATTGAGCCACCCAGGTGCCCCTGAGGGATGCTTTGTAAAGCCAAAGTCAGATTGTGTCCCTCCTCTACTCAAAACCCTCCAACGACTGACTCCTTTCTCACCCAGAAGAAAACCCAAAGCCCTGGTAATTGCCTGCAAGACCCTCCGTGACCTGCCCACCCCCACTCTCTCTGGTCTTGGCTCTCACCACCTTCTTTCTCACCCATTCTGTTCCAACCCCGCTGGCTTCCTTGCAGTTGCTTATACCTGCCACTCCTGCTCCTGCCACAGGGCCTTTGCCCATGCTGTGCCCGCCATTGCACACACACACTTTCCCCTAAATGTCTTCACAACTGGGTCCCCTAATTGAAGGCTCTGTTCCAATATTCTCCCTGACCCCAGGAAATGACACCCTGAGTCCACTGTGCCTCACCTCCCCCTGCCACGTTTCTTCAAAAATAGCTATGACTACTTAAAATGCTATGTATTTGTTCACATATTTATTCTCTCTTCTTACCAGAATATAGGATTTGTGGAAGCAAAGACTTTGCCTGTCACACTCACTGCTGTATCTCCTGTGCCCGGAATAGCCCTGGCCAGGCTCAGAGCAGGCCCTCTATACAGATGAACAAAAGAATCATGAGCGAGATACCCAGCACATAGCAGGTACTCAATAAACAACCACGACTGCTACGGTAATAATAAATTGTCGTCATTCTTTCCCCAAACCCAGTCAATCTTGTTCAGGGCCAGGCCTGGTGTCTCTTTGATTATGGAACAACAAAGGAACAACACCCTCTCCTCTGCCCAGCATGCCCTGCCTTGGGTGCCAAGAAGCCGGGAACCCCACACAGAAGGAAGTCTCCTGGTGGCCGGGGTGGGGGTGCTGGCGGTGGGCAGAACTGCCGGTGGGCCTGGTTGCCAGGTAACCCCACCCCGTCGCTCACAACCACGGGCCACACAAGTTCCGCCGGGAGGGGCTGTGTGTGTTCGGCTGCCTTATCTGCTGGCCTGACCACCGGTGTTTGTGCCTCGCTTACGGAGGACAAAGTACACGGGGGAGCAGGGTCCCAGTCTGCAGGCCGTGAGTCTGTAGTGGGCAAGGAAAGCAAGCTCGGGTTCCTGAGGACCTACTGTGGGCGGCCCACTTTCGACACATTCTCGGCCACCCTTCTCGGCCACCCTCACGGCGGTGCGGGTTTAAATAAGATAACGCAAGAAAGGCACTTCCCGTTGAGTCCCTTCCTGGGGTCCCTTCCGCCGCTGCAATGATTGTGTTTCTTCTTCTAGGACATGCTCCTCACAACGTTCATGGCAGCACGCCTGGACGGGCCCAGCTCCGCCCCTGCAAACTCAGTCTGGGTCTCCCTCCACCCCTCTCTCGCTCGCGTCCAGGGTTCTCCACCTTAGCACTGCTGACATTTGGGGCCAAATCGCTCCTTGTGGTGGGGGGCGGGCCTGGGCCTCGGGTGGTGTTGAGAAGGATCCCCGGCCTCTCCCGGCGGCTCGTGGGAAGGTAAAAGAACGCAGCCGCTTTGGAAAACGGTATGGAGATCCCTCAAGAAATTAAAAATAGAACTACCATATGATCCAGCCATCCCACTTCTGGGTGTAGACCCGCAAGAACTGAAAGATCTCAGAGAGACATTCGAACATCCCTGTTCACATAAGCATTATTCACAACGACCAGAAGGCGGAAGCAACCCGAGGGTCTGCGGGGAGGTGACCGGACAAAGAAAGTGGGCTGGATGCACACAGCGCTACGTGCGCTGAGCCAGTCACAAAAATACAAACACCCTTCCGTTCCACCTTCCTTGAGACACCTGAAATGGTCAGGTTCCTAGTGACAGAAAGCAGAGGAGGAGTGACCAGGGGGCACTGCCCTCAGCAGGTGGGCTGGGTGCCTCTGCCCCGTTCATCTCCCCCACCCCCCGCCCCCCCGTAAGGTTGGCCTCAGTCCACCATCAAGCCCTGACGCAGAAGCAGCGTTCTGTGGGGCCCTTCCCTGACCTCCCCCACTCAGACCAGACGCTTACCCCTCTTCTTTCAAACTTTTTAATTTTCAGATTGTTTTAGAATTTTTTTTTTTTAAGCTGCAAAGACAGCACAGGGACTTCTGGCGACTTCTGCTACACTGTCACCCCATTTCCCCTCACGTTGACATCTTCACGACCCTGGAGCACCAGTCACAACCAAGAGACCGGCATTGGTACTGAGTACCGGCTGGCCTGGACGCGTCGTTTGGACGTCACTGCATCCCCCACCCAGGGCCCCTCTCCTGTGCCAGGGTCCCAGCCAGGATGCCACATCACACGTGTCCTCGTATCGCCCTGACATCCTCTAGTCTGGAGCAGTTTCCCACCTTCTTTGCCCTTGAAGTTTGCCTTTGACAGTTTTCAGGAACACTGCTCAGGGGTTTTACAGAACACCCTTCAAACTGGGTTCCTCCAATGGGGTGCCTCCTTTTTTTAAAAAATCGTGGTGGGGCACCTGGGTGCCTTAGTGGGTTAAGCATCCGACTCGATTCTGGCCAGGTCATGATCTCACGGTTCGCGGATTTGAGCCTCACATCGGGCTCCGTGCTGAAGGTGCACAGCCTGCTTGGGATTCTGTCTCCCTCTCTCTCCGCCCCTCCCCTGCTCATGCTCTCTCTTGCTCTCTCAAAATGAATAAGCATTAAAAAATTGTGGTCAAATATACGTAACATAAAGTTTACGGTTTTAACCATCTTTAAGTGTACCGCACAGCAGCATTAAATCCTTCCCCACTGTTGTGCCAAAGCCACCACCGTCCATCTCTGGAACCTTCTCACCCTCCCAACCTGAAACCCCGTCCCCATTACACACGAGCTCCCCATTCACCAGCCCTGGCCCCGGGGTAACCACGAATCAAAACCCACAAGGAGAGGACGCTCCACACCCATCGAGGTGGCTACTACGAGAAGACCAGAAAATAACAAGCCGAGGGGGCGCGGAGGCCCCGGAGTCTTGCGCGCTGCTGGTGGGAATGCAAAACGGGGCAGCCGCTGCAGGAAACCGCTTAGGAGATTCCCCCCCAAATTCAACAACAGAATTACCACCTGAGCCAGCAGCTAGGCACCTGCCCAGGAGAGTCGACAGCAGGGACCCGAGGAGGTAGCCACGCCCCCACGTTCACCGCAGCATTATCCATTAAAGGGTAGGAGCCAAAGGGCACCAAAGGGTATCCGGCCAAAGGGTAGGAGCAACCGAAGGCCACAGACAGCTTCTAGAGCAGACGTCCCCTTCTAACACATTCAACGCCTGCGTCCCTAGCCAGCCGCTGGCCCTTCCGTACTGAGCCGCATTTGCCTTGCTCTCTGAGGCATCCCAGCCCCCGGGGGGCGGGGGGTCCAGCAGGTAGAATGGGCCTCTGACAGCACACTAAGATGAGCTGTGGCCAGGTAAGGGGCCGGCTTCGCTCTTCAGGTCCCTGGCCCGGGTTGTATCGGAAGGCAGGGCCATAGTGGAGACACCACAGCAGGATCTTCCCAGCCCCCAGGCAGCCCCTGCCTCCTTGAAAGGGCTGTGCCCCAGTGGTGGGCAGACCCACACCTTCCTGACCCTCCAGATGACGCCGCCTGGTGGCTCTGGCAAAGCGGGGGCTCTTGGAGCAAGGGCGGGAAGAGCGTGACTCCCTTCCCAGAGAAGGGCTCTGACAGGCAGCCCCCCCCCGACCCAAACGCACACGTGGACACACACATACGCACTCCACACACACGAGACTGGCAGCAACGACATCCACCAAGATATCCGCAACGTCCTGCCAAGAAGAGTCCTCACTGGGCACCCACGGCGTGCCGGACGCTGGGCCGCGGCACCTGACGAGGTTTTGGTGAGACTGTGAAAGAGACCACAGGGGCGGTAGCAAAATGACCCCCCGTCCTCCAGCCGCGGAAACCGAGGCCAAGACTAGAGATGTGGCTTGCCAAAGGTCACAGACGTGCAGATGTGTGTGGCCGGGGTGACTCCGGAACCCAAGTTCCGACCCCAACGAGATGCCTCCCCCGCTGGATTCCCGGCTCCTCGCCGGGTCTGCGTTTTTCAGGGAAACAAAGGCTGAAGGCAGAGGAGACGGTGCTTCTAGTTGGCAGGGACTGTACTCAAGTCGCAAGAGAAATAAAGGACAGCCAGTAAGAAGCTCCTATTTATTAAGCACTTACTGCGTGACAAGGTTTACCTCCTGGCTGTTACCTTCGTGGTTCCCAGCTGTAGACATTTATTTTACTGCTGAACCGCGTCAGAGGTGAGGAAAACAAGGTCCAGGAGGAACAATCACTTGGCAGGAATCAGGCCCCCCCTTCAGGACAGCCCCAGTGGCAATAATTGCCCCCCAGCGGTTTCACCGGCTCTAGCGTGCATGGTCACGGATGGATCAGGGCAGGAGGGGGGTTCCGGGACCCCTGCAGGACAGGGGCAGAGGGTCGGCGAGGCGCAGACAGCTGTTCTAAGGCCATGGGGCTGCAGGGAAGGGCCAGGAAGGCAGTCCTTCTCTCAACAATGACCCACGTCAAATCTACCTCCCAGATTTCATACTGCTGGCGTCTTAATTTTTGAGTTTCTTCCCTACCGCTGGTTTTATTTATTCATCCAGGCAAAGTTCTGGCAAAGGTCCAATGTGTGTCGTGAGGAGGCCACACGGCCCCACTGCACATGCACCAGAATCGGAGGACTGGGGGCACATTCTGGCTCTGTCACTTAGGAGCTGTGTGGCCTCAGGCCAGTGGCTTCAGCCCTCTGAGAGCCAGTCTAGCAACGCAGGGTTGGTAGATACGTGCACTGCCAGGGTGGCCGGGCTCCTGACACGAAATCGTGGCTATGGGAGCTCCTGAAGCAACGTCGGGCACGTGGAGTTCTGGAGAAGGCCGAGGGATCTGAACCCAGGGACAAACAGGGACCGGCAGGGGCAAGGAAGACGAAACACACCTGCCCAGGTAACGCCCCTGACCAGCTGCCTGTAACAGCAGCAGGCGCCACAGAGGGGCCCCGGGCCTTCTCAGCCAGGTGCCCTCCCCACCTACTTCCTGCCTGGCAGGCCCTTTCCATTCAGGGGACCTGGGGCCTGCAGGGACCCGCTCGGATCTGCCGGAGGACGCCCCCCCCCCCCCTGGGGAGGCCTGGCAGCGATGTTTGCAAGTCCGTACGGTCACCAGGTCTGTGTGTCCCCCACTGGGGTGTAGTTCTGTGCCCTCAAGCTAAGTCAGAAAGGAGAAAACTGTTCCCACCTAAGCCCAGGGGAACCCTGATTTCTCCAGAGCCACAGAGACCACTCTGGAGATAAAGGAACCAAGGGTATTTTTTTCCGCACTGCTCCGTCACGTTTCCCCTCCCTGGATGATGCCTGCTGCTTATTATAACTATGACAACATTGGAAATACTTCTTGTGGATTTCTGCAAGAGGGGAAATGACGGGCTTTCTTCTGGCTCTGGCTTTTTGCTGGATGCGGCAGACCTGAGACAAGGCCCCCTGGGGTGGACCCCTGGGACTGTGAATGCAGGGGTGAGGCACCAGGGCAAGAGAGGGTGGCCCTCCCGTTGCAGGACTTTGCTGAGGAGGGCTTGCCAGAGGCTGGGGAACGCTTACTGCCTCTGGGAAGGGCTGGGCGCCCCTGGGCCCTTCCAGCCCAGCACCACCTGCGGCCAGGGGCTCAATCTGCCCCCCCCACCCCGCCCCAGATGGGGGACAAAGGTATTTTAAGGCTGTGGTCGTTTCTTGAGTGCCATTAGGTGCTAGCGGGCACTGTGCTAAGCGTTCTGTGCTTTGCTTGGGTCTCACGGAGTCTTGCCAGGTGTACGATTCCCTCCAATCTACAGACAAGGGCCTGAGCGCCACGGAAGAATGAAGTGGCCTGACCAGGGTTATTCCGCCCGTAAAGCGGCTGCAGGAGGACAGACACTTGTTGATGCTAGGGAATGAAGAAAACGAGAAAGTACGGCGACTGTCCTGAGTCAGAGTAGAAATCCGGGTAGAAGGTATGAGATGCATTAGATTACGTGGACCTATCTGCCAATTCGGGATTTTGCAGACCTCTCAGATGCCTGGAGGTGGCTTCCTGGAAGTGAGTTGGGAAGGATTCTGCAGCCGCATCGGGGCTCAAGTGGAAAGGGTGGTGATTGATTACTGACGTCTGCCCCGGGCACACCTGTGGAAAGCAGTGGAACAGATGCCCCACTTACCACCACTAGTCTGCTGTACATCCGGCTGATGCAGGAGATTCCTCTGAATCCCCCTGCTCCTTCGCTTCTCTTTGCATTAAATGAGCTCAGTTACAGAACAGTAGGTAGAAATACCTTTGGAAGAGAAGGGTATTTCCTCTGAGGTTAAACTACACACCTAGAACTTGTTAATTCAGAGGTAAAACTCAATTCTTACAGCGAAGGTAGGTTCCACTCAACGTACACACTTCCTGGGTGCCGATTACGTCCTAGGGTCTCTGCCCTCGCTGAGCTCAGCAAGGAAGACAATTAACTTAGCAACTATTTACTTCGGTTCCCAAGTGGCACGCTCAGAGGGCCGCGTCACACCCACGAGCTGGGGAGGCAGCCTCCGCCTCCCGGCCCAGGACCGAGTATGACGTGGCAACCCACCTTGCTGCTCACAGCCCACCGGACGCCCTTGCCCACTGCGTCCAGAGCCCAGAGGGTGCTGGAAGGCCGAGGAGTGCGGGCATGTGACAGCAAGGGGACCTGGGGAGGCTGCAGCACAGGGACCCCCCCCGCCAGTGATTTTTCTGTCTCTGCTAATCAGAAGCTCGTACTTCATTCTCTGATTTTTTCCACCCCAGAGAAGAACGTCGGCTGTGCGACCCACAGCTTCTGGCGAGAGGCGAGGGCGCAGGAAAGACAAGACACAATGGCATCTCCGGGGCGGGGAGGGGAGGTGTGTCCGCAGCCGGCGGGAGCGTGCCCGGCTTTTATCTCAAGGCTGGACTTGAGGTCCTGCTCCCCACCCCCCACCCCCACCCCCACCGCTGGCCTGAGCAACCTCACCCACCGCCGTGAAGGGGCGGCCCGGCGTGTCACAGTCGCCTTCCCTGTTCCAGGCTGGCACCGGACGGGCAGCAGGGTTTGTTTGGAATAGATGCTCCTCATCAGAGAGTCTGAAACAACCTCCCTTTCTGGCCGGAGGAGGAAGAAGGCATCTCTGAGGCCAGCGCTTCCCCCAGTGCAAACAGCTGAACCCAGCCTGCCCGCCCAGCTTTCAACTCTGTTGCTTTTGCAAATATGGTCCTGGGTCCTATTTCCCACATCGCTGCAGCCACGTCCAGGCAGCCTCCTGGAGGCACGGCCGCTGGGCCAGAGACCAGGGCAGGGAGGGAGCCGACCCCTCCCACCTTCCAGAAAACCAGCGGGCGGAGGGTCCAAGGACAGAGCAGGCGCCACCACGGCGGACAAAAACGAGGAGGGATTTCCAGCAACAGGGAGTTCAGGCCCCGGGTGCCGAGACCCATCTGTAGGTCTGTGCTCCCGGCTGACTTCCCTCACCCTCCTCCTCCCTCAGACCACAGCTGACGAGTCGCTTCCCGCAGCCCTGGAGGAGGAGACCGGGTCACCCGATAAAACTCGCCTGCCCGTGGAAACTCCCGTTCACGTCGGCCTCCCCTCTGGGACGGACTGGAAACTCTGTGAGGGCAGGGACCTAGTCACCCCCAGCCCCGGCACAGTGTCTGGCGGAAATGGGGGGACATGTGGGGGCGGGAGGGATCTGGGTCTCTCGTGCCAGGGCTGGCCCGCTGTGGTCAGCAGAACCACGCCCCCCCAGGCCCCCCAAGGTGTCCACATCTGAATCCCCAGAACCTGTGAATACTCTGCCGAGATGGGGGTGATGCTGGGCTACCCTGTGGGCCCCGTGGCCTCAGAAGGTCCCTGTAAGAGGGAGGGAGGAGGGGCAGAGGCGGAGAGCGGGAGCAGTGCCATCGTGAGCCTGGGGACGCAGGCAGCCTGGGGACGACCCATGTCGGACTTCTGGTCTCCAGAACCGTGAGACAGTAAACTGGTGTGGTTCTAAGCCTCCAAGTTCGTGGGAACTTGTCATACCAGCCACAGGAAACTACAGTGCCCTGCAGGGCACTCTCGGGCTCCCTGGCCGGCGACAATCAGCCCCACGGAACCTACATTCATGAGACAATGGCCGCTGAGTTGTCTCCTCCTTCCCAGTAGTGAGGGATGGAGATTCCTGCCCCCTTGAAGCCAAGCCATGGTGACAGGACGGGCTGTGGCCGAACACATGAGAGGAGGTGACATGAGACAACTCCGTGAGGCCTCCAAGGCCAAAGGACGGCACCGCAACGCTGAGCACCCCGGGAATCCCGGGGCTTCGCGGGGCAGGGGGGCTGCATGTCCTCCTGGGACAACCGCCACCCAGCCCCCCGTGTGCCGCCCATGTGGAGCGGGTCCCCGCGGACCCTCCACGGACACGTCAACAGAGCTGCCAGAGAGCATCTTCTGCCCGATGTCGCGGCACCACCTCAGCCGTCCTAAGAAGGCGTGGGGGGACCTGGCTACGGAAGCAGCAGCTGCCGCCCCCCCACACACCCGCCCCCCCCACACACTGTCCACCTGAGGGGTCTCAGCTGCCTTCAGAGAGAGGCCACCCTGGCCAGAGACCCCGACACAGTCCCCAGGGTCCCCATGACAACTTCCACACCAGATGGGGGACGTCCACCTGTGTCCCTGGATGATGGTGACGGGAAACCACTTCTCCCAGACAGTGTGTGTGTGGGGGGGGAGTTTCCCGCACCCCCGCACATGTCCCACGCGTGTCTCTCAGGCCCACCTGCAGCCACCTTCCTGACATGCCCAGAGCGCCTCGGACCTCTGTGCCTCCCTCCCACAGATGTCTTCCCCCCTCTCTGCTTCTTTGCCAGGCCCTCTGCCATGTCTGTGGCTGCGATTCTAGGATGTCGATGGATATTTTCAGAGCTTTATTGTCCCATTTGTCACTTGCTAATTAGTTAGGAGTGACTAATCGGAAAACAGTGGCAAGGCAGAGAAAATACTCCTATTTTCTTCGCTTTCCGTTGTCCGTGGTTACTGAGAACCCTCTGGATTTATCTGATGGAGCTGGGGGGAGGGGGCACGCGGTGTGCACAAAATGGGAGTGGGATTCTTTGTCCTCTCCTGGGCAAATAGGGAGAATGCCGGGGGCTGTCACCACAGAAAAGGGCGGCAGCTTCATGTAAGAATGACAGTGTGGTGGTCACCAGTGAGCAAAACCAGGGTCTCTGGAGCCCCCGACCTTGGCCTTCTAGTAATTTCTAACTCTGACCAGGCAAGCCATAGGAGCACAAAATCCCCACTGAGTTCAGGCCTCCCCTGGCACCAGAAGCTATGTGACTAACCACACCAAGAACACAGAAGGTAGGGTGAGACCCGCCTATGCAGTCCTACCCGATGCCGCCAAGCTTTCAGGGTCAAGAGCAGCAAGCAGCCAAAGCCCCCACTGTTCTCCTGAGCCCCCCGTGGGCAAGGCCACGCCTCCCCAAGCTGGGGGACAAGCCGTCTATGGCCTGCCCTCTCCCAGCCCGGCCCCCAGCCAGGTGCACCCCGGTCACCCGTGGACCTCACTGCAACCTCCCGCAGCTGCCTTAACTCTCCCCTTTCACAGAGGAGAACACTGAGACTCCGCGCACATGACTGGCCTCAGGTCACAGCCAGGAACAGGCAAAGCTGTGCGTCCAACCCAGCTGTGTATCCGCTGCGTATGAAAAGGAGAGGCGAAGGAGAAGGGCCAACATCGGCACGTGCCAGGTGCCTGGAGGACATGACCTCGGCCCTACAACCACGGCGCGGGTGGGTCACATCACACACCACAACACTCACACACGCACACGCACAGACAGGTACACACACGTGTGTGTGCGCGCATGCACACAGAGCTCACGCTGTTAAAGAGGCACGTGTTAAATATGAGCGTGCACGCACATGTGTGTGTACATGCACGGTTCCTCGACATAGAGGGGACGAGGGAGCCGGTCGGCACCCCGTGCCCTGCTCCAGGCCCACAGTGCCAGGTTTGGCAAAGGCCAGTCCTTGCCACCTCTGCCCTCTGGGGATGATTGCATCACTGATGGTGGTTTCCAAAGACAGTAAACAAACAAGGAGGCCTCAGGCCTGCCTCTCGGGGCTGCTTCCCCAACACCCCCACCACACTCTCGCTCGCTCTCACTCACACACACACACAGCCCAGCCCTGGCAGGAAAGAGAGGGAGAAATCTACTCGGGCACAATTTTGCGGCGGCCCTCTGCGTGGCTCCCGACCCGGTGGGCCGTCCAAGCCCGAGGGAGGAAGTGCAGATGGGAAACAACGGCCCGCGTCGGCCAGGCTGGCATTTTCCAGGGGAAAGTTCTGTCCTTCGGATGATTTACCAGCCGGGCGAGGTTAATCGTGGCCTGTCAAGTACAAACGGCTCCCTCCGCCCTCAAGCAGGCTGTGGTGTTCCAGCAAGTAAGGTAAGTCAGGGCCAGGCTGGGGGTCGGGCCCCGCCCTCCCCACCCTGCGCTGCCAGCTGCCAGCACAAAGGGTCTGGTTTTCTGACTGAATGAACCAGCGCTCTGTCATGGGAAGAGGCCTCACCGACCACCTACTGTGCGCCTGGCCCTGGGCCGCGCTCCTTCCGCCCAGGCCAAAGGTAAAATGGAGTTCATGGCTGAGTGCCAAGCCCAGGCACACAGACCTGAGTTTGAAGCCTGATGCCCACGGTTCGGCTCGGACGGCAGCCGGCTCCGTCTGTAAAATGGGGCTCTCAGCCGTGGGCATCTGGCGATGTCTAGAGACGCTGCTGGGTGTCACGCTGGGGCAGGTGCTACTGGCATCTAGCAGGTCACACCCTCCACAAACAGGGTATCCCCCCCACAACCCCCCACAGAGAACGAGCCACCTCATGGGTCAGGGGGGTCTCTGGTAAGAGATCCTAGTGTGAAGGATGCAACACAATGCCTGGCTCAAGGTAAGCCCTCCACGAACGCCAGTGGCTCTGATTATGTCAAAACTGTCCCAGCAGCCCTACAGGATGACATTACTGTCACCAGACTGCAGGGAAGGAAGCTGGGACCTGTGGCTGTGAGCTGCTCCAGTGACAGGACAGAGCGGAGCTGAACGGGCTGCCTGACTCTCCCAGTGTCCCCTCTTCCCCAGGGCACGACCCAGTCCCAGGCGGGTGGAGATGTCGAATCCGCTCTGGCTGCCCCAGAATCACAGCCGCTGCCTCTGCCTTCCTTCTGCGGTCCCACAAGGGGAGCAGGGGCTGCTTCCCAAGTTGTTTTCTTGGACACTGAGAGGACAGACACCCATGGCTGGACCCTGCAGACAGCTCGAAGCAGGCACTTCCTCCCCCCTCCTCCTTCCTCTCTCCATCCCCCATCTGCTACCCTCAGCTGTTGCCTGACGGGGCAGTCTGTCCCCAGGGCTCAGCCTGAGCAAGATGTACACCCTTGGCCCCTCGAACCAGACCTTCCTTCCAAGAGTCTGGCCGATGCGGTTACAGGACCCTCTGCCCACACGCCCAGGGAAGGGTCGGCCTCAGGGGTGGCAGAAAGTCCCAGGAGAGCCTGTGCGGCCTGGTCTCTTCTGCCTTCAGCTGGTCCCTCGCGCATGGCCCAGTCAACACACGTGGGGCCTACAACCAGCCACGCGGTCTCTCCGGCCTCCTTCTAATGGCCAGGCCTGGACACATGCTCCTCCCTCCCGGGACGCTGGGCCCTGCCCCTTTTGCCCCCCACCCTCTTCACGTGACTCAGACCTCACTGAAACATCCCTCCCTCTAGGCCAGGCTCGGCCCTGCTTCCGTGCGGCCCCATCTGTGCGCCTACCACCCCGTCTGCTAAGGAACACACACCGGTCTGTATCCAAAGCCGCTAGATCTGGAACCCGAGGGCAGAGAGCTTTTCCGAGCGCCTCACCTCTGCAGCCCGCCCAACACAACTTTCCGCAACGATGGAAATGGTCTGTGTCCATCCTGGCCGGTACAGGAGCCACTACCCACATGTGGCCACAGAGTCTCTGAAATCTGAAGAACCGAACTTTTACTTTTGTTTAATTTTAATTAACTCTCAACAGCCGTATGTGGCTAGTGGCTACCATATTGGGCAGCGCTGGTCTAGAACAATGCCCAGAGCATAGTAGGTGCTCGGCACCCGCGGGTTGGTTGAACGAATGAACGAACGAACGAATGATGTTCATCACCCTACTTTATCAGCCCACATTATAAGCATCTGACATCAGTCTTCTCCAGCAGGCTGAGAGCGTCGCGAGGGTAGGACACAGCCTTTGCTCATCACTATATCCCCAGCGTTTTGCGTGCTTCCTGGGACACAGACCCTCAATAAACATTAATGAAACAGATGAGCGCGTGCACGAATGCATGGCCTGCCGCTCGGAGCCTCGTTCCCTTTGCCGCCAAGCCCACGGAGAACAGACGGAAGAGAAAGCAGGCCGCTGGACTGGCTCCTGAACGGATTTCCAGCCCGGTTCTTCCTTCCCACCTCAGAGACCGTCTGGGCCCCGCATCCTGGGCTCCGTCTCACCGGGTGTCCACAGTGAGCGGCCGCCACCAGAGTGAGACGTCCTTTCTCGGGTGTCCTTCCCTCTCCCCCTGACGCCAGGGAAGAAGCCGGGGAAGTCTGCTCGCTCTAGACTCAGTTGAAGAGCAGGACTCCTCCTTGCCCTGGGGCCGCCGTTCCCTCCCCTCCCTGCTCAGGCAGCGGGGTCCCCTCAGGAGGTCTCAGAAAAATTATTAACTTATAACAATGAGGATGAGCGTGAGCTTCTATTATCAACCAATGCCTTTCATCCCCGACCGGTGGCTGTGATGTTCTGCAACACTGTTATTCACGGCGAGCGAGCGTCATCTGTGTTTCTCCCCCCGACTGGCTGCCCCACTTCCTTCTGATGTAGGTCACGATGGGTTCTCCCTGCAGTCACTAGGTATGCCTCCGGTGAGGGGGGGTGATACCGCTTGGAGCAAATGTAGGAATTCTCTTACAGGCCTGTGGGGGACCCTGTGCTCTGTCATTCAGCTGAGACCCAGACTTGCAACCGCACGTGGAAATCCCGTGCAAAGATCCTAGGGCACGTGGGAGGGCAGGCAGGCAGGGCAAGAGGAGCTGGAAAGCCGCTGTCACGTGGAAGAAGTGCCAAGGAGAGGCTGGTTTCCAGAACGGAAGCAGGGTGGTAGGTAACTGGTTACCCTCCTTCACGGTGAGCATCCTGGACCCACCGCGTATAACCGAGCGACCCGGAGTAAACTTTCTCTTCCTTCCCGAGCCTCCCGTTCCCAGCTGAAAACGGGGGATAATTCCAGCACCTGCCTGCCAGGGTGGTTTGAATTAAACGCATTCACTGAGGTAAAGTGCTTAGCACGGGGCCCAGCACCGAACACCCAATAAACACATACTATGATCGATGTCGATGCCGTTTGCCAAGCAGCTCTTCTAGCCTCGCCACACGAACGTCCGCTCCTTCGCTCTGACCAGCACCAAGCGTGGGCGCCCCCCCAGGCACTGTGTGTGCTGCGTGTGGTGACGGATCGGACTCTGTACCTGTTCTCAGGTAGCAGGACGTCTGCTGGGATGACGGACACATTAAATCAAATACAACAGTGCACGCGGTGAGCATGTCTTGCAAGGACACGGAAGGCTAAGTAGCCCAGAGGACGGAGGACGAGGCCTGGGCAGGCGTGATCGCCTCCCCTTGCTGCACCGCGGTTCTGAATTTGTGGAGACAGACCCAGAGGTTTCACAGCATGTGAGCTGGGCCAGGAAAGAGGACAGAATGGGGATCCCTGGCACGCTCGAAGGTCTAGAAGTACCCACGATCACGGGCCCTTTGGGCAATAAGAAAAGGCTGTCTGTCTGCGGCTGCGGCACAGGGTGCCTGGTAAGGAACTGGCAGGAGATGAAAATAAAGATTGATTTGGGGCCAAATTCAGCCTTCTCTGCCTGGAAAACAAGGAGGCGAACTTCGCCCTGTGGGTGATGGGGAGTTTTAAGTGCCACTCAAGTTACTCGACTCTGGAGACACCCCCTGCACACACACGTGTATATGCACACAACACTCCACATACATGTACAAACACACACACACACACACAAACATACACAAACACCCCCCACAGGTACAAACACACATACGTGCACGTACAAACACATCTACACACACACATACACGCCCTACACACACACACACAAAACATGTAAACACGCATGCACGTAAACCCCCCTACACACACGTGTGCAGGTGCAACACTCCACACGCATACAAACACACACACACACACACTCATGGGCCTGGCTCCACGGCATTGTGCCCAGGGCAGAAACGGGAGCCTCTAGACTCCAAGCAGAGAGGGTGTGTTCTGAAAGCTGAGGCCTGAGGGCCAGTTCCAGGCTGGCTGGAGGAGGAAATGTTGATAAACAGGAGGTTACCTCCCGGCCCACCTGCACGCACGCGCACACTAACTCACACCTTGAGAACAAGAGAGCTCAATGGGTAATCAGGTTAGGTGTACCACACGCAGCACCAGAGACTGCAATAAACCCACTCTCTTTCACCTGCATGACGTTGCAGCCTGGGCCCTGTTTTAGAAGGAAACTTCCTCCCACATTTAAAAGGGAAGTGCGGGTCTGTCTCCACAAATTCAGAACCGCGGTGCAGCAAGGGGAGGCGATCAGGGAACCCCACGAAGGGTAGAATGATGGGGGGCGACCTCACCACGCGGGGCCTGCACCTGGTACGCTCTACCCCTCCCCCTTTCTCCTGAGCGGAGGGTCTGATCTCCAAGGAGAACGGTTACCCCAAGGAGGCTCGTTCACAATGGAGATTTCTTGCAGCAGGTGGATGCAAATAAAAATGTGCTAAAGGTTCCTTAAAATAGCTGCATTCTCCTAAGCAGGATAAACCTTTTTCCCTGCAATATGGTTCATACCAGCAATTAGCTCAGTATACTCTTTTCTTTACAGAGAGAGGGGAAGTTCTGAAATAGAAGGGACTTCAGGGGTCACAGCTGGATTGGAAAGAGTCAATTTTTAAACAATGAACTCAAACTTAGTTACTTCCTTGGAAAGAGAGACTTCCAGGGCCAAAGGATTTCTCTTCGTCGCAGGGAACTGAACTCCACCTTTGTCAGGCCTGGCACTGTTCTAAGACGGTAGTCTGTTTTATCCATGTGTGGAAACTGAGGCACAGAGGGGGAAAGTAACATGCCTGAAATCACAGAGCTAAAGGCTGAATTTGAACCCAGGCCTTCTTCCTTCAAGGCTCAGACTCTCGTTCTCCCGACTGACCTCCTTCTCATCACATTCAGACCCACTGCTCACTGGGCCAAGGCAGGGCCACAGACAGGTGCAGCAGGGCCCAGAAGGGCAACGGCAGAGTCCCAGCAGCCCTGGACCTTAACGTGGGAATGGCTGGCCGATAAAATGCCTTCGCGGTAAGCAGCCATCTATGGGGGTGAACGTGATTGCTCTAGAACGTTCTCATGGTGCCAACCAAGAAGGCTCTGGGGCTGTCGTGCAGCCTTGGCTGTGATGTGAGGAGAGGGAAGGGCATCATTCTGCCCAAGGCCAAGACAGCCACAAACTCTGTGCCATCTCAGGACCATTCTGTCTTCGGATTGCCCAAGCCCGACCCAGCCCACCTATCAGATGTGTACGCTGAGGCCCAGAGAGGTGAAGCAATCTCTTCGAGGCCACAGAGCAAGCACTGGGCAGAACCAGGAGGGACACAGGGGTCCCACGACGCCAGACCTTTGCCCTCCCCCACCTCACACATTCCAAGTCAGCAGGGGCTCAGACGGACACTCTTTGGAATGGACCCCTGAACTTGCCTTTCACTAAGCCTAGAACAGAAAATTCACAACCCCCTCAAAAGCAAAGCTACAAGTCAATCTTATAAATTCTGCCCCCCTGTAAAATGCTCCCCTCTCTGCTCTCCCATGATGGGGATGGTACAGACTGGATGTTTGTGTCTCCAATACCCACCCCCCAAATCCACACGCTGAGGCCCTAACCCCCATTGTGATGAGATTGGGAAGCGAGGCCTTCGGGGAATAATTGGGGTTAGAGGAGGACATGAGAGTGGGAACCTCTTGCAAGAAGAGGGAGCCCAGAGCCCTCGGTCTCGGCCGCGTGGGGACACGGGGGGAAGCCCGGGAAGAGGGCTCTCGCGAGGCACCGATTAGGCTGGCACCCTGGCCTTAGACTTCCAGCCTCAGAGCTGTGACAAATGTCTGTTGCTCAAGCCCCCCAAGTCGGTGGTATTGTGTTAAGGTGGTCCGAGGTGACCAGGACAGATGGAGAGCATTCCGCTCAGACGAAGGTCCAGAGACTCAGGCAGTCTGTTCTCCCACATACAGAATAATGTGGCCTGCTTCGCGAGGCCAGGCATGGGAATCTCCTAACCCCCAAGGCCCACCGCAGCCCCCGGCACACCAAGTGAGGCACGAGAAACGCCTGCTAAGTAAAGAGACCCAAGCACTGGTTGAATACGTTCACGTTTAACATACGGCCCCTGTGCAACCCTCCTTCCCAGGTAAAAACCCGTCCTGGGTCATGGAGCTCCAGCTTCCCTGCCGACCAAGTGAGCCCACACCCAGCAATTCTGCGCCTCAGCATGTACCCACAACTGATCTGTGCACACAATCTCAGAAGAGCTGTTTGCTCCTGCACTGTGTTTACACGTGAACGGTGAGAAATGACCTTCACATCCACTGACAGGGCCGGAGGTGGAGGGACAAGCATTTCATGGAATGTGAACAGAGAACGGTGGGTCTCCAGCTACCAGGACCAGTGACTGGCGATGAGCCCAAAAGAAGTCAATCGTTATTATGAAATGAAACAGGTGTGTTATTTTTACTGGAAACACGCAAAATGTGTATTTGTTCCCCATCTTTCATGGTAGGGACAATGCCTCTTCCTTGAGGATGGCCCCGCCTCTGACGTCCCCACTATCTTGCTCACATAAACCCCAAGCGATTTGCAACAGACAACATCCAATTCCTGTTTCCTTAAAGACCTCCACGAGGCCGGTGGTAGTATGGCCTTCTCCGCTGTCTCACCCACAACAGCCTGGTTTTCAGCAACTCTCTACTGAGACTTTCGGAAGCATTCCGTTTGGCTTTCATATAAACGACCACTCTCTTTTCGCACTGGTGTTCCAGAAGTTTATATAATCTTCAAGTAAATTGTGTAATTACAATAACACCTACAATCAGCCTGATCAGGTCTGGGACAGGCACAACTGGCCCTTGGTAACATGCAACAGAACTTGCCGGAAGAGAAGCGCAGCCTTCCCAGAGTGCCCTACCAGCTTGTACTCCAGCCAGTGCCGAGGGAGTAGACGGCAGGGTGTTGGGAATCCCAGCCCATCTGTTAAATCTTCTGCCATTTACAGTTAGAGGAGTAAGTCAGGTTAGCACAATTTATATGGTTCCATTGAACTAACATGGATACATCTCCACAAAGTCTGACTTACCCTCTTTTTCTCTCTTTCGGACAGAGAGGGGGACAGAGAGAGAGAGAGAGAGAGAGAGAGAGAGAGAGGAAGAATATCTTAAGCAGGCTCCATGCTCAGGGCTCGATCCCACCACCCTGGGATCTTGACTTGAGCCGAAACCAAGAACCAGACACTCAACCAACTGGGCCACTCAGGTGCCTCCCTCCACAAAGTCTTTTATTAAGTGAAAAGGCAAACTGCAGGATGGTACCTACAACAGGATTCCTCTTATGTATAAATAAACTCTTATATAAAATTATACCATACACTTCCTATAAAACAATATGCTTGAGCATGAACATACAGAAACATAGAGAAAGACTGGAAAAGCAGGATGTGGGACAGGAATGGGACTGGTAGTGGAGGAAGGGGTACTTCACATTTTTCTGTAAGGCATCGTTTTCCATGAGAAGAATATAAGTATATAATTGAGGGGGTGCCTGGGTGGCTCAGTGAGTTAAGCGTCCGACTTCGGCTCAGGTCATGATCTCACAGTTTGTGAGTTCGAGCCCCGCGTTGGGCTCTGTGCGGACAGCTCAGAGCCTGGAGCCTGCTTTGGATTCTGTCTCCTTCCCTCTCTGCCCCTCCCCACTTGTACTCTTTCTGTCTCTCAAAAATAAATAAATGAAAAAAAATTTTTTTAAGTACATAACTGAGTTTTATTTTTTAATGTTTTTAATGTTTATTTTTCAGAGAGAGAGAGAGACAGACAGACAGACAGACAGACAGAGTGTGAGTGTGGGAGGGGCAGAGAGAGAGAGACACACAGAATCCAAAGCAGGCTCCAGGTCTGAGCTATCAGCACAGAGCCTGACACAGGGCTAGAACCCACAAACCTTGAGATCGTGACCTGAGCTGAAGTTGGGTGCTTAACCGACTGAGCCACCCAGGTGCCCCAAGTTTTTTTTTTTTTAATCAATAAAACTTTAACAGAAGAGTTCAGCACTTAAAACAAATAAGCCCAGAGCCCAGTAAGTGTGCAGCTTAAAAAAAAAAAAAAAGAAAAAAAGAAATGAAAATAACATTCAAAATAAGAAACATTTTCATTTGGCTTCAAAGGAGCGGCTGTCTGCCTCTTGGCTGGGGGAGCAGTGAATGGCATGGTCAAACCATCCCTGGCTGGACATCTTCAATGGGCAGGACCAGAAACAGTTAGTGGAGTCATCAAACCAGCATGTTCTGACCAGACCCCAAGGTCAATGTACGCACGAAGCTGCCACAGCAACCAACCGCTCAACAACCCTTGAGATTTCCTCCATTTAACCCGACATGCCATGTGTCTCACAATTCACCAAGAAGTGGCACTCGGAGGGTACTTCCAAGGTGGTGGAGATTATTCTGCAATGAGACAAGTCCTGCCAACCCCCATTCGCTACAAAAGTTTGTTTTGTCTTCATCTCCCAGGGGACCCCCCATCACTGGATGCTGGTACATGCTCCGCGTGGCATGGGGAGGAGGGGGCAGCGATACGAACGTGGTGGAGAAGGACACAAAACCACCAATGGATGAGTCATTATTTCATGTGAATTGTGCTTGCGCTGGTAAAGCCCACAAAGAGAATTACCGACCTATCCTGTCCCAGGCTGCGGAGGTCAGGGAGGACCACAAAAGGTCCCCTGTGGCAGGGGCCCCCTATGACAGTGGCCTTGAGGCTGAGAACAAGAGGGGAATTAGCGGGGAAAGAGTGGAGGTGGGAGGGAAGATCGGTCTTTGCAAAGAGGACAGTGAGCGCTTGGAGGTGGTCGGCGTGGCCCGGCCGAACAAAGGGAACAGACCCTTTGGCTGGAGCCAGGTAAGTGAACTCCACGGAACAGGAGAAGGTGGGAGACACAGGTCCAGATGGAACCATCCCCCGTCCCCAGGCCCCAGGCCGAGAATCCTGAAGGTTTCCCAAAAGCAGTGAGAGCTAGCACAGGATTCCTGAGCAGAAGAGTGCAGTTCCGTATAAACGTTGCCCTTTCCTTTGCACCTGAAAACACCGATCTTGCAGCCTGTGCTTCCAAAAGGGCCCTCGATTCTTTGCATCACCGTGGGCCCCGCAAACATCTGTGTCAGGCCCCCGGGACAGCCAGATACTTGGCAGTGTCCCCGTCCACCACTATCAAGCCCCAAGGATGCCCTGGTTAGAGCCCTTTCAACGTTGTGCACAAAACCCTCGGACTGCTGGGCTCGTGGAAACATTGTCAAGATGTTTTTCTGTGCAATTGAGGCGCCTGCTTGGAAAATCCCTGCTGCGAGCGTTTCTTTCTCTCAGGCGGCTACACCCAACTGTTTTGCTGCAAGATCCTGCGTCACAAAAGGGATATCCCCAGCTAATATGACATTCAGGAGGACCGGAGAATCTGGGCTGCCTGAGTTCACGGTAATCACGCCCCATCAGTATGTGTTCTTCCTCTGTGCTATCTAATCGAATGTCCTGTGTGTATGAATATAAATACTGTTGTTCTGACCCATGATGAACTTATAGACAGACGGATCGTATCAGCTTTAAGAGATTAAGGTTTCCAAAACCAGATGAACCCCATTACTTTTATTTTAATTCAAAATGAACACAATTTCCCCCTGGATGTGGATGAAATTAATGACCTCAGAAGGAATCAACCTGCCTGCGGGGGGGGGGGGGGGCGGGCAGAATCAGATAATCACATCCTTGCCTGAGATCACAACACAGTCTCAGTTTGAGATGTTCCATGCCACTTCACCTAATGCCTCTTTCTATCTTCTTGGAACAAGGCTGTTCTAGTATGTTCTTTGGGTGCACCGAATGCCAGTGTCACTTGGCTTAAATGACAGGGGATAGATCACCACCCAGAAATTACTGTAACCAAGAGAAATCCACAGGATCAAGACCAGACCAAGAAAATCTTATAAAATGGTAATTGAATCAACTTCCTACCAAAACCAGGCTCTTCTTAAATTGCAGATATCAACTTACTCCGCTTATGAAGTAAGAATACAGAGGTACCCGCCAGCTTCAAGCAAATCCACTGAGAAAACTCCAGCTAACCCACAGCACACTTAACGAATGACGATGAAACCGGTTTTGACCGTGTTTCCACTGTTCCAACAAACCCCGGGAAGGCAGATACGGAATCTTTCTCCCACAAGCAGGAGACCCCACTGCTGGCTCGCTATTTCTTGGGCATCGTTAACCCACGAGTGCCTGTGGGCAGCCCATACAATGTGGTGGCCGTGGGTGACATTCTGAGAACAATATTGCCCCAATCCCGCCCCTCCTCCTCACTGGATACTTAACCTAGGGCAAGGCATTTCACCCACCCGAGACTCGGTTCTCCCATCTAAAAGCGGGTACGATGGTATTACCTACCTCACAGGCAGGTGGCGGACGTGGGGGGCAGTAAGACGTGTCATGTGCGTGGCACAGTGTCCAGCACATTAGCCCTTGGCAAATATCAGTTATTACGGGTCTCTCCCCGACTCCCACATTCGCCCTGTAGCCCCACTTGCCCAAGATTCTGCACCCAGGGTTTTGCTTCTCCCCCTGAGAACTCTCAGCAGCTCTTTTGGCTGACCTTTGCCCTGTACTCCATCCCTCAGCACCCAGACTCCCTGTCCCTCCACTGTTCAACAGGAGTGGCTCCTGGAACGCCTACGTCTAATTCCACCACTGAACATTCACAAAACCCCCGATCTGTCCATTTCTATCCAACTTTACTCTCGGGAGCCCTACCGAGATGTCCCCTAAAAGGCATGATGATGGCAGAGCAGGCGGGGCGGACCCAAGTCGGCATCCCAGGTCTGCACCCGACTGGTTCTAAGGTCCGTGGCAAGTTACTTGTTTGTAGAAGTCACGCAAAAGTTGGAGAAAATGCACTCGGCTGAACAGTATCTGCACCTTCCCAGATTTATGTTAGGTTTCACTAACATTTATCCCCCCCTACACCAAAAAGCAACGACAACCTGCACCTCTGTTTCATCAACTATACAATGGGGGGTCCTGGGGAGGTAATCACCCCTACTGCGGAGACCCTGCTGTGCGTGCTGTTCCTCCCTCGCCTCCTGCACTAAACTCTATCCACCTCCTCTAAAGGTCAGGAACTATGGGGCGCCTGGGGGGCTCTGTCGGTTAAGCGTCCAACTCTTGATCTCAGCTCAGGTCTTGATCTCAGGGTTGTGAGTTCGAGCCCTGCACTGGGCTCTATTTTAGGCTCTAAAAATAAAAATAAAGGTCAGGAATAGGTGCCCATCCCAAGGGGCTGCAGGACTTCAGACTAACTATATAAATTCACACAGATTGGTTGCACTACAATGTGAACATACTTAGTGCTACTTAACTATTCAGTTAAGGGTCGTTAAAAGAGGGGCGCCTGGGTGGCTCAGTTGTTAAATATCTGACTTCAGCTTAGGTCATGATCTCACAGTTCGTGAGTTCGAGCCCACTTCAGATCCTCTGTCCTCTCCCTGCCCTGCCCCACTTATGTGCGCGCGCGCGCTCACACACACACACACACCCACACACACACACACACACACACACTCAAATAACAAAAACAAACATTAAAACTTAAACTCTTTAAAAAAATGGTAAAGACAGTAAATTCTATGTGTATTTTACCACAACCACAAAAAGAATGAACTGTTAAGTGAGAATTTTATCCCTGAAGGTCAATTTATAATGCCCCACAGTAAATGATTGGGGAGAAAGGCACCAAGCTGTACCCTTGGGCTTACGTTTTTTTTCAAGATCTTGCCTTAAGGCATGCAAAGATGAACAAAGTGTGATAGCTGTTAAAAGAGAAAAGAGGATACAAAATGCCACCCTTTTGGAAAACTGTGTTAAAACATGCACACGGATCTAGCCGAGGACTAGGAAATGCAGCCACAAATAACCACAATTATTATTCTGATGAGCGGAATTCCTGATGGTTTTCTGGTTCTCCTTTTCTACTCTTTGAATATTTTACATTCATGTTTCTTTTTTTTTATTTTTTGGAATGTTTATTTTTGAAAGAGACAGAGCATGAGCGGGGAAGGGGCAGAGAGAGAGAGAGAGAGGGAGACCCAGAATCCGAAGCAGGCTTCAGGCTCCGAGCTGTCAGCACAGAGCCCGACATGGGGCTCGAACCCACAAGCAGCCAGATGAAGACCTGGGCCAAAGTCTTAACTGACTGAGCCACCCAGGAGCCCCTATCTTCATATTTCTTAATCATAAAACTAAACAAAAATAAACAACTTGTATCTGTGCTTCGTGGTCTCCCTCCCCCGTTTTGTAAAGCCTCTTTTTGGCCCCCAGTTCTGTTTTGTGTCTCTATAGATTCCTTTATCTCTCAGGCACCACTGCCCCTTCCTCCTCATGGAAAGAGAGTCCAGATCTTCCCTGCTGAGCTCAAAAGCAGCCTCAGAATCCTTCCCAAGACAATGCTCCAGGCGGTCCCATCCCTGAAACGCATCTGCCATCCCCAAGTACACTTGCTCTCCCGCCTTGTTCTCTGTTTCCTGGGTGCGTCCTCATCCCCTGGTCCAAGTGAGCAACCCCGCGGGACAGGGGTGGCCATTTATCCTTGTTCTCCCCATCTTGGTTCCAGGAAGAGGTGACAAGAGGCTCAGTAATCCCACTCGAGACGGACCCCACTCTTGGATAGCACCTTCCCACTTCAGCTGAAAGCTCACTCCTGACTGAATTCCAAAGCAAGACCACCTATTTTCCAAGTCGAGGAGCCACCAGGCATAGGTTCCCGCAGAGCATGAGGAAGGATGGTGTCAGCCTGTTAATGTGGACACAAACCCAGGCTCACCGCCACCCCCATCACACCCACATGCGCAAGACAAGGTGGTGACGTCTGATTTCCTCAGCGGGGCGGGGGGGGGGGGTGTGAGGGGTCACTTCCCAGCATCCTTGCTTGTCACCCTCTAAATGGATTCAAGGAACCAATTATTAGCTTTCACAGCAAACAGGTCTCTTCTTGGTCTCTCCTCCTGTGATTCTAAAGCAATTAACACCTCATTTCAAAGTTTTTACAGGGAAATTCTTTATGTTGCCCGGTCTGCGTTACAGACCTTGGGGTGGGGTGCTTTCTGTCTCCACCTAGGAATTTATGCTGCAGACTGGGATCACGCTGACCCACAGGTGCACACTCCAGTGCACGCACAAGACACTGCAGACTTGGGGTCCCACATCACTGAGGTTCTCTCGGCCCGTGGGCGACACAACTCCCTGGGGAGAGATCCAAGATGCAC
The DNA here is from genome assembly GCF_018350175.1 of Felis catus. Classification (NCBI taxonomy): domain Eukaryota; kingdom Metazoa; phylum Chordata; class Mammalia; order Carnivora; family Felidae; genus Felis; species Felis catus. The sequence continues at coordinate 54,961,043 of NC_058382.1, read as the reverse complement.
TTACCTTGAAGTTAGTTAGAGTCGACAGGTTTCTCCAGCAGCCCAAGACACAGGAATTGACCCAGAGTCCTTGTAGTTCATAAGAATGTTCAGGTGTATAACCTTTTATTACTGTAATCGCTTTCAGCCCTTTTAGAGTGTGGGGCTGTCTCAATAATTTATTGGGTGGAGGGAGGCGTGGGCAATCGAGTCAAATATTTGCCACTGGGAATATTTGGGAAATTCAAGGACATGCGACTACAGTGTATTTACTATGAATTCTGCTCAAAGGTGAAAGGTATGAAGTGAAGAGACACCTTACAGAAAATCACTAACACTGACAAGTAATGTTATGTTATTATTAACAGACGAAAAGTTTTTATGTACCAGGTATAGTACTATCAAATTCACGTATCTAATCTCACTCGTGATGATAACTCTTACGTGGCAGATACTTATAACTGGGTCCACCCAGACAGAGACAGAACTGATCCCGGCTGCTTAAAAAGAAAAAAGGCATCTCAGTGATATGCCGCGAGCAAGCATGATACGTATGTAGGATGTACAGAAAGGCACACTGAGACACAACCTATGAGAAAGGTCAAATATGCTGGAAGCTACATGCATATGAGATCTGGAGCCCCCATCTAGCCGTGGGACTGGGCCAAGTACTTGACCTCTCTGTGCCTCTGTTCCTTCATCTACAAAATGAAGGGTTCAACTTTCAAACACTATGAATCTAGAATAAATAACTAGAACAGTATGGGGCTAGAGCAAGGACAGAAAATCAGCAGTAACTAACAGAAAGCCTAGAAGAGGCTTTGACACGTATTTGAAAGCTTTAGTACATGGTAATAGTGCCATTTACAAAATTTTTTTAATGTTCATTCATTTTTGAGAGAGAAACACAGAGAGTGAGTGGGGAAGGGGCAGAGAGAGAGGGAGGGAGACACAGAATTTGAAGCAGGCTCCAGGCTCTGAGCTGTCAGCACAGAGCCCAACACGGGGCTCAAACTCGTGAACTATGAGATCATGACCTGAGCTGAAGTCGGACGCTTAACCGACTGAGCCACCCAGGCTCCCTTTTTTCTTTCAATGTTTTTAATGTTTATTTTCATGATAATAGTGACATTTAAAAAAAATTTTTTTTCAACGTTTATTTATTTTTGGGACAGAGAGAGACAGAGCATGAACGGGGGAGGGGCAGAGAGAGAGGGAGACACAGAATCGGAAACAGGCTCCAGGCTCTGAGCCATCAGCCCAGAGCCCGAGGCGGGGCTCGAACTCACGGACCGCGAGATCGTGACCTGGCTGAAGTCGGACGCTTAACCGACTGCGCCACCCAGGCGCCCTTTTTTCTTTCAATGTTTTTAATGTTTATTTTCATGATAATAGTGACATTTTAAAGCAGAGGGGAAGGGAACACTGGTGAATACTAGTAGACAATTTTGTTAACTATTTGGAGGGGAAGAACAGCACTATGCCTCGCCTTACACTTTATACCAAAAATTAATTCTAGACTAATTTTACAGTTATGTCTTAAAAAAAAGAAAGAAAGAAAAAGAAACAATGGGGAATTTTTGCCCAGTCTTGAAATTTGGAAGAACTTTTTAAACCACTAACTAAGGCATTTCATTAAGAAGCCACTAATTAAGACACTAAGATCTGACCGCAGGAAAACGTAAAACTTCTCTATGTCAAATAAATTCCCCACACAAAATTGAGAGGCTGGACAAGAGAAGTGGGAAGGGGTGACAATCATTGACCTGAGGTTTTAAAAAAGATTAACAATGTTTCTATCTCAAAGATGAAACCCTCACAAACTCCTTTTTCTAAAAAAATAAAAGATTCTAGACATACCCCAATTAAAAATGAAACACAAAGACCTCAACAACGAGCAAAAGAAATGCAAATAGTAAATGAATCCATAAAGCAAGGGGCGTGAAAGCGATTTAAGGTAACAAGTCCTTACTGAGGGCACTGTGTGAGGCTCACACTCCTTTAAAGAGTTCAGAGTTCACTACAATCAGGCATGTGTGGCCTCGCTTGTGTGGTCAAGAGGGTGCATTCCTGAAAGTCCTGGCCACGAGACGCAGCCTGACCGCAGGCTGCCCGGGACGTGCCCGGGTACAGGAACCCCGACAGAGACCAGCCTGGTGGAGACACGCGGACCCACACGGGGTGGCAGTGGGGCCGTGAGCAGGGCTCCCAAGGTGCCCCTCTCCTGTCCTGCCTGGAATCAGACGGCAGGAAAAAGCAAACACTAGTCTCCAGGATCTTCCTTCCCCGTCCGGGGACTCCTCGGCCGCCCAGAGGATGCCCACGGGTGATGGGCAGGGGAGGGGCCAGAGGGGGTCTGCCTGCCACCTCCTCCAGACTGGTGCCTCCAGGCGCCCTGCACGTGCTCGGCCTCTGCCCGCGCTCTGGGGAACTTTCGGAGGCAGTGCCTCGACTTTCAAGATGAAGCACGAAATAGTAATAATACCAACAATAAGGGAGGCCCTCGCTCGGTGAGTGTCTACCACTTAGTGACCGCTCCCTACACACGCTCGGTAGGCACACTGCGTCCTCCGGCGAGCAAAGCGAGGCCCTGCAAAGCTAACCCGATTCACTTATCCATCCATTCGCTCACTCAGAAGAGTACCGAACACGCACAAGGACCAGGCCCTGTTCCAAATGCCCGGGATACAGGAGCAGGAGGGCCAGAAAACAAACAAAGATCTCTGCCTTTCTAACAGGAGGAGACAATAAACAAACTAAATGAGACATACATAGTCTGTCAGATTCTGGTAAAGTGCTAAGAAGGAAAATTAAGGCAGAGAAATGAGACATAAAATAAAATACCAGGGGGAGTGTTAGCACTTTCAGTGGGACAGCCGAAGAAACCCAGTTAAGTGACTTCTGAGTAAAGACCCAACATCAGTGCAGAGCAGGCAGTGTGGATTTCTGGGCAGAGACACCCCATGTGGAGGGACCGGCCGGGGCAAAGACCTCCAGGTGCATCGCCGGGCGTGTCACAGGAAGAGGCCCATGAGTGGGGCTCCCAGGAGGCCACACTGAGCCCAAGGTCGAGCGGTTAATCATTGAAAGACCAGCCGGGCATCAATCACACCGGGAAAAGGGCGCAGACCCACACCAGTGCCACGCCTCTGCCCTCCTTCGGGGGCTGGTGGAGAAAAGGCGAGGGTCCTGCCAACCCACCGCACAGCACGAGGTCCACAACATCACCTCCCGCTTTCCTCTGGTCCCAGGGAAGCTTTTCCTGACCCAGGCACCAGACAAGCTGAGGGTGCTTCCTGCGGCCTGGCCTGTGGGACCCACCTGAGTGCAGCTCCCCTCCCTGGGGAGGCCCAGGGCTGTGTGCAGGATTTAAAACGTTCTTAAAGAGACTCGCAATAAGCCAGGCGATTTCCCTGTGGAGCTCGATTTATGGGCCTGGCACGAAAGGTCGCTTAGGACATTTTTCAACATTAGCGATGGTTACTGTTCTTGAAGACGATGATACATATACACAGGCCTGCACAAGCATGTGCACAGTTCTAGCAAACGCACAGCTAAATGGGAACGCTGTATTTGTTTTTCTCCGCCATCTGATCATGAACTTGCTGGCAGTTAAGCTCAAAGACAGGCAGGGCAGGAGAGAATCTGGAGTCTGAAGAATGAGGTGTGAAAGCCAGCTTGCACACACATGAGCGGACTTTCTCAGCTATCCTCTGCCTCAGTTTCCTCATCTGTAAAACGGAGCTTCCCAGATTACTGCGTAAACTACAGACAATGTAAGCAAAGCACCCGGCTCCATGCCTGATGGTTGGAGCTCCATGAAGGGGAAACTGTGGAACCACAGGACGGTTTTGGAGCTCTTTGCAGTGCAATTGTTTTATTTTAGAGGACAAACCAGACCCACGTAAGCAAATTTATGAGCCATTTCTAAATACAAACGGCAAGAGAGGTGAGATAATCAACAACTAGCCCCAACTAGTAATTTGCAACAGGAATGAATGTTTCTTAGTCAATAATCTCTTTTTCTCCCCCTTTCCTGGCTGTGGCAATAGTTTGAATCAGCCAGTCTGGGAAAAGCCACAACACAGTTTGACCTCCTGAAATCAGCTAACTTGGAAGGAAAGGAATGATCTTGAACCCAATGAACCCACTTCTCCAAGCAAAGGTCGGACTGGATTACACTGATGAAATCTGCAGAGACCCTAGTCCAAGTAAGGTCACATTCCTGCCTACTGGAGGTTTGGACTTGAACATATGTGGGGGGGGGGGGCACATTTCAACCCACCGCAGCGACCATCCGAGATAGTATTAGAACAAGTTAATGGCGGGAGAAGGAAAGTGGCAGTGAGGGGGCAAATGTGCCGGGTGCTACATTTAGCTTTTCCAATGATCGGCCCTGGGATGTTAGGAGAGAAAAAAATTTTAATGCAGGGGCTGTAACGATCAAACAAGGTAATATATGTAGAAGAGAGCACAGCACCCGCGTGTCAGTGACGCTCAGCGATGCCGCCCCGGGTAGTATCTGGAGGAGGCTCCCGGTCCCATCGCTTGGTGATATTTCCATTCCCGGTGACACAGAAGTCTCGGAGGTAGCAGTCACACGGGCCCCCCGCCGGGGGAGAGAGTGGGAGGGGGGCGGGAGAGGCTCTGCTCTGCTTCTGGGGAGCGAGGGGGGCTGAGTGACAAGCAGGCTTTGTGAGAAGGAGGCAGGAGAGTCAAGTGAACCGTCAGGAGCGTCAGCTGCGGAGGGTAATGGGTGAGTCGCTGAGTCAGACGGGCTGCGCGGATCCCACAAAAGAGGAATACTCCCACCAAGAGAAATCTGTTTGACTTTAGAAAAGTACAGGTTACAGTGATACTCACTAAACACCCCACCTTCCCGCCCAACAGTCGGGAGAAATGAGTAACGGGAAATCCATCAAGGGCTCTGAGGGATCCCCCACTTTTACTAGGATTTTCCCCCCCAAAGCGGGGCCCTATTCACATCCTATATGCCTGGGATGATCAGGATCCCCTAGGAAGAAGGTTCAAACATCCTAACACGCAGGGACCCGGATCAGAATAGATCAGGCCCAGAGTCTAATTTTCCCCTGGCGTTAACGGTCACAACCATTTATCTACGGAGAAAGCCATTTTCTAGCTGCCTGGCTGGAACATGAACTCTCTCAGCGGTTTTTCACATGATGGGGATGGTCTAACCATCCGTGTCCCAAAAGCCCTTCACACACCCCCACCCTTAACCCCGACCCTGGCACACAGGTTTTCAGATGACTCCACGATTAACCAATGAATCAGGCTCCGATGGCTGCTGTAACAAGTCACTAGAACTTAGTGCCTAAAATGACACACACACATTTACTGTCTTACAGTCCTGGGGGTCAGAAGTCCACCCCACCTACCGCGTCCACCAGCATAAAACCAGCTTCTAAATGGCAAAGCTCACAGCCCCGTGAGCTCACTCCTGGGAGCCCAGGCAGACTCGAGACACATCTACGGCCGTTCTAGAAACAGAGAAGACTCTGGTGATTACGAAATGGAACTTCTCTTCTTATTCTGGGGAGGGGGATAGGTTGAAAAGCATGGAAGATTCCAGACACTCGACCACTCCTCCAAAGAAACTCGGACTCTCCTGTGAGGAGCTGGCTGGAAACGATGACGTAAACCGACTCTGGAGGCTGGTTCTGCATCTGAAGGAGTTCAGGGAGCCTGTGTGCACTCCCGGGGGTGGGGGTGGGGAGTTGACACGGTCCCCTCAACCTTTTGTGCGTCTTGGAGCCCTTGGTTGCGTGGTGAAGAATCTGGACGCTTTCTCAGGGTAAGCTTTTTTTTTTTTTTCTTTTTAAGTATTCTCTACACCCAACATGGGTCTCGAACTCATGACCCTGACTGAGGTCAGGAGTCCCAAGCTCCACCAACTGAGCCAGCCAGGCGCCCCGGAGTAAGCTTTTTAAAACGTATAAAATAAATCCATAGGATTACAAAGGAAGCCCAGCACACCGCAATACAATTATCAAAATATTTCTTAAAACGTGTGACAGAGCAAAAGATAGCTTCTTTCCTGCATTAAATAACGAGATCGAGAGCAGGCCCGACAACTACCGGGACTTGGGAGCAGTAATGACCATAAAGAGATTCGAGATGCCCGTAACAGAGGGAAAAGGACCTGAAAACATCTGTGATTTCTGCTGGTGCCTGAGTCACAGTTCCTGCCCATGAAGACGACAGCAGCACCGGCTACTGTCATCACTGGAAGAAATGCGGCATTTTAGTTACAGGGTCGTGACCAGAAAGTGCCATTTTTTTCACATCCAATTCCCAGGTCCCCTGAATTCTACCCATGGCCCCAAGGATGAGAACTCCTGGAAGTCAGTAGCTTTCTTTTCATTCCCTTTATTTTATTCCTCATGAGAACACGCTCCCTGCAGCCAGGCACCGACCCCGACGAGGTGAAAACAGGGGTTCAAACAGATTCTGCGCATCAGTGTGCACAGCAGCGCGAGTCACATTAGCTACGAGGTGCAGACAACCCAAACGTCCTCTGACACATGAGGAGAGGAACAAAATGCGGGATGTGTAAACACACACCACACACACACACACACACACACACACACACACACACACACACAATGTTATTCAGCCCTGGAAAAGAAGGAAATGTGGACACGTTACAATAGGAATGAACCTCGAGGATACTGTGCTAAGTGAAATAAGCCAGACACGAAAACACACAAACTCTAGGATTCCACTTCTCTAAAGAACCTCGAGGGGCGGGATTTCTAGAGACAGAAAGGCAACCGGTGGCCACAGGGGCTGGGGGAGTCAGCATTTAACGGGGACGGACAGCGCTTCAGTTTGGGAAGCTGAAAAAGTTCTGGAGACGGACAGTGGCGATGAGTGTAGAAAGCATGAACGTACTTTAACACCACAGAACTGTGCACCGCGAAACGGCTAGAATGGTGAACTTCGTGTTATGTATATCTGAGTGGATAAAAAATAAAAATAAAAGAAAACGGACCCTGCAGAACACAGAAGGCCATGACCTTTAAGAAGAACGGCCTCTCTCGTGGCCAGAGGCAGGGGCAGTCTCCTGGTGGCCCTGAGCCAGGCTGGGCCGCCCCACGGACCTGGGCTTGTGAGCCGATGTGCCACCATGAGCAGGCCACTCCACCTCCCTGGCCTCAGTTTCCACCTCTGTAAAAGAGGCCACCTGCCCAGCACAGGGAAGAGAGAGCATATCGTCTTGCCTGAGACTTTCTGATAACCCCGTGAGGTTGGACAACTTTCCCGATGACTTAGTTAACCCACCCAGAGTCACCCACCAGGCAAGGACACGCAGGCCGGCCTCACTGAGGAACCCCGACACACAGGTCTGTGTGTATTTGCCTGCTACTTGTTTCCTGTCTGTCCCACTAAGCTGCAGGCTCCCGTGTGACAGACCCAGATAGGCCTGTTTCATCAGCCACACCGTCCCCAGAGCTGGTGAGCTGGAGGCTCAAGAACCACGTTCTGTGTGATTCCCCCCCCCCCACAAAAGTGGTTTCCCTTACAAGCAGGGGATGGTGGCATTGATGGGGCCCGGTCTTTCAGGTCTCCAAGTGGATGTTGGGATAACCCCAGCATGTCACAGGTCAGTGTTCTCCACGGAGCCGCTGATGGAGGTGGGGCCGGAGGGAGCCACGGCTGAAGGGACAGAAAAATAACCTACGCCGTGGTGGATGGACGCCTACGCACCGTCACATGCACACACACGCACACCTGGCGAACACACCGATGACTCAGGTGCCGGCAGCTGTGAGCTTCTGCCAGTGTGCGAGGGGTTCACCTTTGGTTCAAGAGGCCCGGACGCTGGGAGAGAGCCGAGGGATGAGATCAGCCTCACCTCCCCGCTCCCGGGGCAAGGAGGCTGTGCCCAAGCAGAAGTTCAGGGCTGCTTGGGGGTGACTCAGCTCAGGAGACGACTCAGGGTGCTCAGCTGGACGGCTGGCAAGGTTCCAAGCAGGCGCCTAGGGCAGTCAGGGAAATGGGCACAGCGCTACCCGAACCACAGTGTCGTCGGCACGTTTCCTTTTCACACAGCATTCTAGGCCACGATGCCCTCTGCAGGGAGGAGGGGTTGCCAGTGACCTAAATCAGGCAAACATGGCCGGGCTGGGTGGCTCGGGAACCTGGATCCGACAGACCGGATTAGTCAGCTGCTTGGCCGGGGACCAGGCAGGCTTGACGTGCCGCGAGGGACGCCCTGCCTCTGAAGTCCCACCGAAATGGGGGCGGGGTGGGAGGTGGCTATGAAGCCCGCCATGCAGCCGAGTGACTGTGGGCTCCGGGTGCCCATCTATAAGATGGGGTGACGCTGTCCCCCATCCGGGGCTGCCCCCCAAACGAACAGGAGGGCAGACACAGAGGCACTCTGCAGCAGGGGAAAGAATAGGCCAGATCTGTGCAAATCAACAGAGGCAGGTCTCAGACACAGGAACAAACAATGCTGGGTGGAAAAGCCAAGTTGTGAGCGCATTTAAAAAACACGCCCAAAGCAACGCTACGTATTGTTTACGGTACGTGTGTGTGGTGTGTGTGTGTGTGTGCGTGTAAAAGTATTTAAGTCTAATGGAAAGATCCACACCAAATCTATAGCGAAGGGTACCTGGAGGCAGGTGGTGAGCTACAGGTGAATGTCAAGGTAATCCTAACTCCTCTGGCCATGTTTCGTTCCTTTATTTAAAAAGGCAAAGCAAAGAGAATAAAATGTTACCAGTGGTCAGTTCTCGGTGGTAGAAATGTGGCTTTCTGAGATTAGTCTTTGTTGCTATTTGTATGTTGTCCGACCCGAAAGTCACCTTGACACCTGTACATGGTCAGGTAATGAATTCTACTGACGGTATATGTACTCTAAATTGTGAATTTTTTTTTTTTTATTCCCAAGATTCAAAAAGAAAGAGTCTCTCGGAGCATGCAGCATGTGCTCAGAGTGCTTACTAAACTGCATTCCTCCCTCAAAGTATCCAGGGTCCTGGTGCCCCACGCCTCTGCTAGAAGGCAGTCTTCCACCTCTGGCTGTTTCAGGGGAACAAGAGGTCTGCCTGGCCCAGGGCCCTGCCACTGCTCCACTTCCCTGGCTAGGACAGGCACTGGAGGAGGGCTGGGTGTCCTGCCGTGGAAGACCGGCACTGAGCGCCCAGAGAACTATCCGTCCCTCCTGCTTCAATCCAGGTATGGCCACCTGGCACTGAGCTCTCATGGCAGGCTCCAATCCACCAATCACAATCCAGGAAACCCAGTGACATCACTGATCACCAATCGGAGCGCCTGACCCACATGAGTGACTCGTGTTGCCACACCAGGCCGACAGGATTTCAGCAAGAGGCAAAGACACTTGACATTTCTTTTCTCTTGGGAAACCTTATCGAGTGTAAATGTTGGGCGTTGTCCAACACGGACACCAGCAGGCAGCCCCCACGTCCACCCACGCTCGGCTCCTCAATTCCAGATTTACTCTTAAATTGTAACAGTGCCCCTCGAATGCTGCTTACACACTTTCTCTCCCTCATTTCCAGATAAAAAAGAAACAACATTCTGGATGCCACATTTCACTGGATCACAGACCCGCCTTTCCAGGGAGAAATTCTATCTGTCAGACTCTGGATGCCAGGACGGAAGAGAAACATTCAGGAGACTTTTTCCTTTCTCTGATCTCATCAACCCCCAGCTGAAGAGCAATATCACATGCTCGAAAACCAAAGTGACCCCCCTCCCCCAAACTGTGACCGTTTGGGGATGTGAATGCAAGGTATGGCAAGACTCGAAAACCATCTGGTTTCTCTCGTCCGTCCGCCATCACCGTCCCACACCTGCCCGCGAACAAAGGTGGCGCGGATGGGAAAAGAAGCGCGGGAGAGGGGCTTTTTGGAGAAGCTCCCACAGACCCCGCCTGCTGCACTCAGGGTCCTCACAGAGTCTCCTCCCGGCTAGGTGCCCCTGGAACGACTCGGGCCCCTCATCATCTGGAAGCAGAAGCGGCCGGACCCTTCTAAGAAGCAGCAGGCGGCATTTTGGGGAGGCAGCAGGCTCACGGTCACCAGTCTGCAGGGCAGAGCGGAGTGGGGGCCGCCCGTGTTGTGCTGTTCAGGGGGCGGCAAACGTGGAGCCACCAGATAACTGAAACCTCTGCTGTCTTCCTGCCACTGCCGACCATCACCATAGGAACCACATCCTGCTGCTACCATGGCAACCGCGCAGTACCATCCGCTCGGTAAGCAGTGATGCAGAGGCCACTCAGGAAGGCCATGGGGCTGACAGGGTCCTGCGGTCCGCAGCCGCAGGGACGAGGAAGTGACAGAGAGAAGGCTTCCAAAGCGATCGTGTTTCTGTTTTGTTTTATTTTGTTTTGTTTTGTTTGCTGGGCTTAAAAGCCCATCTCCTGCTCCTCAAGAATTCATTTACCCCAAAAGTAAATCCTTTTGAAAGTGCATTCCTGCTCTGGGGATACAAAAATCTCCAGGGCTGAACATATCAGGTAAGAGCCCCATGGGGACCTCTTTCAACACATGGCCAGGGCTCTAGTGGGGCCGGCAGACTGGGACACCAGGGCTCCCAGAGTAGAACCGCAGGCTATACGGCAGTCCCGGGGCACACCAGGCACTGGGCTGAGGCCCTTCCAGAAGTGGCATCTGATTCTACCCTCACAACCCTATTTGTAAATCGAATTCCTTCCTTCCTGCCCACATCTTACAGAGGAATGAGGCTCAGGGAGGGTAAGTGAGCTGTCCAATGTCAAAGGCCCTGATTAATTCTGGTCACCTCTATTACCCCCAATGCAGCGTTCCATGCATCAGGCCCTGCGTATTCATAACAGCTAACGTTAATTTTTAATAACCATTATTTTAAGAAACATTCATAGCTACTTCATAGATATTGCCTACTTTGTGCTGGGCACTGCATTAGATACGTTATACGAAGCATCTTATTCGTGTCTCGCAGAATCAATGAGGTAGCAACGATTGCAGATGAGGAAACTGAGGTGCAGAGAGGTGAAGTAATTTGTCTGATGGCACACAGCAGGTAAGAGGCAGACCTGGGGTTCACTCGTGGCCAGCCGGACTCCGCAGCCCGGGCCCCCAGTCACCCACTACCCTGCTTCTTAACGACAAGGGCAGCTGAAGCACAAACGTTAGACCCTGGTGACCCAGCACAGCCTCCCAAGGATCCCGCCCTTGGGTGTGGGGTGTGCCTGGACGCCACAGAACAGTCCCAAGAACCCACATACAGTACACATAAATTTACTCCCCCAAAACAGTCTGGGCCGTGCCTGTCAGCACATGACACATCTGAAATGACCCTGGTTGGCCACAGAGAAGCATCTAGGTGAGCTCTCATGCCTGCGTCCCTGCAGCCCCCCAACAAATCTGGCAGAATGACAGCTTTGGTCAATGGCCCCCTTCAGGGCAGACAGGACCTTCCAGGGAGTCACGACTTCTCTGCTCCCTGTTCATCCTGAGGCGGGCATTTCAGAACCTACTTCCCATTCACTACGGTTCAGGAAGACAGAGCCCCCAACGCCGAGGGCCTTAGGGGAGGAAACAAGACGCCGGCACGTCCCAGCACCTCACAAAGGCATCTTCGTTGTGTACAGATATGTAGAGCCACATGCAACCGCCATTTTGCAGGTTACAAGTGGTCAAACTCTGGCAACCACACATGGTTTATTCTAACGTCTGACCCTCCTAACAACTCCACTGTACTGATGAGGCTCAGAGAGGTTAAGTGACTGCCCACGGTCACAGAGACGGGAAGCGGGACGCACAGGACTGTAGCCAGACCCGACTGTCTTCAAAGTCCTTCCTGTCCACCATGCAACACTGTTTTCCCGGCTGCCCTGGGGGCCGGGAAGCCCAGCGAGGGTATGACACAGTGGGAAAACAGACCAGAGAAACCACTTCCTGTGCTGTATGAGTTGAGGGAGCCAGGAGGCTAGGACTTTTCCTGGGGGCCCAAGCTTGGCTCTCAAAGAGAAACAGGTGTGGTGTAGTGGTAAGACCAGTAATCACAGGGGTTTTGTTTTATATTTTTAAATCAATACCAAGAGGCAAAGAACACAGGAAGCAGGTAGACAGTTAATCGGTTTGAGCTCACTTGGCTGGTGCGTAAGGTAGGATGCTTACGTCTACTGCACACGGCTGGTTGAGAAATAAACACAGTCATGTGAGCCAAGAGCCCAGCACCATGCCTGGTTCACACGCAGGGCACAGCAGACATCACTTCCCTTGTCCGTGGCCGGTCTCTGAACCTCTCACCAAGCTGGAGGGGTGCAGCCCAGCCTGGTCACTTTGGGGACGTCAGGAGAAAGGCTCTCCCGTGCCTGTCCCCTCCTTTCCCAGATAGGTCTGGGCATTTCCTGTATCCCATTCGCCATGATAAGGCCATTGTTTCCCTCCATGACCCTGACATCTCTCTCCACTTCCCAACTCCATGGCGTCAACAATCCCAGAGGATAAGCCAGTGGGGCTGGGTGAGCTGACCCTGTAGCAGATGGCAGGTCAAAGTTTCAGAATTGTGACAAATTTTCTGCACTCAGCTATCTTTTGACCAAAGAAAGAGCCAAATAGGAAATGGAGGGATGAGATCATCCACAGGCTTTAGCCACAGGAGTTTCAAAGGGGACTTGGGAAATAGCATGCTATTGACTGAAGCCTTGGAAAGAATGACTAGTCCTCAAATAGCTGCATTACCCACTTTCTCCTCCGACCCAAACACACACACACACACACACACACACACACACACACACACACAATTAATCAAGGTGGAGTTGGGAGACTGGTGCTCAAAGAGACTCCTTTCATTGAATGTTGCCTGCGAAGAAATTCCACAAATCTACTGGTGTCCGATTTTCTAGAAAATCCAAGAACTATGAAAGGTTCCCATTGTTGTCGTGGGAGGTCAGAAGTAAAATAGATGTTTCAAGCCACTGCCAACTTTGTGCCATGGCTGAATCTTCCAGGTCTCCGGGAAATACCTAAGTCCAAAAATGGCAGTCCAATGGGTAGGACTGTTTCTGACATGTTCCCAAGGGCGTCGCCACTGCTATCCTGCAGGAAAGGTTTCCAGCCTCCCTGGTGTCTTGAGGGGAGATTCCTAGGACACGCTGCCTCTAACAGGGGGGTGGGGGAGAGGAGTTGTACCCCTTGGGAGCCCGTTATTCATTCTGCAATCATGCAGGTGACGCATGAATACAGTGTCGTCATAAAAATTCGAACAACACAGAAATGTGAAGAACAAAAAGCAGCAAAGTCTCTTTCATCTGGATTCAATCCCACTCACCTTCCCCAGAGATAACCCCTTGGGTAGCCAATTTGAGGTGTTTCCTTGAAGTCATTTTTCTAGGCACTTATGTACATGTAAGAAAAGAGTTTTTCTTTCATGCTTTTGTGTAACAATGAGCCTTAAACAAGGGCATGCTTAGGACATCTTTCCGTAGCAATGCATTTTACATTTACCTTTCTTTTTCACCATTCCATCGTATTCCACAGAATAAATACACTAAAATTGATTAACCTAGTCCTTCACCGATGAGCTTGGATGTCGTCTCTAGCTTTTCAGTCTGCTCCCTTACACATCCTTGGGCATGTCTCTAGGTGCGCGAAGGACAACTGCTTTAAGACAGACACGTTGGTGCTTTAGTACTCTCCGCTAGGCCCCTGATCTCAGCAGTGCACAGCCAGACCAGGTCCCAGCTTCAGGGAGCCACGAGCCCTGGCTGCCTGGCCATCGATGAGACACTCACGCTGGGGAGGCGAGGTCAGCTTCCTCTAGTGGGAACACGGTCTAGTGGGAGCTGGGTCCTGCGTGGACTTGGCCAAGACAGAGGGACAGATGTTAGAGTGTCCCGGGGGGAGCGCTGGGTGGAGATTCCAAGCCTACGAAGAGCACATGCCTCGAACAGCAGGCGGTGAGCCAGATGTGCGCTTTAGGGAGAGGAAGCAGCGTGGCATGGCTGAGATCCTATAGGAGGCCAGTGGGGAGCAGGCAGCAGACTCAGTGCAGAGGAGAAGCACGATTGGACGTGTACTGCAGCAAGTGCCCAGGGGCCCCGGGAAAGACGAGGGGCTGACGTGACAACGCAGGCTGCCATCGGGCAGCGGCAGGCTGGAGCGCAAGGGGCAGGGCGTTCCGTGCACGGAAAACCGCAAAGGGAACAAGAACTATGGCCCAGACCCGTGGCTGGGTGATGGGACCAGAAATCACTCAGAAGCTAGAACCGTGACGTCTTCACCTGCCAGATCTGTCAGGGTCTCACCAAAGACAGGAACCCCTGCAGTGTTTGAACTGAGGGGCTTTAATGCAGGAAAACGGGCACACAGGCATGGAAGAGCCAAGAAGTCAAATGGGGGACGATGAGGTGGCCCAGAGGTCAGCACCGGCTGGAAGCTGCCACCACTCCTTGATGTGAGGGACAGAGGGAGAGAGGGGTGGAACTGAAGCCCAGGGGCTGGGGACAGAACCACAGGGGGAGTCGCAGCTGCCGTCAGAGAGCCTCGCGGGGACAGAGACAGGGAGAGACCCCCCCCCCCCAGCCTCTCGCCTGTTCCTCCCAGTGGCTGAACCCAGAGACATGCAGCCTGCAGGGTCCCCCCTTTCCCCCACAGCCCCCCGAGCAGAGGAAGGGCGAGGAATCAACCACCCAGGGGAGACCTGGCTCAGATGCGCCGAGGTGAACCTCCGGTCCCTGGAATAGCGCCTGGTACAGGAGACACGCTCGCTAAAAGAATAAACAGAGCCAAGGATGGTTTCAGAGCCCCGCCAGGCCTACAATTGATTTTCTGATAGCTATCGAAGCTGCTTTCAGACTGACGAAACACGCCTCTCATTATCCCCAATCCTGGCCCTGCACTCTCAAGCACTCAATAGAAAATCGATAGTGTGTTCTCTGAAACAGCAGCCAAGTGGTGCCCGCCTGCCCGGCCCTCAAAGCCAGACCGGACACGCCCCACCCCTCACATCCCCACACACGTCCGCACCACCCAGCAGAGATCCATTTCCACATGTGAAAGCAGGAGGGAGCCCGGAGGTTCAAGGACAGGAACCAGGAGGCCAAGATGCTCCGTTGTGCTGCGGCTCACTTTGAAGCCTCCGAGCACAGATGGGGAGGATTCGGCCTCACCTGCCCAGTTGATCCCGAAATGCTGGGCAGGTTCTTTGGCACATCCTGGCACGGAATGAAGGCCGGTTGCCAGGATGTTTCTCGCTGCTCGAGTCGTGCTTCGGTCCAGCTGGGAAGGCACCGGGAAAAGGCTGAGGGCTGAGGGGCAACCCAGCTCTGTCAGCGACTGGCCGTGTGGCCACAGGTAGCCTCCAGCCTCGGACCCCAGCTCTGGGAAATGGGAAGGATGCGACCTCCTCCCAGGACTGTTGCGAGATTTACCAAGATAGCGTCTGATTCTCCAATTATGTCATTCCGGTGAGCCATTCACGGCACCTTCTGTCACTGGAGGAAAGGGCCCCGTTCCGGGTCTACGGTAGCCTTACGTGACAGCTATTTGTATTAATCCTAACTGGAGTGATGTAGCACACACACATGCTGGGCACTACCCCCAGGATTTCATATCTATCCAGCCACTTAACCTTCAACAGTCACTTACCTTTTCACAGGAAACGTGATTATACCCATTTTATAGATGAGGAGACCGAGGCACAGAGAAGTTGGGAAATTAATCCCTGGGCTCACCGTTAGTTTAGGAGCGGTGGAGCCAAGCTTACCCCCCGGGCACTCGGGCTCCACAGCCCATATGGGTTAACGGTGAGTAACTATTTATACTAGTGCTCTCTATTAAGGCGTACCCACAGGGCTTTCCCACGTTATCCTCCAAATAGCCCCGTTTTGTGGATGAGGAAATGGGAGGTTCAGTGAGGTCAAGCCACTTGTCCAAGGTCACAGACTTAACAAGTGGCCACGTGACTTGGAATTTAGGTGCTCTCATTCCAGAACCACCCTCCTGACCCCTTTAGGGCCAAATGGCTGTCAAGGTCAAGGCTGGCTCCCCTTCCTCCCTCCTTGTGCCATTTTGAGAAACTTCCCTCACCCTGATCCCCCAGGGGTGGTCACGCCCCCGCCAAAGGGGAAGCTTTCTTGGTCCCTCTCCTCCTCCCTGCCCACCCCACCCCCCAACCACATGGGCTGGAACACCTGCCCTCCTCACCACAAATCCAGACACGAACCCACCCCTCAAATAGACCGGGAGTGTCACCGGATGCTGGCCTCTTATGTAGTAAATACATGAAATCATCTTCCACAAACACAGTATTTTGGGGATGAAGATTCTCTGGGCTTCGACAAAGCTGGCAGGGTTTTTTTGTTTTGTGTTGTTTTTTTCAACTAGCAGCAGCAGCCAGAACAGAAGCCCTGTGGTCCGTTTTGGGGCCAAATCACAAAGCCTTCCTTCAGCCCCTGACTGGGCTGGGCTGCGGGGACCAGAGCGTCCGGCCAGGGACAAGAGGAGCAAAGCCAATATTGTGGCAGCAAGCGTCAGTGGAGTGAAAACCAAACCCGGAGGTTCCGAGGGCCAGAATTTTAAAAATTCACACCAGCACAGAGTTCTGCTGCTGAGTCCGGGGCCGACCCAAGCTATGCCTGTGTCCCCTGCAGAACAGCTCGGCCTGGGAACAGGCAGCTCCACTCTGGGAAGGGTCCAGATCCAACGCTCACCCCACCACCTGCACCCGGAGGCCGGGCGGCCGCCACGTCAGCACCCTTGACGTGACCCTGGAGGCTTGATCCCAGTTC
This sequence comes from Felis catus, assembly GCF_018350175.1. Classification (NCBI taxonomy): domain Eukaryota; kingdom Metazoa; phylum Chordata; class Mammalia; order Carnivora; family Felidae; genus Felis; species Felis catus. Next base: position 54,944,287 of record NC_058382.1, on the reverse strand, counting down.
TGTGCACGCTCAGCCCTGGAAAGGTGTCCCCGACGCGCAGAGAATCAAAGGCCAGCTCTATTTGCCAGTCGGCCTCCCCGGAGAATCCCAGGGTGGAAAGGAACCCAATCCAGCCAGGTGGTGCAACGGATCAGATTTCAGTCCCTTCATTCACTGGACAGCCGTTTCCGGAACACCTACTATGCGTGGGGCCCAAGCCAGCCCCGCTGGCCTGGCTCCTCCACTCCAGCCTCTGGCTGGGACCTTGGCAACGAGGCCAAAGAGGAAGGTGGCATCTATGAATAGCCTGTTGGCAGGCAGCCCCCACACCCTGGGCCTGGTGAGCAGCGACGGCTGTAGGCCTGCCCCTGCTGCAAGCTTCCATCCAGAGAGGGAACCTTCCGACCAGCTCAACAGACAAAAGGACTCAAGAGATTTGCAGAGGGCTTAGTTGGGCAAGGAATCGAAATCAAAGTAGAGCAGAATGCTCCCACCGGCCAAAGATGGGACTATGTGAACATCAGAAAGAGGAGTAACCGCCCTGGGTTTTGATTAAAACTCATCAGATAGAAATGTAAGTCCGTGGATTCATGGGAGAGAAAACAACTAAAAAAAATAAAGCTTTGGGAGATTCTAAAAAATCAGCTCATTACTGGAAAACTTGGTAGAAAGGGGAAGAAGGAGGCTTTTTTCCTGCCTTTCTTATACATCCTGAACATCAGGACGACCAAGTATTAGATGAAGTGAAGCCCCTTTTGGAATAATTCTATCTAATGAATGAGGACGGAAAGGCAGACTCAAAAAACACCTGCACTTTGCGTCCCTGATGGATAATGGACCTCAACGATGATGGCTCGATGACGACTAAGCCGATAGATGGGTCAGGCGGCCAGCATCTGAACCTGATCTCAAATCACACCCAGAGACCCGGCCCCAAGCGGCCCAAGAAGTGCGGGTCGCCACCTACAAAGGGGGCACTTTACCTATTAACCCACTGTGTCCGACAGGTGATCACTTCAACGCGCGATCCACATAACACATCTTCAGCGGGCTATTTTATACTCTTCCTTTCAAGCTAAGTCTTCAAAATCTGGTGTGTGCGTCACACAGCACATTTCAACTCAGATCGGTCATTTCAAGTGCTTGGCGGCCATGTGGCCGGTGGCTGTTGTCCTGGACGGCACGGGTCTAGAACGAACTAGAAAGCCACAGGGTGCATGGAGAATGTGCAGGAAAGACAAGGCACGGAGGAAGGCGTTCAAAGACACCACGCGGAAGCGGTCGGCAGAACTGGGAATATGGAAGATCGCGGAATACCGGTGACCCGACTCCAAAGGCTTTCAAAACCCTTAAGAGACATCCTAAGCAGACACGATGTACAGACTGTGCTTGGATTCTTACTTGAACATTTCAACAAAAATCATTTATGAGACAGCTGGAGAAATGTGAACACTGACTGGACATTTGATATCAAGGAACTGTTAGTTTCTCAGGCATTGAGAATGGTAATCCATTTAAATTTCTTTTTTTAATGATAGCTCATTTTTTAGGGAAACCTACAGAAGTAATCTCTAATGAAATGACAGGATGTCAAGGATCTGCTTTCAGGAAATTCAGTGGTTTGGGGGGGCAGGGGAGGGGAGCGGGTGAGGGCAGTTAGGTGGCAAGACTGGCCAAGAGCTGGTAACTGTTGAAGGTGGTGACGGGCACAGAGGGGTTCATGTTACTCTTCTCTGTTGTCAAATACGTCTTCTCAAATTTCCCAAAATGAAGGTCTGACTTTTTTTTTAAATGTTTCTTTATTTTTGAGGCGGGGGGCAGGGAGAGACTGCAAGTAGGGGAGGTGCAGAGAGAGAGGGAGACAGAGGATCTGAAGCAGGCTCCAAGCTGTCAGCAAAGAGCCTTGATGTGGGGCTTGTACTCACGAACCGTGAGATCATGACCCGAGCCGAAGGCTCTACCGACTGAGCCACCCAGGTGCCCCAGGTCTGATTTTTTTTTTAACAAAAGAAAGGGCTGTCGGTCTCAGGCTGGACGGATGTGGCACCACAAAAGGGGGTTGGTGGAGTGCAGCTTGGCAGACGGAGCTCTGGAGCCACCCCTCCAGGATCTGAATCCCCATGTCGTCGCCAGCTGTCATGTGACCCGCCTGTCCCTTCGGCTGCTAGCGCTCAGTTTACTCTGCTGCTCACAACAGTGCTTCCTCACAAGACTGTTGTAAGGATTACATAAAATAACCCAAACTAAGTGCTTAGCCGAGGACCAGTGATAACATCCGGTGAGAACACAACCATCCCTACTGGTTTCGTCACCGTTATCCTGGGAAGGCACACTGGAGTCGGGGTGTCCATCGTGGGCACATTTCCAAGCTAAGGTCTGGTGTGGTCACTCGGGGAAACAAAGGCCCCAGTACCTGGGCTGTGCAGCTCCGGGAAGCTCTGAGGGGCAGATGCCTCCCAGTCTTTGCAGGGGCCCCGAGAGGTACAGATGACAGCAGGAAGGAGAAGGTAGTGTGGTAGGACGCTGATGACCGTCCTCCATGCCTTGACAGGGTGCTCACAGGGCAAGAAGCCAAAGCCAACAGCGCTTTTGCCAAATGCCCCATCAGAGATACAAGAAACGCATCCTCATCCGAAAGTGTAATGTAAATTGATCAGAAAATGAGGTTCCATTTGCCAACCAGATCCAATTTAGGCACAGTTCCCCTGGGGCAGGACTTCTAGGTGGAAAGAAGGACGCCTGGAGTTCCAGACAAAGGGCCCTCATCCCAGAGAGGTAGGGGAGGCCCGTCCATGCCATGCCATCCATCACGGGGTCATGCTCCGGCCACCAGAGGACATTGTTCCAGCCCATCCCCCAACCGGGGAGCTAGGAAGACAATAGTCTGGAAGTCCTGGGTCCCAGGGAAGACCCAGCCACAGAGATATAGCTGTGGCAGGGCACCCAAGAGACAGCGGGTCAGGCCATGCCCTTGGGTGCCCCAGGCTGTATTCCGGAGCCTTCCTGAAATTTGCCCCCGCCCCAATTCAAGGGAAGAGTTCTGTGTTGGGGCCACACTGGCCCGACCTACTCAGGATGACTGGAAGGAGATGGACAAATGGGGCAGGAGGGAAAGACAGCCAGACCAGGACTCCAAGAGCACCCAGCCTATCTCGAAGCTCACTCCCATTCTTAGCGCTGAAAAACCTCAAGTTCAGAGAGGTGCCGGAGGCGACATAGCCAGGAAGCAGAGGAGCCTCTATTTCAAACCCAGTGACTATCTCTGAAGCCACGCTCCCTCCGTGGCAGGCTGCAGGGCAGCTGGGTGACAGGGACGAGGGTGGTCCTGCCCACTGCTCCTCTCTGAGCCACACTTGCTCCTCTGCAGGACGCAGCCAACAAGAGCTGACAAGAGTAGTGAGGATGATGACCGGGATCGGGGAAGAGGGCTTGCCACGCAGGGGGCCTGCACCACCTTCGGACACCTGTGTGAACCTGCTCTTCGTGGGGACCTGCTGCCTTTTCTCCCGAGAGAGTGGTCTTTATTTGAAAAGCAATAAATAAATGATTCCCTTCACATCATGAAAGCTGCTGCTCTTTAATTTTATTAAAGAGTTAAATTCCGGGAAGTGGGGTCCGTCCCACTAAGCAAGAAGGGGGCTTTGCATTCCAAATACCCAAACTCCATGTCTCCCCAATGAAGGCATCACAGGCTTAATTCTGCAAGCGACCGGCCAGCAAGGCCAAGGGCGGCTGGCCCCGGGCAGTGACGCTTGTTCTCCTAAGCGTTTCCCACCCCAAGCTGCACGGCTGCCGAAGCACACGGTGCAGGAGACCCGGGGACGCGATGGCAATCCCCATTCCGCATACCATCCCAGGCCTCCCCGAGCTCTCCCGAGACCCTGCTCAGGGGGCACCTTCTCAGGGCAACGCACTTTGGAAAGATCTATCAATATTCCCAAAGCACGTAACCTTCGACCCAGCTATTCCACTTCTGGGAATTCATGCCAGAGACACCCCCTGCACATCTCAGAGACCTTGGCACCTCACGGATCAGCACAGCATTACCCGAAAGGGCTACAGTCTACAGACACACATACCCTGAGGGGATGGCTGTGTGGTCCCATACAGTGGAATACTCTGCAGCCACAAACAGAGAAGAGGAAGCTGTACTGACCCGTGACGATCTCTTATTACTGGTCAGCACAAAAATGATACAGGAACATGTGTGCGGGGTTCTGTCGTTCTTCTAAACAAACAAAGAAGGAAACGAAAACATGCATGCATTTGCTTGTGTTCACCTAGACTATCTGGAGCCACGAGGCCGGCCTGGTGTCCCGTGCGGCAACAGGACACACGGGCACAGCGATATCGGCACTATGACTGCAAACCCTCCCGAGAACCCAGGAGGGTTCTTACTTTCTGCAAGAACCCCGCAGGAGAGAAGGCAAACACTCAGTGACCCACACCTACCGCATCAGGAAATTTTGCTCAAGTCATGTGCTTAATCTTAACAAGCCTTGAGAATTTTCTATTCCACTCCACATCTGTCCTTGCTCTAATAGCAAAATAATACTTTAAATGACTCCCTAGTTAGATTGTTTAACCTTTCCCCCCTCACCAAATCTTCTAAAATGGAGACTTCCAGAAAGGGGCGCCGTGTTATCAATTATGCCCCAGTTAAATTACTTAACCTTTCCACTCCTCAAGTAAAATGCTCATTCCGAGAGAACGGAGCCATGTTTTAAATTACCTTATCAGTTAAATGACTCAACCTTTTTCCCTCTGAATCGGCAAGTCAAATGGTTATGTGGAGAAGATACGGGGGGGGGTAAGCCTGCACTTTCTGGAGCTCCTGACACCCCCGAGGCGAGGATTCTGTGGCAAGTGCCCAAGACCCCAGAGAGCAGAGCCCGGGCCGGCAAGTGACCTCATCTCAGGGTTCGTGTGGGAAAAAGGCTGCAAGTCATTTGCACTTCAAAGACACGCTTTATTTTCTTCCCACTTCATTATCTTTATATTTGGAAAACATGTCCCCACCCCAAACTAGCGTTCCTACGCGATTACTAATTTTTATTTCCATTTTCACTTCCAATGTTATTTCCGTAACATACGGACGGTTTTTAAAAAGCAGTAAATATCAATAAAAGGAAGGATCAGGTTTCCCTGTGTAATCAAATGGCTGAACTTAGCCAGGGCCCGTGGCTCAAGAAGAAACGCCAAGATTTCCCCGGGCTTTTTGAAGGGCTGGACGTTTCTCTGGGGACCCTTCCTTGCTACTGTCTCCGCAGACCCCGACTCAGTGAACACCATCAAAGCAGTTCAGAATACAAACTCAGAACCACATAGGCCAGGATCCAACCCTAACTCAACCAGTGAGCTACGTGACCTGGGGGAACTTCCTTAACTTCTCTGAGCCTTGGTTTCTTCGCCCATAAAATGAGGCTAAGAAGGAAGAGGAAGGGAGTCAGCTGCTCAGCGTGGGGCCAGCATACCGTCAGCACCAGGAGAACAGCAGGTAGTTTGTATTATCCGTGATTTAAAGGAGCCACAACCTCACACCCGGGGGGGGGGGGGGGGGGGGGGGGGGGGGGGGCGGGGAGTTATCCCGGCAAAACTTTCGGGGTAGTTTCCCAACACTGTTCATAATCTCTTCCCTCACACAGCCTGACGGAAGCAGACAAGACTTCCAGCTCCCAAACCAACGAAACTCTAAAGCCACCCTTCAGGAGAGACCAGAAACCCGGTCCGGAGGGTCCGACCTGATGCCCTGATGCTCTGGGATCCACGGGCTCTGCTCCCTTTGAAAAGTGCAATATAAATGGTGGGACCAAATCAGCAGCCCTGAGGCGGCAGGAGTCGTCCTGACCCAGGGGACCAGTCACACCTGGGAGCGAGAATGGGCGCGAGTGTGGCAGAACAGCTGTCCCCGGGCAGGCACAGCCGCCTCCTTTATCTGGGCACACGGTAGGGTCCCCCCTCCCCTCCACACTCACCGCCTAAGTCCCAGGTGTGCCTGTGTGGCCCTTCGGCCATGAGATGTGAAGTGACGTGAGCCACCTGGAGACCCGCATTCAAGCACCACGTCTCTCAGCCTCGCCTTCGAGACAGCGGAAGCACGGGCGGAGGTGGGACCTCGGTGAGTCTGGGTCCTGGGGGGCTCCGGAGAGGAGCGAGGCCCCTGCTGAGAAATACACCTGGACTGTGCAGAGCTGCTGGCGGACGGGCTCCGTGTTACCGCAGCAGAGCCTGGCCCACATGGCCACAGCGAGAGGTCAAAGAGCACACACAGCTCACGACGGCACTTCTCGACCCGTCTGAGGCCAGAGACCAGAATTCTACTTTTATCTGTAATTTCTACTCCATCGCACACCAACGATTTGGAAAATACAAGAAAAGTATCACCGTAATGTCAGATGAGAAGAAAAGTGTCTGGACCTTCCGCTCCTCTGGACTTGCCTCTTCAGCCCCTCCACAGATGGGCCCGGATCCCCGGCCCACGCCTGCGGTGCCACAGTCAGTGGAGACAGACAAAGGCGGGCTCCAGCCCCAGGGCCGCGTTTTCTAACACCGGAGAAATAATTTAACCTTTCCAAGCCTCCACTCTGTCTGTAACGTGAGAATGTTCAGGTGAAGATTTATACGGAAAGCACACGGAACACGACGCCAGCTGTGAGGAAGGCGCTCGATAAACGTCAGCCACTCGTCCACATCCTGTCCTACTCCCGGGCGACAGCGACTCTGGCACAGACAGGCCCAGTGGCTGGCTGGGGAATCTGGAGTGGGGCCGTAGGCCTCAAGCAACCTCAGAGACGGAGGCACGGGGTCGAAGTGCAGAACTGACTTCCGACACCCACCGTGAGGTATGGTGAGCAGACGTGCAGCTAAAGAAGGACTTGGCAGACGGCCTGGTGGTCCACTGAGACCGGAGCACAACATCCAATGCCTTAAGATGATTTATAACCATTATGAAACCGATGCTTACCGCCATCTGCGAGCGCCTCTGTGCCCAACGGTTCTCAAAACTTACTGGCGCTTCACAATGACCCTGTGAGCCGGGGACGGTTAAGACTGTTTGGCAGGAGAGGAAACTGAGGCTCGGTGTGGTTAAGTAACGGACCCGCAATCCCACAGCAGGGCTAGGTGTGGTGACTGAGGGCTGGCTTCACTCCAGAATAGACTGACCAACTGTCTAGTTTTACTGGGACTTGGGACTTTCGATTTTAAAATGGGGATAGTCCTGGGGCGCCTCAGTGGCTCAGGCAGTTAAGCATCCGACTTCAGCTCAGGTCATGGTCGCACTGTTTGCGAGTTCAAGCCCCACATCAGGCTCTGTGCTGACAGCTCGGAGCCTGGAGCCTGCTTCAGATTCTGTCTCCGTCCAATTGCACCTCCCCTGCTTGCTCTCTCTCTCTCTCTCTCTCTCTCTCTCTCTCTCTCTCTCAAATATAAAATAAAATACAAAAAAAAAAAAATTAAAAAAAAAATTAAACGGGGACAGTCCTGGGACGCCTGGGTGGCTCAGTTGGTTAAACGTCTGACTTCATTCGGCTCAGGCCGTGATCTCACGGTTCATGAAAATTAAAATAAATAAACATTTAGTTACAAAAAATTAAATAGTTTTCTTAAGAATGGGGATAGTCCTGGGCAAACTGGAACAAACGGTCACCTACTCTAGAGCCTGGGTTCTTCAGTCACTGTATTTAGCACGTACTGAACCAGGGCAGGTCTTTAATCAACTATCTACCAGGAGGCCGGAGCAGATCAGGGGCTGCTTACCAGTCTGTCTGGGAAAGCCACAGCCCACGACATCCTGCAAACATATCTAAGGCCAGGGAGACAGGGCGTGATGCATGTACGCCAGAGATAAAGCAATTACCTGGCATCAGAGGGACAAGACAGGGCTCCACACAGCCTGGGCGCTGGCCCTGCCCTGAGGTCTGTTCAAGAATGGAAACTTCTAAATACCATCCCACAACCAGAAGCCTTTTCCTGACTTTTTTTTTTTTTATAATTCAAACAATAGGTAATCAGAATGTGCTCAGTTAGTGACATACTGTCATAATTTGCCAAACAAAGCAATGGGAATAGCATCCTAACGGTAATACTTTGCATTTCTGAGAAGGGCGGGTCTTGGGTGTGACTTCATTTCCCAGCGCTCCTGGCTGGGTCTCTTGTCTCCCTCCTCAGCACCAACCCTGCACAACGCCCCAACGCCTGGCATGTGAGAGGTGCCCAGGGTGCGGTCGGTGAGTGAAGTGACGCAGGAGGACATCTCAATTCTGCAGAAACTAAGGCACCTCCAGGCTACACCAGCTGGATCTGCTGTGGCTGTGTCACCTCCCCCCCCCCAAGAATCCAGTGCCCACAGTGTTCATGGGACTGTCCTCAATGCCCTATTCGTGAGCTGACCACATAGCCCATCCTCCACCAGGACACTCTGGAGAATGAAATGAAATGGTGGTCATTACACCAGGACTGAAAGTGACACGGCGACTGTCCCAAGCAAAACGCGCTAAACGGTCACCCGGCTGACGTGCGGCATCTCGTCTGAGCCCATCGAGGGCAGCAGTGCAGCTCGGTGGGGACAAAGCCTGGACCCTGGGGCCGGACTCCCTGGTCGAAAGCCGGGGCCTCCTGCCCACCAGCTGGGCTACAGTTCCCTCACCTGCACAGCGGGCTCGGTTGGTCGTGCCTGCCTCTGCGGGCTGCCCAGCCTCAGCACCGGGCCCAGCATGTGGTGGGTGCATTACGTGTGTTTACTGAATAAAAAGCCCTCCCACCACCCCCAGGGGAGTAGTAGAATCATTGTTTTACGAATAAGGAACTAAGGCATGGAGAGAGGGGTTATGTAACTTGCTAGTTAGTGGCCAAGCTAAATTCCAACCGAAGGCTCAGGGCCCGTGTCTTAACCGCCCCGTAGTCCTGCCCCCCACCCTCAGGACGGCAGACCACTGTTTTCTCCCCATCTAGAAATTCAGGACAAGGTCAAGAAAAAAGTGTAAAGAGCCCTGAATCCACGCGTGGCAGGGCACACTTCCAGAGCTGGCCGGGGCCCAAAGAGGTGGCTGACGCAGGGGAGGGGGTCCGGGTTCCCGTCTGCAAAACCAAGAGGCACCAGCCGCATGGCAAGGGCACTGCCTGCGCACCACACGCCAAAGCTCCCCTTTTCCTCTCGCCAAATTACTCGATCTCAGCCGTTCCTTTGCGAGACAAGACTGAAATGCAATCTCCAACCCCACAGGGCCCAGTGGGATTTCACCAACTCAAACTGCGGAGTTCTCCAGGAAAACGGAGGAAGCTTGCCTGAAGTTTCAGATTCTTGGTAGGTCTTAGAAAGCGGCTCCTGGAAGCGGCAGGAAGTGGTTTGCCTTTGCTTATTTTCCAAAGGATAACCACCAGATTTGCTCATAAAAACTTTTCAACCGATTGGCAGAAGGCACCTGCATAATCAGGTGATTTCTCATCTCCTTGGGGTTTTCTTCTCTTGTTAGTTCAATTCGTGGGGTTTCAAAGAAGTGGGTACTCAAGGCTTGGCACAGTGCTTGGCACACAGAGAGAAAGAAGGGAGAAAAGAGGGAGGGAAGGAAGGGGGGAAGGAGGGAGGCAGGGAGGGAAGGAGGGAGGGAGGCAGGGAGGAAGAAAGGGAGGGAGGGAGAGAGAGAGGGAAGAAAGGTGTCTTGCTCAAGAGTCAAAATTCACCGAAAGAAAAGTTACTAAGGTTCACTCAAAGCCCATGGTTCCATATCCAGCAGGGCTCAGACAGCACCGACCACCAGCTCTAACAAAGGTCAGGGGCTCGAGCTGGTAGAACACACCAGAAGGAGGAGCAGAGACCAGGAACGGCCGCAGGTGGCCGAATCCAAAGGGGGGGCTTGGCTCCTCACCGGAGGCTGGGTATGTTTTGGAGAAGGAAAGAAGGGGTTCCTCTGGAGGGGAGAGTCAAGCAAGGCGCAGACACACATAAAGGCAAGAACACGCTGGGGAGCCTGGCAGGGGAGGGCCGAGGACACTGGGGTCATGGCCGAGAAGTCTGGATGCTTCTGAAGAGGCCAAAATAGGAGAGTCTCGCCCAGGCCAACAAGCCCAGACCCGACTCTGAGAGCAGAGGCAGCAACTGGGGGCCCCGGACAGAATAGGACAGGACCAGGCAGCCGCTGCAGGCGCGGTTCAGAACCAGAAGGCCCTGCCAGGGTGGGGATGGGGGTGGGGCACAGAGCGCGGGCAGGAAATGAAGGACCAGAAGGAAATGTGGGTTTCCTGCCACGGACTCCTGGGAAGCCACTGGACCAGTCACTTCTCCCTGGATGTGGCCATGTCCTAAGCCCAATCCAGGGAGGAGTTTCCCAGATTCTGGGGCATTTAGGGGCTGGGGTCCCGCGTCAGCTGAGAAGATGGACGGGAAGAAAGTCAAGCGGGGGCCTGGCAGATGGAAGAGGGGCGCTAAAGAGGCCACAAGCCAGGGGGAGGGTGGCCGGGGGGGGGGGGGGGGCCAAGCCTAGGCCTGCAGAGTCACCGGGCAGGTTAAGCGAGGGCAGGGTAAGCAAGAGGGCTCTCCGAAAGGGAGCTGGAGATGGGGAAGTGGAGGCTGTGTGTGACTGGGATGCGCGTGAGGACCCAAGCGTGTTCTCAAGCACGTGTGCTGGGTCCTTCTAGCACATGTGTGAGGCGTGTGCATCCACACCCTTGCGAACGAGTGCTCAGTGGTCACGTGCGTGCACTGCAAGGGGTGTGTGCCGAGCTCACACACACACACACACACACACACACACACACACACACACACACACACACGTTCATGAGGAAACAGCATCAGGGCAGGGTTCAAAGCTGGGACCGGAGCCAGGCCGGGACCGAATCTTGGCCCAGCCCTGTACTAGCGTATGACCCTGAGCAACTGACACAACTTCTCTACATCACAGCTTCCCTAATGTCACAGCTTCATGGTGTTGTTAGGGGGACTCAATGAATTCCTATTTGTAAAGCACTTAAAGAGACGGCCCTACAAATGCTACATGTGTACTAAAAAAAATAAACGTGTGCATAGGTGGGTGGTTACACAGCTGGGCACAGAGGCCTGTGCACGTCCAGAGAGATGTGCACAGCAGAGAATAAATGGGGACGTGCACACATGCAGAGTCAGGGAACCGTGGGCTGAGTGTCCACAGATGTGCAAGAGTGAGGTCTGTCCAGCCATTCACGTGTGGCCGTGATGCCTGGAGGAGGCAGGACATGCAAGGGCCCAAGACACGTGTTGCTTCCGGGCCAGTGTGACATGTGAACACGTGCGTGTGCGTGTGCGGGGTGTGCAGAGGTGTGTAGGCATGTTCTGAGAGCACGTGTGCATGTGGTCAGAACCACTAGGAGCAAACCAAGGGGAGCACGAGCCTAGTAACGGTGGTGGGTGGTGAGTGGCCAGAGGCCCAGGGGGACCCCTCAGAGCTGCTGGGAGCCTGCAGCAGACTGGTCGTGGAGAAAGGTCGGGGAGACAACCCAGACCAGCCAGGCTGGGGACACAGGCCACATCTAACTCAACCCTGTGCCTCAGCAAGTTTTACAGGAAGGAAGGAAGGAAGGAAGGAAGGAAGGAAGGAAGGAAGGAAGGAGAGGGGGAAGGGGAGGGGAGGGGGAAGGAAGGAAGGGGAGGGGAGAGGAGAAGGAAGGAAGAGAGGGGGAAGAGGGGGGAGGGAAGGGGGGAAGGGAGGGCGGGGGAGGGAAGGGGGAGGGGGAGGATCACAGACTCGTGACATCACCAGGGCCCTGTGCTGGACACACCTGTGCCAGGGGCTCCACACTCATGTTCCGTTTTGGGCTCTCGACAGGCCTAGGAGGAACACCAGCCCCACTGCTTCAGACAAGGCAACGGAGGAAGCAGTGTGTCCACAGACCCAAGGCCAGGAGGGGGGGTTCCCGCGCCAGCTCTGTGTGACTCCGCGACGGACAGCCCTCTCCACGATGCCGCTATCCCGAGAGGGAATGAGCGAGTGCGGATGACGGGCGAATGAACGCGAGCACGCACGAATGAACGAACCAACAGACGAACAACGATGAAAAGGAAACCGAAACTTAGGGCCCAGAGGAGGAACTGAGCAAAGGAAGTGCTGCTGTACCGGGCCCGTGCCCGTGCCGTGTGCGGGACAGGGCCGACTCAGAGAGGCACGAGCGGTGGTAACCGTGGCGTGAAAAGGACCCGGGGCCCCACACTGCAAAGGCAGAAAAGCAGAAAGCAAGAGCCTTCTCCACAGGCCCCGAGGCTGCCAGGGCAGAGGAGGAGGCCGGGCGCGCGCGGAGGCTTTCAGGCTGGCCTCTGGCAGCACAGTCAGAATGCAGGCCGGGCGGCCCCACGGCGGAGCCTACGGTGTCAGCTCTGAGAACTAGCATTCGGAGCTCTACTCAAGTCCTGTGGGATTTGAGATCAGCCGGATCCCAGCCGCCAAGGCCTGGACACTCGCAGAGGGCCAGGCCGCCGAGGCTGGACGTCACTGGTGGGATGACCTATCGCTGCGACTTCTCCAAGCAGGCCGTGTCGTAAGGCCCCACAGGTCTCGAGCTAATGACAGTGAGGGAAAGTCCCCTCCCTATGCCACCCCCTCGCCAAGACCCTTCTAGAAGCTGCCAGCAGGGTCCAGAGGCTCTTTAGAGCTAAGCCTGACACGCTTAACAATCCCGAGCTCCCCCTGGGCAACTCTGGGCGGCCTCGGACAAGCGGCTCAACCTGGCCAAGCGCCGTGCTCTTCCTCTGGGGTAGGGAGCCCTTACCCACTGGGTGTTACAGAGGGAGAGGAGGGCCCTGAAAAGGCAGAAGGCCGTAAGACACACAGCAGGTCCTCCCACATGACGGCTGTTCTTATAAATGGCGGTCCTCGGGGGCCCAGAGATACCTGGGCAGACGGGAGCCCCAAGATACTGGACCCCACAGCTACTCGAAGCGGCCAGGCAGGGCTGGAAGGGACCTCCGTGTGGGTGCTATGGGCTCCATTCACCCCCGGCCCCAGGCTGTATCTAAGGTCCAGTGTCCTTCCCTCCCTCTACAATGAGACCCTCCCACAGCCCCAGACACCCTTAAGGGGCCCAGCACCCAGCACATCTCTGCAAATCCACCTTCATGGCCTCTTCCAACACCTGAGCTCACCTGCCACCACAGGGTGAGCCGAGGGCCCCACTGCCCGGGCGCACGTGGGCATCCCCAGGGCTGCCTTCCAGCTGTGCCAGTTTCTCCCACTGAGACCTGCCCTTTGCCCCAACCCCCACTCCTGCCCCACCATTCTGGTTAACGGAACGTTCTTCTTAAACTTGGATTATTTAATTGGGCAGAAACCCAGGATATGGAGCGTCAGTTTTCTGACTGTGTTCCCCGGGGCCCCCAAATGGGTTCCAGGGGTACCTGTGGGGGCTGACCTCCACCTCAACCCAGATGTCATGCCTTTAGGAACCTTCTCTTCATGATGCTGTGTGAGGGTCGTTGTGACACCAAAATCACAAAAGCCATGTGCACAAGAGTTCATCCAACTTGACGCTGAAAAACCCTTCCCTGCTGTACATACACCCTGCCCCCATGTGCTGCTTAACGTTTCACGTATGCATCCATTTCCTGTCCCTCTCTCCCAACTGGTGAACACCCACGATGGCGGGGGATTGTTTTTGTTCACTACTGTATCCTCAGCACGACAGCAGGCATAAAGACTGACTTAATGTTTATTTCTTAGCTGATTAAATGCAATAATCAGTAACAATAACCATAATGCTTACAATGGGCCAGACCCCATTGATACGTGTTACGTGTGTGAACTCACCCACTACTCACATCAACCCTTTGAGGTGCCCTTAGCCCCATTTTACAGATAAGAAAACTGAGGCATAGCTCGGCTTATGACCCCAGATTTATAACATCTTCAAGCCCCCCCACCCTTGGTCACTAGCTCACCTGCTCCCTTGTACCTGGAACAAGGACCCTGCTCCTTCTGTTCCTCCTCATGCGGTCACTCTGTCCCAGAGAGGGTGGGGATTATCTCACAAACATGCACAATTCAGACGTGAGACCGAGGACTAAAAACTTCCTGTCTAGGTGGGGAAATAAGGTGGAAAGAAAATAACCGTGAAGTAGTTGAGTGGAGGTAACCCATGAAGGATGGGCGCCTGCCACTGATTGTCAGGGAGGGCCGCCAGGAGGAGGTGACAGGTCTCACAGATCCCAGGCTGGGGCTGCTTCTCTACCAAGGTAGCTCCATGTCTCAAGGCTTCCAAACAACAGCAGCCAATAGCTCTGAGGTCTCAGTCACTTCTTCCACAAAAAAGCAAAGCAGGAGGGAGCCAGTATATCTCAGATTAGGGGACACACCTGCCTACCCTCCTCCGATAAGCGGGTCTGAGACTTCAACCAGCTCTGGATCCAGTCCCCGAGCTGAGCAGAGCCACGCCCGCATGGTGAGTGTGGGACACTTCCCCACGGTCCTCCCCTAAGTGGACCGCACCCGAGCCCTCTGTCCCATCCTTCCCCGGATGCCAGGGCGGAAATCCGCAACTTCCCTCCTTGCGGGAAATGGAGCAACAGACGGGCTGCGCTGGTCCGTCCTCCTGAAGGTCCCTCCGGTGCCTACTGTCGCAGGCAAAGGAGCCCCACTCCTTTGGGTCTGCCCGGCTCCCACTTATCATCGTGCCCAACCTGCCCGGGGTCTCACCCGCTGGGGGGTTCCCCTCTGCTTCGCCCAGGCCAGGAAGCTGCAGCCTGGGCATCCGTGTCTGCCCCTCAGGAGACTCTGTGTTGTGGTAATAACAATGACAACGATGATGACAGCTGACAACGTGCCAGGCACTTCACAGTCATTCCTTCACACTAATCCAAGTCCTCCCCATACGGGGCATAATGAGGTCCATGTATAGAAGGAGAAACTGAGGCTCAGAGAGGTCACCTAATTTCCCCAAGGCTTACAGGCACCAGGTGTAAGGCTTCAGTCACCCGAACTAGGTGGGAATCCCAACTCTGACATCAACCCTGCAGTCTACAGCTAGTTATGTAACTACTCTGTGCCTCGGTTTCCTCATCTGTAAAGTGGAGATATGGTGCCCGTGTCACGGGCTTCCTTAGCGGGCTAACCAAGATAGTGCAGGAAAGTACACGGCACCTAGAGGCTCTCAGTAGACGGCAATTACTGTTACTCATCCTTATTAAGGACGCTCATGACGAAAACACATTCTGTGTTGTCCGGGGACAAGAGTAGCAGGTACCCAGAGGCCCTCGGGCAGCTTTAGCGAGTCAGAGGGGCCCAGGATGTGGACTCAGCTGAAGGAGTCTGCATCCCAGGCACACCGCTACTGACCCTATGGCCCTGGGTGACACGGACGACCCCTCTGGGCACACCATGACCCCCGGAGGCGTGCAGAGGAACGCACGCGGCACGTGGCACGAGAAGCCGCTTGAACACCAGTCCCGGGAAAGGAACCCGCCAGAGCTTCTCTCCAAACCTCTCTTTTGGTGCTGGCTTCCAGTGGGGAGCATGTCCGGCTCCATTTCCTGCCCGAGGTGGAAAGAGGGCTGTGTGGCCTTCCTCTGGAAAGTTCCCGAGAAGGCCCAGCCCAGGGGCTGGTGCCGAGCGTCAATAAAGGCCGCTTCTGGGGAACCTTCACCCCCGCATCTGCTCCGTTCCCAGAACACTCCCGGAAACGCCCTCCACACACTCAGACCTGCTCCGGGTGCCCCCGGCCGCGGCGTCGGACAAAAGAGGAGGCAGGCTGCGGTCAGCGGGCAGGTGCGTGCACACGCTGCACAGCCAAGTCCAGGGCGGCACGGCACCACCCCGAGGAGAGGCGAGTAGAAAATCGGGGTCCGCCGTGGGCGAGAGACCCAGGAAGAGGCGGCTCCACGAGCCCCATGCCAACCGAACGCTGCCCCGCCTCCCCAGGTGACTGGTCCGCACGTGGGGGTGGCGCTTGGAGGCAAGCTTCTGGAACATTCCTCACCCAGGTGGACGCAGCTGTGACCCCTGAGCCAGGACTCTGGCTTCGACCACGCAGATCACGTACGGACTCACATTTCCA
Source organism: Felis catus (assembly GCF_018350175.1). Classification (NCBI taxonomy): domain Eukaryota; kingdom Metazoa; phylum Chordata; class Mammalia; order Carnivora; family Felidae; genus Felis; species Felis catus. Next base: position 54,928,294 of record NC_058382.1, on the reverse strand, counting down.
CATACTTACGCGGAAGAAATGAATGGAGAGGCAAAAAAGATTAAAAACCAGCTAATAAGTAAATCACCTTTCCTAAGCCTTGTGAGAAGTTCACCGGCGGGGCCTGAGAAACGAAACAGATGGTGGCCGGAGCTGGGCTCTGGCACGGGGCGGATGCGCGCCCAAGCTGACCCCTGGCCCCGCGCAGCGGATGCTCCCCTCCCAGCTTCCCCGCTCCCCCGCCAGGCCCAGGGCCTGGAGGCTCTCAGACACGCGCCTTGTGCCCAGGGGGGCCACGGAGGCGGTTTGCTGCCGCCGCCACTCCTACGTCTGTTACACCAACTCTCTGAACCCGTTTCCCCACCTGCGAAATGGGAACAATCGGACCGACCAGCCACACAGCTGGGGACCGAACGGGGCAAGGCGCTGGGTCAGGGCTCACACCGTGTCCTCACCGCCAAAGGCAGCCCCGCGGGCCACACGGTAACCTGGCCCGCGTGCCGGGCCCACTCCCGGGGCTTCACCTCGCGAACCTCACCTAATTCTCCGTCCAGCCAGGAAGCGGGCAGTGGTACTCCCATCCGTGTCAGGACGACTTTCACAGGTGCAGGAGGAGCTAATACTCGCCAGCATCTCCCAGCCTGCCCACTCCCAGCCCCACGGACGGTGCACCCCGGCACCCCCAGCCCCATCACCCCGGCGCCTGACGCGGGCGGGGCACTCGGGAGGGCAGGGCAGACAGCTTCGTCGCTCTGCGGGGGCGTCCCACTGCATGCCAGGACCGTGCCCTCACTCGCTCGGGGAGGTACGGCCAGGCCCCCACCGCCACTGCTCGCCCTGGTCCAGCCAGGCTCAGGGGCCCTTCCAACAGCAGAGAAAGTAATGACCTTACACAGACTGAGGATTTATGAACCTCCCCAGTCACCACCCTCCTCCTGTCTCATTCCCTTCTCGTTCTCCCCTTCTTTCCCTTTTCCTCTCTTCGTCCCCGTTGTCTGTCTCTGCCTCTCTCCGTGCCTGTCTCTCTATCTCTCAGTCTCTTGTCTCTCTTCTCTCACCACCCCAACCCAGACACCTGCTCCTCCCCTAGCTGCCCCTTTTCGCTTTATGCACCCTCTCCCCTCCCACCCATCCCTGCGACACCTCCCGTCCCCTCTCCCACATCCACACCCTGTCTTCCACCTTATCCCCACTGCTGTTTCCAGGGGCTATTTTTGCCAGCCTTTGTCTCTGTTCCTCCGGGATTTTCTCCAGCACCCCCATTTCCCTTCTCCCCTCCTGCCCCACTCTCCCCAGGTGCCCGTCCCCAAGGCTTCTCCCATACGCCACCCACATGACCTGTGGGAGTCCCTCTCTGCCACTCGCTGCCCACCCCCCTGCCCTGGCTGGAGGGGACTCTGTGCAGTCTTTGTTGCTAACAGCGGTGCTAAGGGCTACGACGAGGGACAGGAGAAAAGGGCAGCACAAGTGGAGACACTGGGGCGTGTGTCCCAACGTCAATCGTTGACTAACACTCAACACTGCACCATTTTCAACCCACAAAGTTAACTTAAGAAAGAAAAAAAACAACAGAAGAGGGAAAACAGCGCCCGCTATGCACGAGGCACCCAAAGCTGACTGGGCTGTGTGGACCAGGGCGTTCCCATGTCGCGATGGCATCATAGACGGGTTCAACTTTTTTGGAAGGCAAGACAACCTCATCAATATCCAAAGCCAGCAAAATGTTCATACCCTTTGACCAAATAATGCCCCCCCCCCGCCCCCGCCAGGGATTCTTCCAAACAATCATCCATCGTTGGAAGGAAAGGGTGAAAGGAAGCCACGAGCACTCTGATTTCGCTGCGGCGTGCTCTACGGAAGGAGACGGGCTGAGAACGGCTTCGGTGTCTAACCGACCGGAGACACACCCATCAAACGCGGTGCGGGGACTTATCACGCAGCCACTGACAGTACTGCTTGCAAAGACTACGCAAAACGTAATCTATGCAGATGACAGAGGAGCAAAAGCAGAAACAGAACCCCATAAAAATATAAAAGCTATCTGCATCTATGGGCAAAAACCGAGGACAATTCGAAAACTAACACAAGTAAGTCCGAACGGCCAACTCCGCTCAGCGCCCGAGGTCAGACAGCAAAGGCCAACGAGCGGTCCAAGGCCCGGACCAAGTTCGGAGTTTGGGTGGCACACAGCCTCCGTTTCAGAAAGCACGGAATTTATCTGGAAATGGGTTCAAATCCATTCAGCCGGTGTGTATTTGGGTAGGATGGGACACCCGTGGCTATGTTATGCTGGCAAAATTGTAAGTACAGGATTTTTCTCTCCTTTACCTTTTAAACTCTCTTCAACGTGCCTTTGATGCTGTTTTTGCAATTAAATAAAAGGAAAATCAGGATTCTCGTGTACAGGGCTTAGAGCTGACAAAAGCCTACCTCCTATATAATCTTACTTGATCCTCCAGAAGCTCCGGAAGGGAGGTGGGGCAGGGAGCTTTACTGACCCCATTCTCACCAAGATGAAAACTAGGAACCCGAAAGGGGGTGACTTGCTCGGTGTCACACGGCCGCGTGGCAGCAGAGGCGGGACCCCAACCGGGCCCTTTGGGAAGGAAATTCCAGGCCGCACACCGGGCCCCCGAGGCTTGTCCTCACTGGGCTCTTGTGAGCTCCAACCCCCTCGACGTCTGGCCACAGCCACCTGCCCCCAGGACACACGACACAGATCAGGGCCACATCACACGTTGGCCGCCAGAGCCGACAACTAAGAGCCCCCGAACGGGAGTGCCCCCCACCTGCTCACTGCCACCCTCCGCTCACCGTGCAGGAACAGGGAGCCCCACAAACGAAAACCTCCGCTGCTGGTCCCTCATCCAAGGCCTGCGGCCAAACGAGGGTGGAGATGACACAAACGCACGAGCTGAGGCTGCGCGGCCCGCTGTGCGCGGAGTCACCCCAAGCCTCAACGTGGCCCATCAGTAAAGTGGGAATGGTCACAGGAGTCACTGGGTGAGAGGGGACAGCGTGTGCCCTGCACCCAGCTCAATGCCTGACCCCAGCACGTGCTACTCCGAGCCCACCACGCTCTCCCTCCGGGCCTCTGCACTTGCTCCCTCTGTCTAGAACATTCTACCGCAGACACCTGTGGCTCACCTGCTCACTTCCTTCAAGCCTCAGCTTAAGTGTTTCCCTGGCGAAGCCCACCCTGTTCACATCATGGACATTCCTACCCCCTCACCCTGCTTTGGTCTCCTTCACGGTCCTTACTCACACCCGACATGCGATGTATTTATCAGGTTAGGGGCAGGTCCCCCCAGCCATGAGAAAAGGGGCTTTGTTCGCTGCAGGGCCGTTTTCCTAGCATGTAGTAGGAGCTCAGTAAATGTGGAACTAATTAATTAATAAGCAGAGATGATTTTGCCAGAGGAATTGGAACCTTCGGCAGCACTTAACCAAAGGTCCACACAACCTTTTACAGCCCCCAAGGGGCGTCAGACTCCCCGGGAAACTGCGGGCCTCTGGCCACGTCACCAGGGTGTCCATAAGCTCCACACCCTCTCTGCTTCCCTGCCTGCTCCCCAGGGACCAAAAGGCTGGCACTGAGAAGACACCAGAATCCTGCTGGCCAGAAACATGATGGATTGCCTTGCCGAAGCGGGAACTAAGACTTCAGTACATCTACTGGATTCCGGAGCCCCTGGAGGAAGCAAAGCCAAATTCCTAGCACTGGACCGCTGGGGAATTTCCCAGGGTCTCTCCTTCCCCCTGAAGACTCCTCCTGCCAGGAGGTCGCCTCCTCAGCCTCCGCCCCAGCCCCAGCCAGGCCAGGACGGGGACCTTGGATGCCTGCAGGAAGGAGCTGCCATGTGCAGAAACCTCTCCTGTGCTGGGCACTCTGCACACACACAGCTCGGCTCTCCCCACCCCTCACCCTGAGCTAGGCTGGGCAGGGCCTTCACAGAGAGGATGGGGCTCCAAAGCCTAGAGGCGTAAGCATAGGCCCCCTAGGGGCTGGGTCCCGGGGGAATGGCAGCCGCGTGGGTCAGTTTGCTGACAACTTGTGCTGGGTCCCTGCCTGTTGCAAAGGGCTCCCAGACCTCCAAGTACCACGGCACTTGTGGAACAGGGGCCCCACGAACAAGACCCGTACTGCTGGTCTACCGTCTAAGCTCTGCATCTGAACGACGCGCCTCACTGTGAGGGAGAAGAAGGTATCACCCTCCCAGAGGTCTGGAAGCCCGCCCCTTGCCTCAGCAACCCTGAGCCTCTGCAGGTAAGGTACCCTGGACAGGAAACAAGCACCATGTCCCCTTTTCACACAGCTAACTCCAGCTCCTCCCCCAAATGCCCACTTTGATGTCACCTCCTCCGGGAAGCTTGCCCTGGCCCCTCAAGTCGGCCTCTGAGAGCCCAGTCAGCATCTGTACAGACCTTGTGCGTGGCTGTGTCTCCCATGCCTGTGAGGCTGGGACACACCAGACGCCGGGTAAACTGAAGGATGAATGATCAAAGAATGAATGAGAGCGAGACGAGTGGGAACAGACTGAGTGGAAACACTGAATGAATGAATGAATGAATGAATGAATGAATGAATGAGCTGTGAATGGAGCAAGATGACCGCCCAGCACCGGGCGGCACCTGACTTTGCAGTCGCAGCTCTACCCACGCCGGCCGCCACTCCCCCACCCCGTCCAGATCACACGGGGCTGCAAGACAACAGAGTGAGTCAAGGGCCGGACAAGGGCCGTCAAGGCCCGGAAGTGGGGCTTGGAGGCTCCGGGGTCCCGGAGACCCAGGAGTGACGCTGGCGCTGGGGTATAGTGAGGCAAGCTGGTGACCCCGGGGGGGGGGGGGGACCGCTGGAACTGGCAGATCGCCTTGGCGGCAGCCCCAGGAGCCCGGTGTTTCCCCAGGTTCTCCTGGAGAGAACCAGACACATAATCAAGAAGCAGCATCACAGAGATAACAGAAAACACAAGCACTGCCCTGCGCACCGAGCCCTGTCCCAAGCACTTACCACATACTGCCTCATTTAATCCTTTCAGCCACCCTGGGAGGCAGACAGTATCATCTCCACTTTAGAGACTGAGAAACTGAGGCACAGAAACTCTCAGAAAGTGGCCGGAGGTCACACAGCTAGTAAGCAGAGGAAGCGAATTCAAAACCCACGCAGACGGACTCTCGAATCTGAACGCTGAACTACCAAGGAATGTCTCCCAGTGTTAGTGGGCTCTGATCACGGAGCCGGTAATTAGTTAATTCATCAGTTAATTAACACTCTCAGTCTGCGTGTGCGCGGACCATACGGCCGACAACGGTAATGGTAACGAACAGGACACCCCGTGGCCTTTCCAGAACTTGTGCCGCGGAGGAGCTGGGGGCGGTAATCCAGCACACAAGGGTACCGGCAGATTCTCTAATAACTGTTGGCAGAACGCGGCACATCGTTTTTGCCTGGGTGGTGGGTCAGTGGGGGTGGCCCTGAGATGGTGACGGAGCTGAGCCCTCCCGAAGCTACTGCTTGGTACAACTTGGGCGCAGACACCCCGCTAATCACTTCACGGAGGTCTCCTCTGATCCTCGCACAGACCCTCTCCTTGGAAGGTGCTACAAGGGTGCCTCCGGTGTGCGGAGAAAACAAGCTGAGGCTCAGAGAGCTTAAGTGACTTGCCCGAGGGCACACAGCTAGGAAGCGGCATCTGATCTCAGCCTCTCCCTGACCCCCAAGCCCAGCCCCTTGCCCTCTGGGGCCCTGGCTTTCCTTCTGCCTTTCCAGAGGAGGAGCTGCCCGGAAGCCAAGTGGGACAAGCCTGCCTGGCCTGCCCGTTCCCGCCAAGTTGGCTCCCTCGGCCTGCCACAGGCCCCGGAACCCCATCACTTCAAAGCGATTCACCCTTGCGGGCTGTGCGGTTTGGTCTGGACCTGGGGGGGGGCGGAGGAGTCAGCACCACGCTTGCCCTTGACCACCCAGCTTTGAATCGGGTTCCCCACGACCTCAGGAATCCAGGTGCGGCCCTCACAAGGGCCCCCGGCACTCAGCACTTGGGAAGTTGGGCCGGCATTCTCCAGCCGGGCAGACACGCGGTGGGGACAGAAGGGTCCCCAAACCAGGCCCCGCCCCAGCTGCTGAGTCAGTTTTGCCTCTCTGCTTGGACCCCCTCGGGCTGGCCCGGCAGGCGCGCCCCCTCCGCTTCTCCGAGGCCTGGTGGCCGCTGGGATGCGGTAGCTTCGGCTGCCCTCACCCCTGCAGCCCACACCCCATCCAGAATGCCTCCCCTGTCCTGCCCCATGCCCCTCTCCCCACAATGTGCTCACCTCCTGCCACGGGCCCTGGAACCCCAGGAGGCTGGGGGAACACTGGAATGTGCGATGCCTGAGGTCAGAGACCGAGTCTGATTTGAGTTGGGTTGAGAGGAGGGGCAAACGGCCAAGAACAACTCGCTCAGTTACTTCATTTCCAGACTTGGCGGCTGCCGGGGCTGGGCTTCCAACCAAGCGGGCTGTGGCCAGGACATCTGCAGCAGCACCAGCCACAAGGCGCATCTGGATCCGCTTAGGCAGTTAAGAGCCATACGGCTCTCTTCGGAGATTAGTTCCTGGGGAGCCCGGCTCTCTCTGGGGACTGGGTGAGGGGCCCGTTGGGCTAAGGACACCCGGAAACTGTGTGAGTGGGGACGGGGACTTCTAGGTCTACTTAGAGAGCCACCTAGCACGCTCAAGTGCAAAAGGTCCCTGGCACTTCTGACTGTGTGGCCTCGGGCACCTCTGCTGCTCTCTCTGGGCCACCGGGCAAATCGTTTCCCCTTCGCTGGAAGAGGGCAAGAGCCAGTAAGGGCCCAAAGTGCAGTTTCCCGATTTGTCACGGTGCCTTGGGGCCTGGTGCGTATTCAGCCCACGTGAGGCGAGTGAGTGAAGGAACCCAGGAATGAACGAATGAACCTCAGGGCTGCCTCATCGGTCAAATGAGGATGCCAGCATCTCCCTCCCAGGGTGGCTCTGAGGACCAGCCGGGACCACAGAGCGTCGGCCATGGCACAGAGCGTGTGCACTCTCCTCCCTGAATTTTTACATCCACCAACTGCAGACTTCACAGCCCGGAGGGCTAGGAACGTGAAGAGCTCCAGGAGGGCCCTGCCGTGCCAGAACTGCCTCCTCTTCCTCCTGTAGACACACCCTTGTGAAGTCTGACACGTACCCTCGCTCGGACCAAGCAGGCAGTGAATGCGCAAACCAACGTGCAAAGAACACGGGGTGGCGACCTCGCGGGTGGGGGCGACCTTGGGTGGACTTCGCTGAGCCCCTTCTCGGCCTGCCAGGCATGGCGCCAGGCTCACACCCAAGACCTTGCCACCTGGCCACGGGTCTGGGGGCTCGGGGTCATTAGCCCCACGACACAGACTCAGAGCAGCTAAGTGACACAGTGAAGGAAGAAAGGAAGAGGCAGGGTCCGGGCAAGAGCCCAGGGCGCCCGATCGGTGGGGTGCCACGTGCTGGCCACGTGGGTCCAGCCCCAGCTCTGTCGCTAGTTAGCCATGTTATCTCTGGCAACTTCACTTGCCCTGACTTCCCCATCTGCCCTGGGGAATACTAAGAGGGTCCATTCCATCAGGTTGTTTTCTGTCTGTGTAAAACACCACTCACGTCACTAAACACCAGAAACTCTCGAAAAAGTGTCCCAAGTACTCGGTATGTGTCTACACACACTGCTCAATAAGCCGTCGGTTCCCATGGGTCCAGAGGGATGACAAGAGACTGGTTACAAATCTCCTCCAATCTTCTAAGTCGAGACCTTCACCTCACTGCGTGTCAGAACCACCCAGGGCGTCTTTACAAACCGTGGGGTCCAGCAGCAATCACCCGTGCTCTGCGGGCACAGCCAGTTGGCATTTCTAGCGGCCAAAAATCATTTACGTTACTATCAGCTTTCTATCGTGACGGTAAAACAGCTCAAAGACAGTGAACGACAGAAACCGCTCAGACAGGCGAGCTAGACGAGACGCACGGCAATCTTTCCCCACCCATCTCAGAAGCACTTACAATAAATATCTCCTGACAGGATCTCACAAGAAGATGGGTATAGAATGCACCGTGGCAAGAAAATTCAGAAACGACTCAAGTGCCTGTCACAGGAGCGTGGTGCACACGCGCGCCGGAATTCTCCGCAGCGATGACAATAGATGGTGTCGTGATCAAAAAAGATGCCTGGTCCCCACCCCCCACCCAATGAATCCCGATCCCCGGGGGAGCCTGGGCATCGGCACATCGGTGTTTAGGCTCCCAGGTGACTCTGATATGCAGCCCAAGGTGGGACCTGCCACCTGAAACCCACGGAGACAGAAAAGAGGTCTTCGGGGGCTGCCTGAAGGCAAGGGACAGGTTATCATTACTGAAGGAGTAGGGCACGGCCGGGCAACGCACATTCCCAGCAGGGGACAGAGGAGCAAGGAAGTCACCAGTTAACCGAGACGGCCCAAGTCTGGCCGACGGTCCTGACCGACGGACGGTCCCGACTGAGCCGGGTCTGGGCACACTCCCTGCGGCCGCACTCCTGCCTCAAGCCCCACCCCCCTCTCCCCCGGGACCAAGGGCTTCAAGGGCAGAGGGCTTTCACTGCAGGGCTTTTTGTAACCAGGCAATCTGTGTCCATCCATCAGAGTCAGCACGCATTTGCACCCCTCCTCGGGGAGGGAGGTGGCCATGGCAATGACGCCCCAAAACCCCGGCCCAGGCCAGGGCTTACTGAGTGCCAGCAGGCCGTCTGTCATTCTTGCAACCTCCCAGAACCCTTCCTTGTGCCGGCAAGCGCAACTCCTCCCGGTCTTTTCACCAAAACCAACCTTGCCAGGATCAAGTGGGGCCAGCGGGACCCACGAGGGAAGGATGGCATCTACCAGGTGGTCCTCCAACCTGACCCGGGGGAATCTGTGGGAAACGGTGACATCAGACAAGTCTGCCTTACTTTCTGGCTTTCTGTAAAGCTAGAGGGAAGGTAGAAAAGGCACCTGCTTTGTTCACCACCAAATCTGACGTCCGACCGAAAACCCCGCACGTGGTAGCTGTTCAACAAATGTTACCTAATTCAGTGACCACAGAATGCTCCCTTTCCCAAGATTCCAGTGGGACTCAAACATTCAAAGGAAAATGTAATGGGTGGAAAACTTGAAATGTGGACAATTCTATCTACAGCCTTAATTTCTGTCTTTTGATTTGGATAAAGAAAGATCACCGTTACTTGCCTGGACAGATAATGCTCTGCAGGAGAGATCATGAAATTCTAGAAGCAGCGTTTGTAAACCACTGTGTTGTATAAATAGCGAAAGTTATATCTGACCAGCACTCAGGCTGGCTGGAGGAGGGGACAGCTAGGATGAGTCCCCAGTCAGGCTGCAGGTGAGGCCGAACCCTGGGCCTTAACGCGCCAGCCATTCCCACAACACAGAGCGAGCGGCGAAGGAAGGGACAGGGAGGGGGAGAGCAAGAGGGAGAGAAGGAGGCATTTAGGGCTTTGGAGCTGCCATTTTCACGAACGGCGTGCTAACACAGCTCTCTTCTCCCTCAGAGTCAAAGCCAAAGATCCTACAAGACTCTAACCATGTGGCCCCTCACTGACTCACTGACCTCACCTCCTACCACCCCCTTCTCAAGTTGACTCACTCTGCTCTGACTACATTCATCTCCTTGCATTCCCTGGAAAACACCAAACTCCTGCCCCAGGGCCTTTGCGCGTGCTAAAATAACTGCATGGCTTGTTTCCTTACCTCCTTCAAGTCTCTACTCAAATGTCACTTTCTCATCCAGATCTTCCCTGATCACCCTGAAGTGCCACCACACACACTGAGCCCCTCCCCACTCATACCAGCACTCCTGTCCTCCTCATCCTGCTGTATGTTTCTCTCCACAGCATTCATCAGCAGCTGACAAGATCCTCTATTTCCTTATCCAGGCCCTTTCTGCATGGGGCCTCCAGGAGGGCCAGGACCTGCTCTGCTCTGCTCTGTGCCTGAACAATGCCTGGCACACAGCACATGATCCAGCAACACCTGCCGAATGAGCGAGTGAACGGGCCCTCTCTGTGCCACACACATCCCGTGATTAGCCTCAAGAATAGGTTCCACTTGGAAAGTGTGGAGCCTAGGGGCCCCTGGGTGGCTCAATCGGTTAAGTGTCTGACTTCGGCTCGGGTCACGATCTCACGGTACGTGGGTTTGAGCCCCGCGTCGGGCTCTGTGCTGACAGCTCGGAGCCTGGAGCCCGCTTCGGATTCTGTACCTCCCTCTCTCTCTGCCCCTCCCCTGCTTGCTCGCTCACGCGTGCGCTCGCTCACTCTCTCTCTCCCTCAAAAATAAATGAACATTAAAAAAAAAAAAAAAAAAAAGAATGTGTGGAGCCTGGATCTACTCAGCTCTAGCGACTCGAAAGCCCAGGTAGGTCACCTCCCCAGACGCGGACAGATGCAGTATGTGGGGCCTGCCTGACTCCACGGAGCCCAGCTCCCTCCCATCTCAGAGCCGGTTGGATCCTGAGAGACGCTAATGCTCCCGGCATTCTGGCATTCTGTCTTCCGCCCCAAGGTCTCTCCTGCGGGGGTGGGGCAGGGGCCTCCCCACCAGGCTCCATCCTCCCGAGACACACAGCTCCTCCTGGGTCCTCACAGCCCAGACAGGAGCGGAGGTACTGTCTTCAGAAGTCACTTAGCGAGCGCCTGACTCCCAGTCTGGACAGCGGCTCATTGCCCCTCAAAGAGGGAGGCAGGAGGGGCAGAGTCACGACACACAGGGTGGAGTGATGTCACTATAAGCCAAGGAACCTGGGTGGCCTCCAGAAACTGGAATTCTTCCCTGGAGCTTCCAGATGGAGTGCAACACCTTGATTTTAGCACCACGAGACCCAATTTTGGGCTTCTGGCCCCCGGAAGTATCAGATGATCAATGTGTTTTGTTGGAAGCCGCCACATTCGTGGTAATTTGCTACAGCAGCCAGAGGAAACTAACGACCGCCTGCGCCCTCAGCTGGAGAGGGCGCCTGCCCCCGGGGCCCAGTGTGGTCCGGCCCCGCGCAGATGCTCCCGCGACTTCCTCTTTTGTAATGATGTCAGTGACTAGGAGCTTGCACTCTGAAGCCAGACGGCCCCGTTCAACTTCAGCCTCCACCTCTCATGAGCTGGGCAACCCTGGAAATGTTTCCTACCCCTCCTGTGTCACCTTTTCCTCGACTCTTACGCAGAGCCTCCCAAAAGGCCTACGTGGTACAGCTGCCATGAGGCTGGCACGAGAGAGCGCCCACAGAGGAGGGATGGAACCCGGCACACCCAAGTCAGCGTTCACCACCATGATGCGCATCCTGCGCGAGACCGCGGGCCATGGAGAACAGAGACGGTGCCTGTCTTAGCCATCGCGTTTCTGCAGAACACAGAGCCAGGCAATCACATCAGAGTAACACCGGTTAACTGAGTGAATAAACGAATGAGTCCTATGGCATCAAAAGATCTCAAACACAGATACGAGGGACAATCTGTGGGACATAATGTTCCTGAAAGAAGACAGACAGCCAAGCCGAAGCTCTGAAGGATGCACGGCTTCTCCTGGGCCGACACCAGTGGCCCCCAGATATTTCGAACCCAAAGGAAGAAGAACTGACCATTGCCAAGGCCTTCCCGTGAAAACCCTCTGTCCAGCTTCAGGTCGGGCCCTCTGACCAACACCACAATGGCCAACCTTTCCTGTCTCCTCTTCCTTGGTTGAGCCCCCACCCCCACCCCCACCACAGTGGCGGAAAGGAGACCCCCTTTGTGACGGGTGATGAAGCCCCACCCACCTCCCCAGTAATGTCTTTCCCCGGTCATCACATCCCCTTCAGTGCCGCTCATGAGGAAACGTATGTCACTCATTATGATAGTCCCCTGCACGGGGTTCCTGCAGAAGTAAAACGAGAAAAGGCGAATGAAGCACATAGTGCCTGGCATATGGTTAGTTAGCACTCCATAAACACCAATGAGATCATTTTTAGTTGATCCCATAGTGTACATGTGAGTCGTTATAAGCCCCCTTCTGAAATCACATACAACAGAAATGACCAGAGAAGCAGGAGAAAGGATCAGGTCAGAGCTCTGGACTCAAAGATCTGGAGGCTGTGTGAACCTGGGTAAGTTACTTAACCTCTCTGAACCTGCTTCCTTATCTATGAAATGCAGATACTATTACCTGCCCCAAAGGAGTGCTATAGCTCAATAAAATAATGCGTATCAGCCGTTCGCACACTGGGAGCTCTTCGGGAGCTATCTGGAAAAGGTTCATGCCCAGGCCTCCCTTAGACCAATGCAATCAGTATGTCCAGACTGGGGTCTGGAGTCAGCGGTTACGTAGATCACCTGGGGCGACTACTCCACGGTACAAACCAGGGCAGAGAGACACAGATGCTTATACACACCTGGCACCCAGTATGTGCTCAGGAAATCGAAGTTTTCGTTAGGATTTCATCAACTGGCAATGATTTTCTTTCATTCATTCAACACGTATTTGCAGGGAGCCTGATGTATATAAATTCACAAGTTTCGAACCATGTGCTAGTTGCCAAGGGCCAGGGGTAGGCGGGATGGGGAATAACCGGTAATGGGGACGGGGTTTCCTTTTGGGGTGATGAAATATTTTGGCACTGGATACAGGTGGTGGTTACACAACACTGTTAACGTGCTAACTGCCACTTAAAATGCTCACTTTAAAATGATTGATTGTATGCTGGAGAGTCTGGGTGGCTCAGTCAGTTAAATGTCTGACTTCAGCTCAGGTCATGATCTCACGGTTCGTGGGTTCGAGCCCCGCATCGGGCTCTGTGCTGACAGCTCAGAGCCCGGAGCCTGCTTCGGATGCTGTGTCTCCCTCTCTCTCTGCCCCTCCCCTGCTTGCACTCTGTCTCTTTCTCAAAAATAATAAACATTGGGGCGCCTGGGTGGCTCAGTCGGTTAAGCGTCCGACTTCAGCCAGGTCACGATCTCGCGGTCTGTGAGTTCGAGCCCCGCGTCAGGCTCTGGGCTGATGGCTCAGAGCCTGGAGCCTGCTTCCGATTCTGTGTCTCCCTCTCTCTCTGCCCCTCCCCCGTTCATGCTCTGTCTCTCTCTGTCCCCAAAATAAATAAACGTTAAAAAAAAAAAATTAAAAAAAAAATAAACATTAAAAAAATTTTTTTAAATGATTGATTTTATGTTAAATGAACATCACCTCAATTAAAAGAAAACAATCATAATCCAGACACAAAAGGAGAAATACTGTATGATTCCACTTTTATGAGGTGCCTAAAGCAGTCAGATTCGGAGGGACGGAAGGCAGAACGGAGGCCGCCAGGGGTGGGGTGTGAGGAGGAAGCACAGGGGGTCAATGTCTCATGGGGGCACGGTTTCGATGGGGGAAGATAAAGTTCTGGAGATGAACGATGCCGACAGTTGCACAACTGAATGTATTTAGAAATGGCTAAAATGGTAAAAATGTTATATTCTGTGTATGTTACCACAATTTAAAAAGTCCTACGCTGACGGTCCAAACATATCCTTGCCCCCTGGGAGCCGTCCCCCTCGACGCACACCTCCTTTGGGTCAGAGACGATATCTTGCCAGTTTTTCCAGGAGAGCAACTTGGAGCAACTGAACGCCCTCTTTACAAACAGGATGGAGATGGCCGTTTGTTTTCTCTGTGGGGCAAGGCCAGATTAAGTCAAGAAAACACGGCGGATCCCTGCCCCTCCCCCCCAGGAAAAACCCTGTGGGTCAATAGCAGAACTAAAAGGGCAGGCGCGCACTTTCACTTCCTGCCCGACTCCCCCAACTCCTGGGGGTCCAGCGGGGCCCAGACTTGGGGTGGGTGGCGGGTGTCTCCTGGCCGGCCTGCCCCGAGGACTTGCCTGCACAGAGCTGCAGGAAACAAGGCAGGGCCACGCTGCTTCCAGGAGGCGAAAGGGCCCGCAGGAGGGGCACTGAGGCGGCTGGAAGGGACCTGAGTCTCAGAGCCCCGGGTCCCCTGCCAGCCCTCGCGGTGCACCTCTGGGGACATCACCTGCCCGTCCGACCAGCATAAATGAGAGAACCGGCTTCACGCAGGAAAAGTAAATGGGTTTATCTCGCAAGCCAACTTCTGTCAATAGAGAGGCTCTGGGGAGGGTTCTCAGGTGGCAATTGATGTGGGAAACAAAGGCAGAAGGAAATGGCAGAGAAAATTAAATTTCCTTGTAACCTGCAGCCCACGGACAAATAGAGGCAGGCGGTCCACGGTTTCTCCAGGAACTCCCTGCTGTCTTAGTGCTAATGCTTCGCTAGAGGGAAACACAACCCTAGCTTGACAACAGCTAGGCCTCCGCCATCCTCGGAGTCTTCTTTAGCATACGGAAATCCCTTTGGAAACTTCCCCTGGACTTTACCTCCAACTCCCAAGTATACAATCAGTCTGTCCTCACGACCGGGGGGCACTTCTTTCTGCCCACAGTCGGTCCCTATGCTTGAATAAAATCACCTTTTTGCACCAAAGAGGTCTTAAGAATTCTTTCTTGGCCATCGGCCCTGGACCCCCACCAGCACTCCAAACCCACATCAGCAACGGGGTTCAGCAGGACACAGGGAAGGACCAGTGGTGTTTGCCATCAGCAGGGTGGGGAGAGACCTACCAGTTCACGGTCTGTGTCATCCCTGGATGAGATTCCTTAGAGAGTCATTCCCTGATGAAGTCCCGTGAAGTTCTTTCCAGATTTGGAATACACTCCGTGGCCACCCTGACACATGTCCATTCAAATCTCTGCTCGCACACTTGCTTTTTCGGAGAGCTCACTACCTCCGCTGGCAGCCTAGTCCTCCACGTACAGGAAACCAAAATCTCTGCCCTCAACACTTTCCCAGGGACCGTGGTTCCAATCTCTGGCACCATAAAGACTACGATGGTTCTTTGCTCTTTCTCCTGGCTCCTGTTAAAAGACTTCCTTCCTTCCACCATTCCAGGTTTCCAAAGGATGGCCTGTGCTAGAAACAGGAGGGTCCACCTGTGCCCTGGTCACACTGTTTCTCCCTGACTACATTGCCCAGACTCCCTTGCAGCTACGAGCTGCCTTGTGACTTGGTCTGGCCAATAAGATGAAAGCAGAGGTCCTTCTCCACTCTGCTCCACCACTCCCACTTGCTGCTATCTAGTTGTGATGGCCAAGAGCCCACCTCCCTCTAACTGGAATATAGATGAAATGGTAGGAATCTGAGCTGCTACCTGGACCATGAGACAAAGTGCTAAGAACAGTGGAGCAACAAGACAGAAGCAGC